>NC_142717.1:29669955-29995637 GCF_055471065.1 Atractosteus spatula | reverse complement strand
AGTAGTTTATTGTATAATGAGATTAGGAAGGTACAGTATGTAGCAAAGGTGATGTTATAATACTGGGAGATTTCAACTTTCCACATTTAAACTGAGATGTGAGGAAACACTCTGCGTCTTAATACAGTTTATAAAATTGGAGACTGGGTAAGATGCACTTTTTGATCCTAAGTAGAATTTACAAAAAACGTTATTATAAAAACACTGGGACACAATTTGTGAGGAACATGAAAAATCTTTAAACCTTGACTCTAAAAGTAAGGTTTATCATTTTAGAAAAAATGAATGAAGGAAGCAGAACTTGTAAGCCCTGAACTGGAAATTGAAGGTTTCTGTTTAATAAAAAATATAATAAAATAAAATAAAAAGGAGATTATTATATACAGATTTCTTATGATATAAAGTTAGTCAGAGGAAATCACAGAAACAGAGAGTTACAGATACAGCTGCAAAGAACATTGTAATAGAGTAAAAGAAACAAAGCATGTTTGTAGTACTGTAACAGTAAAAAGCTGAACCAAACTGCAAGATAATTAATAATAAAAGATAAGAACTTCTTTCATGCAACTTATTACAATTGAAAACATCAATAACAAGGAGCACCATCAGTATGTAACTGACAGTGAGGGGCGAATCACCTTTATACTGATAGTATTCTCCACAGTCAGACGTAAAGAAGTGGAAGATGTAACTCATAGATCCATAGCTAGAATATTTCAGCTATCATTACACCTAGAATGGGTGATGTACCCTACAGTAGGTTAACAGCAAATGTGACACGATTTCAAAAGAGGAAAAAAACTGAACCAGGAAACCACAGACCAATCAGTCTTATGGGCACAACGAGAAGCATGTTTACAGAACAGTGGTATTTTAAGAGATAGCCATCATGAAGTTAGAGGGGGAAGGTCTCATTTAACTGCATAGAAAATACTCAACTAGAAGAAGCTGACACAATTAAGGCATACAGTAGGATATAATTGGATTTTCCAAAAATAATAATAAGGTCTCTGATTAAAACTTAAGAATTGAAAGTCTGAGGGATCCAAATTAATGTATGCACAGGGTTATAGAACTGTTTAAAAACAGGATACAGCGCTTTGCCAGAAAGAGTAAAACGAGGAGTAAAAAAAAGAGTCACTGGACAGACGGATGTTTACCGCAGGAGTGTATTTTGAGGCCGTTACTGTTCCTGATCTATATCAGCAATTCTGGTACAGCTAGCAAACTATTTACATTTGCAAATGATACAAAATAGAGGGAGTGGCAAACAGAAACAACAGCGAGGGTTTTACACAAATAAAAATAAAAAATCAGACTGGGCATCTTGACAGGTGAAATTTAAAGTGAATGTGTACAAAGTGATCCACGCTGGAAGCAGGCAAATACACATCTTGCATGGGTGTTCAGAACAGAACGAATTTGGGTGTTGATGTATTCGTCTTCTGTATGTCCCTAGCACAAAAGTGTGCACAAGCATTAAAAATAAGCAAAATACTGGGAGTACATAGCAGTACGTGTGGAATTTAAGTCCAGGAAAGTTATATTTGCTACAGTGGAGTGCTAATGCTTTATTTAGAATATTGTGTTACAAGAATATTAAAGCTTAAAGAAGAGCAACTAGAATGATTTCTAATCTTCCAGATTGATGAGTCTAGAACAAAACAGAAGATTGGGATGAGATTTGATCCAAGTGTACACAATCCTAAACGTATAGATAGGATCAACTCAGGGAATTACCTTACAGCCAATAACGAAGCTAAGTCACAATAGGAATCGAATAGGGAATTTGTTTAGGACAGAGAATAGGAAATACTTCTTCACACAAAGACATTCTAGCCTGGTTGTTGAGGTTGAAACTTGGGGTTCCTTCAAGAAGTGGCTCGACAGACGCTTAGATGAATTGAGCTTCTAAAGTGCCAAAGAGCAAAATGACAAGATTTATCGTGTTCTTATAACTTTAAACATGGCAAAATGTAATACAAAAAATTGCAGCAGTGTTATTTATGTAGATACAGGGAAATGGAGCTCCGTGTTTTTAAAAATGCTGTTTAAGAAGGGCCACATCTGTAGCTTACGATATTTTTTTTATTGAATTTTTATTTCAATCCAAGTGAAAATTATTGTAAAAAAAGAAGCTAAACATTTTGTTTTTAGAATGAATGACTAAACACTCAACTTTTAGAAATCAGTGTTTTTGCAGAGGAAAGCAAGCAGACTGAAAGTTCAAATCATTGCATGCAGTTATTCTGAGAACGTGGAATAATGAACATGTTTATCATTTGATGCATTTCAGGAAGAAATCTTGCCGGACAATCACATTTGACCAGTTCAAAGAAGCACTGGGGGAACTTGCAAAGAAGCGCTTTAAAGACAAGTCTGGAGAGGATGCTGCTGAAGAGGTTTTTAAAATGATAGAAGGAAAATCCCCCATCATATCTGGTGTAACGGTGAGGTGTCTTTAAATTCCAAGTCACATTCTGTTGATTGATGCTTACATTCTCTCCATACAGACAGCAGGACAACACACACTGTGATGGGTAAATAAATAGAAGAAAAAATAATCATTTTAATTTAGTTTATACATTTTTAATAATTTTAATTAGTATTTATTCATTTATTGTTATTCAGTTTCACAAAAAATTGGATAATCACTATTTTCAAGAAGGAAAAGCTACAGTGCAGTCCGTAAGTATTTGGACGGTGACACGATTTTTTGTTTTAGCTCTGTACTCCAGCACATTGAATTTGAAATTAAACAATTGGCTATGAGGTTAAAGTGCAGAGTGTCAGCTTTAATTCAAAGGTATTTACGTCTATATTGGGTGAACTATAAAGAAATCACAGCCCTTTTTATACATAGTCCTCCCATTTCAGGAGACCAAAAATAATTGGACACATTAACATAATCTTAAATAAAAATGTCATGTTTAGTACTTGGTTGCAAACCCTTTGCAATCAATGACTGCCTGAAGTCTGCGACCCATAGACATCACCAGACACCGGGTATCTTCCCTGGTGATGCTGTGCCAGGCCTGTAATGCAGCCATTTTCAGTTCCTGCTTGTTTCGGAGGCTTTTTGCCTTCAGTAAGTGAAATGCATGCTCAATGGAATTCAGGTCAGGTAACTGACTTGGCCAGTTGAAAGCATTCCACTTCTTTGCTTTAGCAGTATGTTTGGGGTCATTGTCCTGCTGCAAGGTGAAGCCCTGTTCAATGAGTTTTGAGGAATTTGGTTGGATCTGAGCAGAAAAGATGCTTTTGTACACTTCAGAATCATCCTGTTGATACCGTCGGCAGTCACATCATCAAGACAAGTGAGCCAGTTCCACTGGCAGCCATACATGCCCAAGCCATGACACTACCTCCACCATGTTTCACAGATGAGGTGGTTTGCTCATGAGCAGTTCCTTTTTTTCTCCACACATTCCTCTTTTCATCACTCTGGTACAGGTTAATCTTTGTCTTATCTGGCCATAAGACTTTGTCCCAGAATTCTACAAGCTTTTTATGTACTTTTTAGCAAACTGTAAACTGGCTTTCTGTTCTTGAGGCTTACCAGTGGTTTGCATTCAGTGAACCCTCCGACATTATGTTGGGGTATTCTTCTCTTTATGGTAGTCTTTGACACATCTATGCCTGGAGAGTGTTCTTGATCTTGATCTGTTCAACAGTCGAAAAGTGTTTTTTCTTCATGATTGAAAGGATTCTTCAGTCATCCACTACTGTGGTCTTCCATGGACTATCAGGTCTTTTGCTATTGCTAAGTTTACCAGTGCACTCTTGCTTCTTATCAGTGTACCAAACAGTTGATTTTGAAACACCTAATGTTTTGGCTATGTCTCCGATTGATTTATTCAGATATTTCAACCTCATGATGGCCCGCTTTACTGGCATGTTGCCAACTGTTCAATTACTTTTGGTCCCCTAAAATGGGAGGACTATGTATAAAAAGGGCTGTGGTTCCTATATGGTTCACCCAATATAGACATAAATACCCTCGAATTAAAGGTGACATTCTGCACTTTAACCTCATAGCCATTGTTTCATTTCAAATACAATGTGCTGGAGTACAGAGCCAAAACAACACAAATTGTGTCACTTTCTAAATACTTATGGACTGCACTGTATATGAAAACTTGGCAAACAAGAAGGAAAGATGGTAGAATGTCTCTATATGAAATGCCTCTATATTTTTAAGTTTAATGTAAAAATACTTGAAGCAGCAAATATGCAACGCAGGGATCTTGGCTTCCCCCTGGTGGAAGCAGCCCTTAAGTGTAACTTTACTTGATTCAAAGAGGAATGATAGACTACTGAAAAGGTATGAACTGCTGCTGGAATCAGAATTAATGCTTCACTTATTTTTTTTTATTTCAGTTGAATAACAGTGTATTTGCACTTTGACTCTGTTCCAGATCAGTTCTGGAATTTGATCTTTCATTTTCTAAATTTATTTTTTTTATGCGAAGTTTGGTGGTTGTGGCAGGCACTCACAATTTCACATTAGAAAACATGAGATATACAGTAGCATGAAAATCCTGTTTTCAAGATACATGTCCCTTGAGATCTGAAAAGAAAGATGAATATTTTGCAGAAAGTTACAACCAAGTATATGTTAAGGAATTCCTTATCTGCTCTCTTATTGTATTTTCATGTACAGGGTTTAAACTCTAGTGGTTTTCTAAATGCTTTCAAGAAAGAGTGTCTCTTTCCCTGCATTGTTTTTAGATTTGCTAAAAGCCTCTGCTTAAATTGCCAGATTGAATCAGAGCTGGTAAAAAAATAAAAGAAAATAAAGTTGAAAATGTCTTCCAAGCATTACTGCACATCAAAGGGCTCAGTTCCCATCTTCTGTAGGAACAACTGTCCACCACCTTTCGATTTCTAAAACATTTCCCCTCCTCTCTACTTTTGCCTTCTCACAGAAAGCTGTGGCTTCCCCTACTGTGAGCCGCCTGACAGACACGTCCAGGTTCACTGGCTCCCACAAGGAAAGGTTTGACGAAACGGGCAAAGGGAAAGGAAAAGCAGGCCGCGTGGAGCTCGTGGACAAGTCCGGCTACGTCCCCGGGTATAAACACGCCGGCACTTATGACCAGAAGGTGAAAGGAGCAAAACAGATTTAACGCGACAAAAACCGCAACAGGGACGTAATCAAAGAGGATCGGGCTTTTATCTTCCCACTCGAGCACAAAAGCCCATGTAGTCAGTTGGGGCAAGAGACTTTCTGAGCTCTAGTGCTTTATTAAGCAGGAACTGGAATCAGTTTTACATCTGCATAAAAAAAAGACATTTGCAGCACACATTCCTCAAGATGACGATATTACAGCTTCAAGGTCAAAGAGCCTAATTGGTCTGTTCATCTGTTCCATCTAGTGATGTGCTCACCACCTTTGGAAGAAACAAAAAAAATAGTTTTGTTATTCTCCTGCTAGGACATAATGCCACGTATAAAAGAGCTGTGCGTGAAAAAGATTCTGCATATTTGCACTTTGTAACTGCTTTTTCACATGTGAATGCGTAACCCTTCAGCTATTCAGGTAATTTGTTATGGTAATGCTGAAGAAACTTAAAATAGTATAGTAAGGTTCAATGTTTAAGACACTGAGGAAACATGTACCTTTTTTTGTTTCCTTGTCTTGCCCAGCCCGTTTTCTAACTTCTATGTATGGTGTGTGGTGTCTGTACAAATTTGGTGTTTTCTTTTGAAATTATTCAATGTAATCGAATACATCCAGGGACTCAGGGATACAAAATGTACAGTCCATGGTCTTCAGATTGAGCTTTCATACTGGGGACAAAATAGCCCAAATTTTAATTAGGTCACTTAAAGTTGAACCTTTAAAGAGGCAAAATGTCTGTGGGTTCACATAATTCATATAAAAAAATTCTACAGCAATTACCCTTTAGAAATTCTGATAAACAAAAACGTGTATTGTTCACATTAACAAAGACCCTGCCGATGATTTTTTTTGTCTTAAATTTTGTCTTAGATCGTCCACTTGCTGTGAACTTTATGAAAAAAAAATATTGGTACTGTACCTTAATGTCATGTTGGAAAACGTTTATTTGGAAAACAACACCAGCTACCATTAAAATAGCTCTGCGTCATGTATGTATTGTATTGCCTTTAAGTGTATTTCTATTTTCATTTAATGTGGTGAACAAAACAAACTTTAGTCATTATAAACATTATATGGGCTTAAGTATTTTAACTTTTATTATTTAAACTTATATTGACTGTTCTCTTCATGTATATATTTTAACATGATCAATTTAATTTAAAATGTAGACTTGACATCCTCTGCTTTGGTAAGGAATACCACACAGACTGTTTGCATTTTAATCTTATTTTCTTAATTTAAATCTTGTACAGAGGAACGACTAGTTGTGGTCTTGAGCCCTCTGTGCACATCTGAGTGTGCAGTGAGGACTTTTCTGTATGTCCAAATGGAAATGAGAATTGAGATTTGTTTTTGGATATGTAGGCAGTAAAACACCTCCCCAGATATACTGTGTATAAAGAAAGGACACAGACCGTGCAGTTTCATTTCCCCACTGAGGGTTTTCTGCGGTCAGTTTGTGTCCACAATGCGGCTATGCCCACTGGCTTTCTGTGTGGTAGAAGCCAAAAGCCCTCCAGCTGGGCCTGGTGGTATCCAACCCTGGGGGCAGGCTTCAGAGCATTATGGTTAATGGGAAGAAGGGCTATCAAGAGGAAATACACACTCTGATCTCCCTGTTGAACTTAGTTGTACAGTACTGAAGGGTAAAATATCAAAAGGTGAAGAAAACTGCATATTCACTGCCTTCCAACAACTGTGCGTCCTCTCTGCATGGTTCAGTCACAGCAATGTTGGGTACGTTTAACTTATTCAGTAAATCACTGCTGTTGCGTTTTTCTTTAGCAGAATATTCTTCATTTCGTTGAAGCTACATAGGCTTAAATTTAAGAATTAAAGAATCTTAAGTATGGTTTCTTAAGTTTTTCTTTAATTACATGTGATATACTGTACTGCCGCTAACTGACTTAATTGTTTAGCTCTAAGGTGAACTCAGTTCTTAAGCACAACATTTCGGTAGTTTTCACATAATGCAATTCTTTTTACGAGTTCATCTTATTGTAAGCCTTCCTCATTCACAAGTTTTACTTTACAGTAATATGCAATTTGCATGATTAAATACTGCGAGTTTTTAATTGTGTTTATTCCATGAAAACTGAGTGATGTACACTTCCAAAATATATATTAGCATGCACTTCATAATATCTTTTGAGACATTTTGAATCTTGGGTTCTGGGCTCCTAATATTTAGGCTACTTAGTGAATGTGTACAGTATATTTAATATAGGACCTTCTTTATATGTACTTACTACATAAAATACATGTTATATGTATATCAGATCAGATCTGTTTTAATAACAAACCCAAAGCAATTCAGATTCAGCTTGCTTAGCTTTGGAAATCAGATGAAATCAGAAATGGATTCCTAATCTATAGTAAATTGGTGAGACACTACTATTTGACCCCTGAAAGCCATTGAAGATATTATGAAGTGCTTCCTTAAGTATAATGTTTGCTGTGTTGATGTGGATATGTACAGAAACTGTAAAGAAATCTAGCAGGTCATGTTTTTTTCCTTAAAAGAAAGGAATCAACAGGGGATTAAAACATTAACATCATGGGATATTTTTTTAAGAAATCTATTTTTCCAGACATTTTCCAATACTATTCCTGGAGCAGTATTCAACTGAAGGTGAGGATGCACTGGCAAAAGTGCTGTATATGGATGGCTGTGGTTCAGACTAATAATACATTAAACCTACAGAGCTAGTGCATTTGCTGAACATCATCTTAATTCATTTGATATAATGTGTTGTTACATATTGATAAAAGCAAATTAAGATGTACTTTTTTTAAGACTAGTCTAATTTTTCCAAAAAATGAATTTTATGCTCAGTGGTGCCCAAGTGCATGCAGTTGTGTTCTTTGATGCTGTACTTTATAATAAATGTAGATATGGAATACCTATACACTGTCTATCGTGTGAAATAGAAAGCAAAGTAACATGAACATGAATGAAAGTCAATTACAGATTTTCATTTCAAAAACCACTTTGTGACCTGAAAAAGGGAGCAGTGACTTTGTTCATCCACTCCATGTGATTTTGCTGTCCTTGTAATGAGAACACCTGTGTTCTTCGCGACACTTGCACTGCACTACGTTCCCAGCCATGAAACAATGACTTCTTATTGATCTCAGTGGTTCTCACGCTTAATTACAATCTGGAATTGGAATTTTCTTCCATCCATCCATTTTCTAACCACTTTATCCAATTCAGGGTTGTGGGGAAGACGGCGCCTATCCTGGCAAGCAACGGCGCAAGGCAGGATACAACCTGGACAGGATGCCAGTCCATCACAGGGCAGACACAGACAAAAAACATACACACAGTCACACCAGGCCCAACTTTTCACAGACACCAATTAACCAGCCAGTATGTTTTTGGACTGTGGGGGGGGGGGGGAACCGGAGAGCGTGAAGGAAAACTGCATGAATACAGGGTGAACATATAAACTCCACTTAGATAGAGAGCACCCCAGGAATTGAACCCAGGGCTCCAGCAGTGCAAATCTCCAGTGAGAAAGCAGAGATAAAAATTATAAAATGGAGACAAATTAGGTTTGCACCATTTGGACTAACTTCAGTTTTTTTAATTAACTGTTTTGGAGCATCAAGTAAATCAAAATAGAGACTTTAGACGTTTTGTACCTAATTTATTCTACAATTCTTCCACATACCGGAGTCAAACAATTGTCAAAGGCAACAGCATATTTCTCAGTATCAATGTATCAAAGTTTAACGTGTAGCTACAAACAAGTTTTCTTATAAAACAGTTATAAGACAACAAATAAATACATTTTAAACTGCAGTGGACTACCTGTATTATTTACACAATAAAATAAGGTTTATA
Organism: Atractosteus spatula; assembly: GCF_055471065.1. Lineage (NCBI taxonomy): Eukaryota > Metazoa > Chordata > Actinopteri > Semionotiformes > Lepisosteidae > Atractosteus > Atractosteus spatula. The sequence goes on along the minus strand of NC_142717.1, from coordinate 29,986,661 downwards.
TAACAAACTATATTTACAGTTAAAGTAATGGTGTGCATGTGTTAGACTGACAGAGCAGTCTTTGTCTCAGCTGTGAGACTGGATACACTACCCAGAATCTTTTTCAGCTCCTTGTAGCTGAAGTGCAGCTGCTCAACCTCAGTCTTGTGACGGGATCGAGTATCTTCCAGCTCTGCTAACAGACACTTGTTGGTTGAAACTAAGGATCTGAAATAAAACAAAATTAAGGACAGTCCAAAGAAAAGAACAGTTATTTCTGCAGCTTCTGTTACTAGCCAAATCAAATGTCCCTTTTCAGTTTTAAAAATTTCACACTGCTTGTTGATTTGTTTTTTACTATTGCCCTCTTATAAATCTCAAAAGATACTTTATCAGAGAATTAATACAGATGTAAGTGAACAATGAATTTCTGTTGTGGCTCATCACTTTAAAATGACCCTGGCAAAACATGAATGGGGCTGCCCTCTTCGTAACTCTGGGATTGTGGGACTGTATCCTGTTCCTGGAACAAGATTCGCAATGTATGAGGGAGTCACCAGAACTGCGTACTGCGATGGTAGCAAACCTGCAGCAGATGGGTGAACTGCAAGTGGCACAGGCCAAATATTACTGCAACCTGCGCCATTAAATAACATGGAGTCTGAGAGGACTATCATTTTATGACGTGTTACAAGACCAGTGCTTGAACAGAGTCCAGGGCGCATGCACACTGCGATCTGAAACCATTATTTAGTTATTTCAAAATCCGCAGCTACAGTAGGAACGTGGCTCTGATTGCATACCGGTGGCTTTCTTGCAACATCAATGCGATCTCCTGAACCCTTTCGAAGTGCTGTAAGTTCTGTTTCAGCCCTTCCACCTCTCTCCTCAGGTTCTGATTGTTGTTCTGGTGCTCTGAAAAGAAGACAGAAAAAAGTTCTTAAAATAAAAAGTTCTTATAAAGTCCCTTTGTGCAAACCACTACAGCATTATATGTTATTCTTTATGTAACTACACCAATGACAGCCAAGATTTTCTTTCATGTACTGTAATACATATTATATAATACAAATCTAATATAAAACATATTAGATGTATTTCAGACCTGAGTATAACTCCTGTTCTATGAAAGCTGAAAAAAGAGAGATGTGACTGGGCTGCCCACATAATCTGTATTTTAAGAAGCTCATGATCCACTTTTCAAAACCAAGTATGTTTACTGCCTTGTATTGACTGATCTCAGCTCTATTTACTGGTGGTATTCATGCACAGGTGACACTGTTCTGGTTTTCAAATTCACTGTAGCAGAAGCATTTGACTTTGAACTTTGAATTGTACTGATAGGTCTTTATATGATGTGATTTGTAGATTTGTAGCAGGAAGTGTCAACCTTTAATTTTTACCCCAAACACTACATTACATATTTCTACAACAACCCTTTTCAAATTAATATTATTTTTAATTGCTCACTTACATCTGTGTGCATGACCCTTAAAACTGAATGTAATACGTATGAAATAAAATACGAGAGAAAACCCAAAGGTACACAGGACTTTGACATGATACATCTTGAAATTTACTGTAGCATACAAGTGAGCTAATACAGGTAACAGGTAACCGGTAACCCAATTATGATCTAACCAACCAACTGTAACAGTGTTTAACAGGGTTATACTGTAGTTCTCTGCTACAAATCATCTTTGATTTATGTACAAAACTTAAAGTGTTGTGTATAAGCTTATGCTATTTCAACTGTTCACATCCATTTCTGAATCAATGCAATAATTCTTAGTTTTAAAAATAATCCAAGAGGATTAAGATAATATACCATAATCAATATCTGAAACATTTTAGGCCAGATATATGGTATCTTTAGGATGATGAAACAAATCTTCCTGGAACAACAATTTTCAAATAAATACTGTACCATTTTTCATTCTGCTAGCAGGAAGTGTCAACCATTTATTTTTACCCCAAAAACTACATTACATATTTCTACAACAACCCTGTTTAAATTAATATTTATAGGAACAGATATGGGGGCAGATACATACCAAGAAGTTCAAACTTTGATTCATCACAATGTTTACCGTTTAACAATTTTTGCTCCATTTTAATAAGCTGCTTGTGCAGGGACACATTCTCTTCCAAAGTGTCTTTTAATTGTTTATCCAATGTGTCCTGATAAAAACAAGCATAATTCAATAAACAGATAGTCATAAAAACAGGAAACAAGAGTGTGTCTCACAGAGTACTGATTGGTAAGCTCATAATATATTAAGTCTTAAACTATAATTATAGATCCAAAATAGAGCAAAAAGACAATAGAACAGCATGTATTATTTAGAGAAAACAGTCTCCTTTTAATCACAGGGCCCCCTTAAGAAAAACAATGGAAAAGAGAACTGCATTGTGGGACAGGCAGTACAGGCAGTAAGAGCAGGCCAATCTGGATGAGAGAGGATAGACACTTAGGAGTTACAATGTCTAACCCCTGACACAAGGTACTACAATATGAAGGAGCTGGCTGATATAAACAGTCACAGTGCAGGATTGCTGGTATCAGTATGAGGTTATGCCGACCTATATATTTGGTGAGACAGAACTGCAGTGGGTGGGTGTTAGCATGAGGCTATGAGGCTATCATGTAGGGACAGAAGTGGAGACATCAGGGTGAAGCTCAGCTTAATATCTAGAACAAAAAAATCAGATCTTACAATAGTATTCCGTGCCTGGCTCAGCTGGGTAGTCAGGTTTTTTATCTTCCAGTGATATCCCTGCTCCTGTTGTTCTATCTGAGTAGACAGAGGTTGGTTGTCTTCTTTTACCTTCTTCATTTCATCTTCCAGTCCAGTGCTGTCTTGTGCCTTAGACGGCCCCAGTAGTGACAGAATCTGAACGGCTTTGGCTTTGATAAAATGATAAATATATATATTAATGATAAAAATAAGGCCACATAAAAGATCACAGAAGAAAACGGAGCACAATATGCACTTACTCAGGAAGTTTTCATTGCAGTGCAGAGACCCTTTACCATTCCAGAACTTATCCACTTGATCCAAAAGTAATTCCAAGGGTTCTGAATGCATTTTTTTTCTGACAACTGGAAGATGAACCTTTTAAAAAATTACAGTGACATAAAAACCCACCAAAGAAAGAGAAAAAATCTAGACGGATGTGAATTTGAACTTACAGCACTTGCTGTCTAATAATATGATTTACTGGAGGCATGTACTCTTGCATGAAATACACAAAATAAAGAAAATCCCATATCATAAAAAGTCATTAAATTCAAAGAACCTATACCGCTCTGGTAAGTGGTTAATATTTTCTCTTTTGACTGTAGGTTGTAAACAACATTTTTAACTAATCTCTCTGAAAATTATCTAACTGGAGGTTTTCTCTGCTACACAGCAGACTAAAAGCTGATTCAGTTGGAGTAAGGTCAGGTGATAGCACTCCTCTTCAGAAGTTCAAACTGTCGACTAGCTTTATGCATAAAGCCAAGTATCATTTCAACCAGCAGAAACGTGTGTATCAGTACACTTGCTGTAAATTTCCATTGATAGTGCAAAGTCTGACAGCCCCTGGGTTAGAACAGGTCATGAAAATCACTGCCAAGATCGACAGACATCATTTGCATCTGTAAATATATATACAGTAGGCTCATCGGCCTTTCCTCAGGTTGCTCCCTAAGAAAGCATATCTTACCACATATTGTGTTACTTGTTCAGTACTTGCTGCGCCCTCTGCAGAATGGCAGCTTTGTTCTGCTCCATGAGAAGACTGCAGAGGCGTTTTCTGACGCGGTAATGAATCAGGTGAGCACTCAACACTGGGGGTGGCACGTCTTCCCCTGTGGGCAGTCTTTCGGCCATTGGAATCAGTTGGAGAGCGAGTAACGGCAGAGGTCACAGAGGAGGAAGGAAGAGTTTTTGAGGAAGCCGTTGTCTTGTTTTCCATTCCAGGGCTGATTGGTCCTGCTTAACAAGAGAAGACTAACCTTGAACTATTGAAGTGAAATGACATGCAGGCCATTAGGTTACCAGTTCTGCTGATAATTATAACCCAGTCATCTGAATTTTTAATCATAAAGGCAGAGTTACATTAGAGTCCTCCTCCTCCTCAGGTTTGTTGTTTTGTTATGACCAATCATCACTGCACCTTTATTACACTTATGTTGCAGATTGGTAAATTCCATGTTGCTCTTTCTTCTTGTACTATATGTTTATTAACCCAAATGAGAAATATTCTTGTCTTGTTTTATGGAATATCAGGTCCTGAATGACTGGGAAAGCAGCACTTATTACTTCACACTGTGTGGTATTTCGCACCTGGGTGTGGCGTGAAGTGTCCCTGGACTGTAACACTGTAGCCAGGTTTGGCCTTATCTTCAAATTCCCATTGACGGGCAGAATGGCTGTCCTTTGACTTGGGTTCTGCAAATGTCACCCTCATACCCTCACTTCCTTTTACACTGCTCAAAGGTGCACGTCTTGGAGAGGAAACAGTGGCCTGAGGCTGATGATCTGCAGGAACAGAATTTAGAGGTTAACATTTTAGACAGGAATTCTCATAAGCAGATGTTATTATAGATGTTCAGGTGGGTAGCTGCGTCAGCATGCGTAGGCTGCAAAGGAACAAGTAATAGGTTTATTCCATGCTGAAAAAAAGAAGAGAGAAAACACAACGTTTCGACCGTGGAGCCTTCTTCAGGTGTGAGCTTCTTCAGCTCACACCTGAAGAAGGCTCCACGGTCGAAACGTTGTGTTTTCTCTCTTCTTTTTTTCAGCATGGAATAAACCTATTACTTGTTATTATAGATGTTTTCCATTAGGGAAATCTACCACTTTTTATATCTGAAATAGTGGCTCGGGGTAAAAATTGTTCTGTTAGTGATGTGCAATCCATCCTTGGCAGTTAAGATAAAGCCTGTGACAAATGTCAAAGGATCACAGTTACATGGCCAGCAGAAACAGGAAATGTGAACATATAACAGACAAGTTTGACAATAACTGCAAGCATCAGAGATGTCCAGAATCTCCTTTGAAAGTGAACTGCATTTAAAACAGCATTTTATCACAGACTTCAGATTTATTTAAAATGAAAAGAAAAATTTATTTGGAATGAAAGAGAAAGCAGCACATTTCATTTCCTTAGAAAAAGTACTTATTAGTGGATCCAGGTACAGTATATTAGTAACTTAATTTGGGTTTGTTCAGAACTTTAGCTGCCTTATAAAGCCATTTAAGTTTGGTAGTAAATAAACTAATGCTTTTTATTTTGTCAGAATGTGGATTAGCATGAGTTCATGAATAACCTACTATTTGTTATCTTCCTGTTTGTGAGGAAAACGTGTGACTATGTTTCTTTTGAAAAGTGGACAATTTAAGATTAAAATATAAACATGCAAATGTAGAAATACACTTTAAAAAAATATATAATAAACATTCTTAAAGTATATGCAGTTTCTATATGCATTTCTACAGCTATGCTTATGGGGATTGGTACAGTATAAAAATGTAATTAGGAAAAGAAGAATAATGAGGACTCACTTTCTTTCATTTCCGGTTGCTTTCTGAGGATTGATGTTGGTGAATCCTGAATGACAAAAGTTAACACATCAGTCCAAGTAGTCAGAATATTTCTAGTGCAGCTTAGTAGTATTATTGTTAAGATCAAAAGAACACTCAAGAATGTAAAGCTGCCATTAAAAAGCTAATTATTTGGAAACAACCTGTACAGAACGTGTTGAAACAGAAGATGAAAACAAAAAGGTTTTTTCATGTTCCATCTCTAGAAAATACAAGGGAATATTAATGGAACTCATACATGCTCCTCTCCATGGAAATCTTTAGTAAAAGGCAAAGGATTTATACTACTGTATATGCAGAGAAACCAGAGTATGCTGATAAAATGGAATTAAATGTACATCCTTTTCTGTGCCATTTTTTTTTAAATTACGGAGTAACAAACATTTTTCTGTGTACTACGACTTAATTTTCTCATTCACCACACAGTGGACTGACAAGGAAAAGATAATTCCACAAAATCAATGTAAGACACCTGAACATCTTTACAAAGTACCAAACTGCATTTCAAACTGCTGAATCCAATACAGGGTCACGGAGGAGCAAGCAATAGGCACAAGGCAGGATATATCTTAGACAGGACACCAGTCCTTTGCAAGACACAAACACTCACATCAGGGCCAATTTTACAGATGCCAATGAACCTACCATTATATCTTTGGACTGTGGGAGGAAACTGAAGCACCTAGCAAAAACCCAAACGCTGGGAGACTATATACTGTAAGCCTCAAGCAGATAGCACCCAGGAATTAAGTCCTGAGCTCCAGAGCTACAAGGCAGCAATGCGTGATATATCTTATTACAAATCTAAACATGAATATGTGTGGGAATGTTTGTTCAGTGGGTGTTCACCTGTTTTAACATGGTACTTTCTTCAGAACGATGATAGCCATTCGAATAATGGGTATCTTGCCCATGGTAACCTGGAACAACAAAACATCTTTTCAAATCCTAAAAGAGAAGCTCTCAGAAGAAGCAGTTAATTATTTGTACAGAAAAGTACAAAAGGCAGTTATATGAAACAATGGTGTAATTAAAGACTTAATGTAAGCCAATGTAAAATTGGTTAAGGACTCTAAGTTAAAATTCTTCCCAATCATGCTGATCTCCAAACTTCCACTGAGGTGACAATTACAGCTGCTTCAAAATGGAAAAAAGTTTAAGCAATACAGGTTTAAAATCTCATTTAAAAAAATATATATATACTTTTAGAATAATGCTTCCACTTTCCCATCAGCAGATGGTGCAGAAACACTGTTAATTTAATTAAATACCACAAAACTGCATTTTTTGCAATTGCAAAAACTGCAATAACTTTGCTGAATGTACAGGATATACATACAATTTTCATTTGTTTGTCTGAAATACACATTTCATGTATTATTATGATGGCAGATCCTGTTTACAAGGATCTGTCTCTTGTAAAAACTGGAAGATTTTTCCCTTACGTGTCCCTTGGGTTAAAGGATATCGCAATGAGCATTTGTCAAGTCAGTGATCTAGTTTGGGAGGAAACAAATAATTAATTTTAATATTTAATACTTAAGAGGCTCAACAAATCTTTTTTGAACCCAAACTCCTGAAATCCAAAATATAAGCACTGCTTTCACTCTAAATCTGTATGGGATCAGATTTTGGACTCTGCAACTGCCAGACAGGTCCAGCCTGCCCCTCAGAAGTGCCGTTCTGCTCTGTCTGCAGCTCAGACAATCCGGTTTGCAGACACTACAGTACCACGCTTTGCAACACATGACTGACTGTACAGATGACTAGATCCACATAAAGCACTGAAAAGCACTGTCAGAGAACTGTTGAGTCTTCACCACAAATGTGTGAAGAATAGGCAGGTAGAAAAGGAATGGTGCCTTTGGTGTGAGATGTCTCCAGAACGTCCAGGTGGGACAAATGATGTGCAAAACCAGAGGGGAAGTAGCTCCCCCACAGCACAATCCACAGTAATAGCTTTCACTGGCAACACAGACTGTGGAATTAGCATTATCATTTTTCTGCAAGTGGCTTTTTTGACTGGTAGCCTAGATTATCTGTATTCAAGAAATAAAAAGTTAAAACCAGTACTGTGTTTGCTGAATGTAAGGATGGCTTTGAGCTGTGGTTTTAGCGTATTACATTTGAATGATCACAGATCAAAACTGCAGGGCAAACGTGTTGCATGAATGCACTGGTATGCCCACCTCTGTTAAATACTGTTATTAAATGCTCCATTCAACTATAACATGTAAGAAAATATATTAAATTCTTCTTCTTTTTTTCCCTCAGTACTGAAAGGGGAGGTGTGGGCACCAATGTATTAACACTGGTCAGTTGCTAAAGGTGAAACCAGATTGAACTCATTCATGAGAACACACACACAAAAAAATTAATTTCTGCATTACTGTGTAATCACACTGATTAGGTTTCCCTTTTATTTTCATATGGTCATTCATCTGAAGTCAAAGGAGGCTATGTGATGAGGAGGTTGGTTTAGATGTCTAAATTTGTACATGTCCACTTCTTAATTAGACAACTTACCCTGTAAGCGATAAAGCTCGACTTCTGGGACTTTCTTGGTGGATCCTGTCAGGCCTGCAGGCTTACCCAAGTCCCAGTTACTCTTGGCAACAAGGTTCAGCACTGCTTCATCATCTTCATCAAGGACAGAGCGTTTTTTACAGAACAGCCTTACAGAGGATGCCCTCTTAAGACCAGACCTGTACCAGAAGAGATATTATCAAACACTGCGCACACACAGTACACATGCAGCAAGGTTAGTGAGGCGAAGAGATAAGAATTGCACCTCTGCTCAATGGACTCCGAGGAAGATGAAGAACTGTGCTGGTGTTCAAAAGCTTGCTCTGAAGTAAAATGCATGACAGCCGCTTTGCGTTCGCTGTCCCTCACAGGGTGATCATCTAGGGGAATAACAGCCCAATGCAATAGTAAAACAGAATGAGGAAAATCAAGGCATCAAACAAAGGAGAAATCAAATCTGTTATACATTCACAAGGCTTTTAAAAGACAAAGGTGAATCACTACTCACATTGCAAGAAGGTTCTAAATAACTGAAATAGATTCAATTGTTAAAACTTAGGTGTACAGTAACATATCTGTTATCTGCACATCTAATTTGACTATATGCTGAAGCCGTGACACTGTAAAAGTTTAACACAGCATATACGCTAGTAATTTCAAAAATGTCAACCGTATGTTTTAGATACTGGGTGGTATGGCGGCACCATGGTTAGCATTGCTGCCTTGCAACACTGGGGCCCTGGGTTTAATTCCAAGGGTGCTATCTGAGAGTAGAGGCGTTTATTGCCATATGTACTGTACAGTACATGTACATTGAAATTCTTATTCTCGATGATCTCTCAGGACATACAGAGTACAGCACAGTACGACAGACACCACCACACAATGTAGACAGTACATTGCAAACATAATAAATAATAAACAGAACAAAAAATATGTGGTAGTGAAAAAAAACATGGCAGTGCATACAGAAAGTGGATAGTACAGTGGTGCACTGTGTTCTGAAGCACTGCAGTTAGCTGTTTTTTTATGTTTTCCCTGTGTTTGCGTACTTTTAAGTTTCCTCTGGGTGCTCCAGTTTCCTTCCACAATACCAAGGCATACTGGTAGGTTAACTGGCTTCTGGAAAAGTGGTCCTGGTGTGAGTGTTTGTGTCTGTGTGTGGTCTGGACTGGCATCCTGTCCAGGGTGTATCCTGCCTTGGTCCTGTTGCTTATTGGCTCCCCTGTAACCTTGAATTAGATGAAGCAGTTAGAAAATGGATGGATGGATGTTTTAGATACTGAAACTGAAGCTTTGTGTTAAATTACATGCTCTGCATGATCCTGTGGTTCTGTTCTGACAATTTTGCCTTATTTTCCCACAAATCACAGGGCTTCTGAAAAGACTGCTAAAAACTAAGCAGAACTGGCAAGGAAATGAGAAGAATATCACTTCTGCACAGGCAGATCTCATGCACAGCACTTCTTAAGTCACTTCAGAAAAATAAAGGTCCAACTCTTCACATCCACCTCAGAGGAATCATTTCAGTTTGTAAAAGAGTCCAGAAAAAGACAGAGTCTAACAATGGCTAATAGGATAAACACCAACTCCGAAAAGAAATCAAGCACTGGTGATATGATATTAATTACTCTTGCAAGTGACAGTAGTGGTTGGTCAAAAAACTTACCCAGTTTTCTAAGGTTGGGCAACATATGAACAATGTAGAGACGATAATCGGGGTCATTTTTTGTCACAGGGTTGAGCCGGAGATCCAGCTCCTTCAATGCAGTCAGCTTCCGGAGGGTAAAGATGGCTTTCAAGGAAGGTATGCAGTTGTAATAGAGGTTAAGCTTTTCAAGCTTCTTTAAGTGTTGTATCCCCTGCAGAAGCATGAACAAACCACATCTTTGAAATGACCTATAAATGTCTCCTTTTCAGTGGTGAAGCAGCACATCTGAAAGTTTCTATTTCTTTCACAGCTGCGACTCTGCAATGAATCTGCTGTTGGAATGTCCACATGGCAGAACACCACCAGACTCTTCCAAGAAGGAGAGTGAAAATCCACCTGGTTTCCATCTTAGAACCACAGAAACCTGTGCTAAATAGGCTCTAGATGAGATGGAGAAGAATGGCCCTGACCTCCAGAACACAGTACAGGATTGACTGATCTGCTTACATCTCATTCACTCATGTGAACTACAGCACTGGGGTTAGACTGGAACAGGCCGCTGTAGTGTGGGCCAAAGAGCAGAGCAAAATAATATATATATATATCCTTCTAACAACCTTTCTAAACATTGCACTGTTTTTAAGGAAGCTTACTGAAGCTGTCTTAGTCACTTGTCCAGATTTATTTTATCTGCTTGTTTTGTATTAAATTCCTAGGCATCACCTAACATTACTTACTACATAGACCTACAATAACTTACACATAACATACAGTACACTCCAGAAGCAGACACAGCTTCCAAGACTGGGGGAGGAAAGGTAAGAGAGCCACCTATTTCTTTGAATTTGCTGGCTTGAGTTGCTGCCCATTACGATCAGTGAGTAGTGGTTAAGGCTCTGAACTCTTGACCTGAGATTTATGCGTTCAAATCCTGGGTGGGACACAAATGTTGTATTCTTGAGCAAAGTTCTTCAGAGTTCTTCTTTCCCTACAGCAGAATCGGGACACTCAGCATAGTGCTGTTTGTACTTTGAAAGCAGAAGCGTCTTGACAAAGTTGGGGCAGGTGCCCTGTAAATCTTTCATTCCTGTAAAGTGATTTCTGCTCCAGGAAGAAGACGTATTTCATACATACAGTAGTTCAGAACACACGCCCATAATAATTTTCTTATCTTCATACTCTACTCACTGATGCTGAGTAATTCATCTGATCATATCATCTGACTGCTATTATGTTTATACGAAGATATTTCCTAGAAAGCAAACCAAAAATAATACTTCTAGCAAACTTTGGACAGATGCAGATTAGTCTGCGATCTGTCAAGAAATGAGCCAATTGTTCTCTAAATCCTATGATGAACTCAAGTTTATATCGACACATAGGACCTTGATATGTCACTTAGTTACTACTTATAGCTTGACATTCAATATTGGGTAAGATTTCTGTTGTTTTTTCAACACAATGCCTGCGGTTAAATACTTTAAGATGTACTGTAACTACCTTTTGCGCCAAAAAGGGAACAGGGAACTTATCTATATTCAGTTTTTAACCCCACTGATCTAATGCAAATACACCCTTGTAATTACTTAAATCTGTAGTCACTGGAGTTTATATTCTTCTTCCTTTTAATTCGCTGAATCAGAGGTGCCCGTTCATGGCAATGGAGGGCCAGTGTGACAGGGTTCTGTAGCTCTTTTGAAACATCTGAAGAGCCCGGCGAAGCTGTTAAATTGATTAAAATTAAGAAGCAATAAAGAGATGATTAAGAGCCGAGTTGGAGCGAAGACCTGCAGACACGAACCTCCAGGACCACGACAGGACACCCTGCACTATATCATAAAGCCATAGTTGGACAAACATTAGCTTCCATTCACCTCTATCGAGACCAGCGCATTCCGAGAAAGGTCGAGATTCTTTAAATGAACAAAGTTCTTTAAAGAGTTTCCCACATGGGCGATCTTCACGTCATAGGACCCTGGAAGAGACAGTGATCTGACATCCGCTGGAAGCAAAAAAATTATATCTTAGACTTGTGTAAGAAAATTTTTTTAAAAAAACCTTATATTAAAGGTACAGCAATTAGCTTTTCACATATCATATCATCATTTATGTCATGTAACACACCTTGTCTGAAGTAACAAGAATGTAGTAGCCATTTGAAAATCTAGTACTGTTAGTTACCTTTCTTGGACGAGGGGATGTAAAGGTTACAGTACATAAACCCAATGCACTATAAAAAGTAGTACTGCTTATAGGAGTTGCAAAACTATGTGAGAAAGAGAAAACTTCCTGGGTATTTTATTTTTCTAACAGTATATATTAGTAGTGGGGGAAGTTTATCTTTTAAAGAAAAGGAAAACACATTTTAAAGTTTTTTGGAAATATGTAATAATTGCAGTCTTTCAATAGTAACTGTGTGCTTGCGTGTGCCCAGTATACGGTATGTACTTGTGTCCTGTCCAATCCACGGTACTGGGATGTCATGTTACTGGGATCCCAGGAATATGCTTTCTAGTAATGAGTACATTGGTATAATGACTGCAGAAACAAGTTCACTTGTTACAGAAAAACCAAACATACAGCCATTCCAAAATTCTGTAAAAATTTGCCCAAACCCAGACTCTGAGGAGTTAAACAGTAGACTTTTGAGGATCTTCATTTACCTCACATTAGGTACAGACAACAAAAATAAAACATTTTTCACATTTACAGTATACTGTATACAGAACCATCACACTGCGTCAATGAGCTATTAATTTTGTAGTCCTCTCCTCCTTACCACAATAAGGTAAAATGCTTTGTTTAGTGGGTTGAAACTTCATGAAAATGGATACTTAAGATTGTGTGCTGTTCTAATTAAAACACAATACTTGTCATTTAGTACCCATTCAAAAACTGTCAAGACGTCGAGCTGGGACTTGCGAAGTGTTACATGCTTTGTAGTCAAGCTTATTCTTAAAAGATCATGATTTGCAAAATGTTAGAATACATCGAGTTCTAATAGTACACAGTTGTTACACATCGAGCTTGTCTACGCATCGTCTTTCTTTGAACGAAAATGCGCCTTTTCATCTGATATTCGGGACCCATCTAGATTAAACGTCTGTCCTTGCTCGTTCAGTAAAACGTTGGCTTTTTAATCGACAGCAGGTTAATGGTTTGGTCCCCGGACAAACTATCCTTCTACAATTTGTATGTAGGTTGAAGTCCTACGTACAGTGCTTCCTTATACTGTAGCATTAAAATGCCCAGCTACAGTATACAGTAAATGACCCAAATCCAAATGCAAGTCACTAGTTAAAGCATCAGCCACACAAACTCAATATTTTCGCGAGGACAATGTGATTTTTACTGACATCTCCTTAATGAAGAGCGCCACTGTTCTTTTGTGTAAGAGAAGACAGCATCGAAACCAAGAAACGTACTTTATGATGCACAAGAAGAGCAAACTACACTGGCCCGGACACCTGACGCACGACTGCAGACAACAAGCAATTCAACCCCTCCGAAACAACAGAATTTCGTTTCGGGGCTTGAAACTAACGTACAATTCACAGCGCAACGCAGTAGCCTAGCAAAGCCTTGAAAAACGTTCGAGTGTGTGTTCTTCACGTTTCACTTGCGACACAGTAGAGACGGTGGCGATTACCTAAACATCTGTGCTGCAGTTGCAGCCTTTCTCGTATCCACTGCTCAGTTATCAGCAGACCGTCCGCCGCCATCCTTTCAAACGTCGGGGGGTTCACCGGGGCGAGCATGCGCGTTGCACCCTGACTGAAGGAGCCACTGTTTAGCTGCAGCAGCTTCACTTATCCCACTGAAAAGACTGACGTCTAGAAAAAGCAGTTTTGTGTCAGCGAGATTTGTTTCTGTTGTTGAATAGCGGTGAAGATGCACACAGTAACTCTGAGAACCTCGTAATTGGTTACAGAAAAACAAATACATCGAAATAAAAAAATCAGATCTTGCTGTTGCTGCTGCCACTTCATATGGATACTCATTTCATATCGGAAAATATTGGAATATTAACAAACGCCTGAAGAATAACCTTTTAATTATGAGCTGACATAAACATAGTTTATTCAGCATGGAAAGTGAACACTATATTGAATAATAAAAAAGGACGCGCTTACTTTTTGAAATAACCTGTTTTTCCCGGCCGGCTTTTCACTCAGGTCATCTGGCGTCCCAACACCTTTGTTCTTAACCGACTTAAGTTGGAGCGCGAAAATGTTATGTCATGGCGGTATCTTCTTCCCATCTGATAAATGTGAGAAGCGTGCAATGATTATACGCGTGTAAAAGTAAATATGCACACAATATTTTTTTAAAAATACGACATTAACTTATTTAAAATGCGTCAGTCCATCTAGTTTTCTGGGCTTTTCGAAGTTATTCGAATTTAAATGCAATAACGAAATGGATGGCTGTATTTATTTTGTTTCCATGAAACCACAATTTAGGAGCTATGGAAAAGTTGTTTTTCTCACTTCAGAGTTGCTGGCAGTAATTTCCCAGAACAAAAAAGGAAGAGGTATTTAGAGAATTTAACTTAATGTTACTTTCTAGCACTCAGTGTTCTATATCTCAAACATAGCAGGTCAAATATATTTCTTTCTTGGCTGCATTTACATTGTTTCATTCCCATTCAAAGCTCTATAAATAGATTGTGGTTAGATAATGTTTAATATCCACAGTAAAATGGAAATTTGTGTCTGAAAACAATGAGTCTAATTGATGCAATGGGCACACTAGATGCTCTGTAGTTTCTGAAAAAGAAGAGTACTTTGCACTCAAAATGGGACAATTAGATTAATGTACAAACATTCCTCTTTTTAAAGCATTGAGCATCTCATTATTTCTCTTAACACGGAGCAGTAACAATCTACAGATATTCATATTCAATTTATTAGTTTACTGTGGCACATTAAAATCGATTTTAAAAGATCAAGAGCTTCTGAAACTAAAATGGTATTTCCTCTCCAAAAACTTTTCAGCATATAGAATCACCTTACTGCATCACTGACAGCTGTAGTCTCCTCTGCGGAAGCTCTGTCATTCATGAAATCCTGGTTATATCCAATTGTATGATATTTAACTGACACACCTATAATAATGTAATAATAATGTTTATTAGCCCTATACAATTTCTTGCATTAGGAATTCGTCTTTTCGCATATCCCAGCTTTTCTCCATGAGACACAGACACACAGACAGGGAGAGAAGCTTGGGGTCAGAGCAGGTTTAACCTCATAAGGCAGGTTTAACAGTTAGGCAAAGAACCCCAACAATGGGTAATAGGGAATGTTTTTTAGTTCAGCACTTAGTCAACAATTGTCAAATTATTATTGAATTATTCTTGCTTCGATCAATAAGAAAGTTAAGCAAAGAAGAGCCTGTTAATAATTAAAATTTCAAGTGAAGAAATTCCATTCCTGTTATTGTTTAAAAAAACTTTGTTAAAGATAAATAAACTCAGTGTACACAGATAAAATTGATTAAATATTAGGGAAATTCATTACAAAGCAGCATGGACAATTCAATCTCAGATGTGTTAGAAAGGATCAGGAAATTGGAATGAAATTTCTGATATCTGATTTTTTTTTTGCTTTTTGGTTTATCACTTACAGTAACTCTTCATTAATAAAGCACACCATGCTTGTGTTTCCTTCTTTCATCAATACTGTTCTTCAGACAATGGTTAATGTGCCTGCATACTCTCACATCTCTTTTTATTTTCAAGAGACCTCTTGACTGGACCTATCCCAAGAATCGAGAACGAACTTTGAAGACACAGCACTACACAATTTTACTTTGATTAAGGTGCAGTTTGTAAAGTTGGAGTCTTCCTTATTACTTTGGAAATCATCTTGTAACATTTGGACTATGTTGGCTGTAAGATACCACAGTGAATTACAGTGTCCATCTGTACAGTTACTGACGGGTTTAACATCAGACAATGAGCTGCAATTCTTATGTCTCATTTGCTTTTAAGCTAAAGAACATTGAATTTGTTAGTGTGTATTTCAGAACTAAATGTACATCTAAGATACCAGTCTTTCTGTAGTCAAGACTCTGGTGAATATGCACTCATAATAGGACATCACATTTGCTAAATTATCCTTTTACAAAGGTTTAAGGACTAAAAGACTCAAGTACCCTTATTATTCTATTTACAATAAAGTCGAAAAGAGAGTTTGTCCTGTGGCCTCAATGACAGTGTTCTTACTCCAAGATGGTGTCACCTTGCTTTAGGTATTTGTCACTGCAGTTTGTATATTGTGTTTTCTTTTCTGTTAAGTATTCAAATTTGTTACCATGAGAGCTGCATGAGGCACCCTTTGTGATTGAGCTCCTGTTTCCTGTATGTTTTGGGTTGCCACAGCCCTTACCAAGAATTAGTGGCTTTGTGGTAATGGATAGAGTTGTCTCCATTGCAGGGATCATGTGTCTTGACATTACATTCCAGCTAACATTACTTGTACTGTTACTGCAGATTCGTAATGAGTTTCACATGACACCGATTCTTATTTTACTTTTAGGCACTTACTGTACAGTAGGTAACCTTATTGTTTTAATGTTTTCTCATGGAATATCCTCAGGTCATTGTTAAAGGTTAAGTCTGCCCATAAAACTGGAAGATCTATAAGCTCTCTCTGTAATCTTTGCGTGATGCTTGGCGGTTTTGTTTCAACTCTGTTCTGGCAATTTTCACCTTATTTCAGACCCGCTGAGTAATAACCATACTGTTGAAAAGGCACTGTATTTTGAAGTTCTTCAATTGTAAATGTCTTTGTTCTCAGCATTCACAAAGTGCATCCTCAAATTGATCAACGTAATCCCAAGATGTCAAGTTTAATTAAGGAAAATAATGCTAGATTATTAATTGACATACTTCTAACTGAAGAAAGAAGCAAGTACTGTAAGTCAGCAACTATTGAAAGAAGTTTACTATTAACATTTAACTGTAGGTATTTATTTCAAATGACAGGAAATATTTTTCTCCTCAGCATTGAACATTCCTGAACTAAACATGGTAACGAAAAAGTAAAGATTCTGAAAATGTGTTTCTTTTTCCAAAATGTTAAAATATAAAACCTGCCCTGTGAAAGGCTTTCTACTGATGTGGTTGTCTTGAGTGTTCTTGAACACAGGAAATCTTGCTCACTCTTATAGCTCCGGTCACTTGTTCATCGCAGACGAGACGTCTTCACAAAGCATTGTAGTGCATCTCTTTTTTCAAAAAGGCATTTCACTTCAAAACAAGGCCAAGAAGGCTTTAAATAGTGTGCTCTTCTGAAATGTGTATTTAGTCTTTGTGTCATTTCACTTACTATTTTCACAATGGTTGGAAAGGTTTGTGCTGAGTGTTGGGTCAAAACCCAGAACTGGTATTCTAAAAGAGCCATTTTCACAGGATTGAGGAAAAATCAAAGTCTATATTTATCTGTTCAGTTTATTTTTGTTCACTAAACCTTCAAAACCCCCATGATTGCCCTACCCAGGTTTATGATTAAAGACAATAAATGACGTTCCTGAAAGAAAATCTTGAAAAACATATTTCTCCAAGTCACTTTGCTGTAATATGAGCCGTCTTATAAATTTTGTACTTCCGTCATTCTGGGACATAGCCTGTAGGTGAGTCTGTGACATTTATAATCATAATATAATATCATGGTTAACCAAAAGTTGCCCTTTTGAAATCTGTGTGAAGGAAACTGGTGAAAGACAGTTCTCTTTTATTAGGTGCATAGCAGGAGGTCTTTAGTTGAGGGTGACTGAGATCACTCTGATGACTGGCTTGTGGTCGGGGGTTCAGAAGTTCAAATCAGGAAGGCTGAAAAGCAAATCCACAGCCAACTTGATCCAAGTGACAAGTTATATCCCTCAAAATTTACTTCAGGGATATTTCCTCAAGGACACAAATATAGACTAAATCTCTTAGATAAAATAGAAAACATACTCTTCAATTGTCCAAATCAAACAAGACTGAGTCTCAGTAAATATACTGTAGGTTAGTTTGGGTGAGAATAGGTAATTAGCAGTCTATGACTCATGAAGAACAAAGTATTCAAAAACGCTATCACAGCAAATCAAGGTAAATTGTATATGAATGTGTATATGTGCCCTTTATCATTAACTTGATTTGTTGCTCTCTATGCTTCCATGAATCTAAAATTCTGTTTTTCTACAACAAAACACATATTTGCTGTATAAGGATTATTTATCAGAAAACACAATAGTTATCACTTCATTAAAATACTTCCATAGTCTTACCTCTAAGGAAAAACACTAAGTATAAAGAGTAGAACATGCAAAACATCTAAGACATTTACACAGCAGTGCATGTCCAACATTGTTCTCACATTTATGTACTGTATGTTTCAGTTCCACCCTCGTGCTCTAAATGTATGGTGGCTGCCCTCTTCTTTTTTGCTGAGTCATATTTTGTTAATTTTGTCTTCTAGTATTTAAAAGATATGAAGATAATGGAACTGGCACAGACTGGTATATCAACTTTAAACTAGTTGGTTAAGTTATTAATGTAACCAAGGTTTCATTCTGGCTGTGTACTTACGGTCATTATTGCTCTGAATAACAAATTCTTCACCTACACGCTACGTTCCTCACAGGACAAAAAAAATATATATTGTAAGTTCAAAAATGAGAAGTTATACACTAGTTGTTTCATGCCAAAGCAGCTAACACTGACTGTATTGAACTATACCTCAAGGTATAGATCACTTACAGATCACTTACAGATAACAGGATCTTAACTGGACAGATTTCATTGCAATCAAACCAGCACAGTGCACAACGATCATCTATAGGCCATTGTTACAAGTGAAATGGAATGAACTGTTCTCTTTCTAGCTCAGACAGTATGATTTCTCAGTCATTCTCTGTTGAAAGACTGTGTCCTAGAAAAATACTTTTGTCAGTGGACCTTGGAAATACCTGTCAATCGGCAAAACCCCCCAATGACTCCTGGGAAAAGTCTATCCTACACCAGTGTCCGGCCAAGGACAGGACACTATGAATCTACAGTAAGTGCCTCCCTACATCTTAGTAATGATACCCACTTTTAATGCACAATATGACACATAGGGAGGTAAAAATTATATCTTTTGGAAAATAATTATTTCCTTATAGCATTCATGAGTCAATTGCATTTATACCACTTATACTGCAGCTGTATGCAAAATATATTGATTGTGATATTTAAATATGCTAATCACAAAGCAAAAATTTTATGGGAAAAAGACAGGAAGAAGACACACACTGCACAGAGTGTTTTCAGTATTTTACTTTATTATGATGCTTGAAGTACAGTCTGAGGAGTGGGGGAAACCAAAAATATTTGTACCAGGGCCCATGATCATCAAGCTCTGTCACTGGGTACAATCTCTCTTCTGTACCATCTATTATGCTGTGTGTTGGATAGGGGTTTTAACAACACAATACAGTGCAATCCAAAAAGGAGTGTTCTGTTACATGCAGGAATGAGGAAGGAGAAACAAGCAATCTTTACTGAACCAGCACCTGTTGTATTAACTTCCCCATCCTGTATTCATTCCTTGTTCTCCTATGAATTGTTTTCTCCAATTTGCCAAGGGAAAGCATCCTTCCTAATTCTTTCATTCAGTATGTCAAGGTCTATAGTGACAAAGAATGCAGACTATCAGACCACTGGAGGTTCTGAAGCAGTCTCTCTTGGGGTTTTTAAAGTATGCTCAATGTGTTAGTCATTATGAGTAAAATATTTACAGTAATTACAGCAGTGGAACAGTGAGATGAGCAAAACGTCAATAATTTTTGTGTCACCTTATCTTCCATAAATGACATAGGAGAGAGCCAAATAGAGGTTTTCTATTATGTTTCTCTAAAACTGCAATGTTCACAATTTTGTGTGAATATCTCCAACCTACAACAATTTTAATGATATCAGTATGATACTGCAGGCCCATGATGCATTTTGGAAACTACCACCTTGTGTGCTCTGTATGCCTGGAGAATCCTGTGTTCCAGGCTAAAGGTTACTTAGCAGAAAAAAATCAATAATATTCAGTTAAGTTATTCTCACCTCCTTTTTCGGTGTTGATATTCCTTGTGAATTTATAAAGATGATACTTGCCATTTTTACAAATCCATCTTCAGCTTCATTTAGTTTTCCTGTTTTAATAAAGATATTTTGTACCATATATTGTTAAAAGCAACCATATTTAGATTTAAAAACTTTAAAAGTAAAACTTTCAGATAGTTTGATTTGACTTTTTCTAGTGGCCAAACTGCAATGCAAAAGACATGACATACAAATGCTCCCAAACTGTTACACAAAACACTGAATTTCTCAAAACAAAACAATCTCTTCCATCTCTTTCATCCCTTTAAGGGTGGGAAAGATTGAGATCATTTTATAAACAAGCAGTTGTAAGCCTTTTGTGACACCGAAAAATAATTAGCTGCTCTTTCATTTATGTCATTTTAAAGTAAAATAAAGATTAGTGTTCTATTCTTGAATTAAATTGAACTGATTTAATTCAATTTAAATGACACAGCCTGTAGAGCCTAACATAATGTTAGTACTCAAACTTATCTGGATTACTCACAGCATAATTAGTTTTGTTTTCAGTATTATACTTTACAACTTTGATTTCAAAGGTCCTTTTAAGTTAAACCAAAGTATGTAGCCATATACTGTACATGATCAGTTGCAATGTTATATTTTAAATAAATCTAATATTAGGGCTACTAATTAAGATATTGAGATCACACTTAGTATATCCAATTTTAATTAAAACGTTTTATTTGTTTTGTGAAGAAATAACTAAAAACATTCTAATAGTTTACCAGGAAACATGTCTCTTCCTTCTTTCTCAGTCTCTTCTCATACTGCCTGGTTGGCTTGTTGTCTAGTTTATCATGACAAAATACACATGTGCTTGGGGGAGAAGCTAGTGGCACAAAGCCTTTATCTGTGTGAGGTCAGAATCCACATGTAGGATTAAAACTGATTTTTACTGAGTACTGAGTGGTGTAACAGAAACCACTGTATGCACTTAATACAAAATACCCAGACTTTGAATAATAAAAAATACAATGAAAGGTAACTTGAGAGAAAGTTCATAAAAGTATCTACAATGCATAACTACTACAGAATTAGTTCAAATAGTAAGAATCTGACATTAAGACCTTTGTATTATTTAGGAAATGTATATACAGTACATTAACTTTCAAGTTGTATTCAGTTTTTTATTATTTAAATCATAGATGAGCCTGCAGAGTCTTTTTCCATTGTGATGTTTAGAAGTTGGCAGTCGGAAAGGAATACTGCTGAGCCTGAAAAATACATACAGTACTTCACTTTTGTATTTGTGATCTTTTGTTTTACACTTACAATAGTCCTGTACATTTACTGTACAGCTTAACATGAATTAAAAGCAGTGGTGCACTTGTGCAATATTTCAGGATGAAAATCAATACAAGAAAGATCTTTCTGGTCCTATCATCAGCTATTTTATTGTTGACATAATTTAATTTCACCATTAACAGTTTCCATTTAAACAAAATAACATCATTGTACTGTTTGATTCTGATTCGTTTAGATGGTATGATAAGTCATATTTGGTATGGTATGATGAGTCAGATATTCAATGTTGATTTAGTATTGAAAGCAGAATCCTGTTTGCACACTAACCATCCTAACTCTATCTAGAGTTTTAGAGATGAGTTCTTTGGTGTTGAAAACAATATACATCCGTTATACAAAATGTTTGTTTCACAATGAGGATAATTATACTTTGGTGAATACTTTTAATACACTTTCTTAAAGGGAAACCACATTCATCCCCTTTTAGATAGAATATGCAGTATTATTACAGTAAACACATTTTTTTTTGTTCCTTCTGTCATTTGCGTTTGCCTACTGAGGCCTGACTTGACCTCAGGAAGTTAAAAGCTGGGCACGTCCTCAATGAATCACGCAACTGACAATAAACCATCTTTTGATTTTCATCTCCTATGGTCACGCAAGAAGATAAGAAGATCTGAAAATACCTTTTCTGTTTGTGGGCTCATAATGTTACATGACATGACAATACTTAATATTTCTGCAAAGTTTGTGTTCTTTACCTCTTTTTATTTTGTATGTGGAAAATTAGAATGCAAACAGAACACTTAAAATATACAGTTTAAAAAAACACTGCAGTGCTATAGATTTTAAGTGCATCTGCTGTATGTACAGTAATATAGTATATGATGTAGTATGGAGTAGTAGTTAGAAGTATGTAATTGATACTGGAATGTAGCAGGTTCATATCCTTAATGAGGCACTACTGTGTACTCCTGAGATCACACCACTGAGCAACATTGCACTATTAATTTAAACATTACAGGGAGATTTACAATTACTGTGAAAGTTTATTCATTTATATCTACAGCACAACCTATCCTTAATTTTCTGAGGGGAAACTCCTTAAAGAAAATATACAAAGCAATGCACAGATTATTATTATTATCATTATTAATAATAATAATTGATTAGTAGAAAGAAAGCTTACTCATTCTAAAACTTGAAGAAGACAAGTTCAAGTGGAGACAAGTTTAAAATGGAGCACAGATTGTACTACTTAAATGGCACTGCAATTGGAATTTTGTTTTATGGCTCCCAAACAGTCTTGTCTGTTAAATAAAGATTTTTAAAGTTAAATTGAAAATATAATCTTGCTTTTGTGACAGTGGAACTCACCTCCCGCTGCACTCCCCACTCCGTGGTGCGTGGGAATGCGCAGCTACCACACCTCACGCTAATCAGGGCTGCGCTTTAAGATCCCCACACGCCCACAGGTTAGAACCGAATGTGTTCCCCTCACCGGCAAAACAAACAATTACTCCGAACTAAGAAAGGATTCTCTCCTATACTAGAGAACAGAAACCTCTGCAGACGACTACACACTGGCACACCGCAAAGGATTAAGGACTCTGAAAGGACTATCTGACAGGCAGACCACAGTCTGTGAGGCTTCAGAACTGTGTCTGAACAGGTAGTAAGTAACACAGTGGCTCCTCAGGGGACGGTTCTTTCTCCGTTCCTCTTCACCCTCTATACTTCAGACTTTAAATACAACTCAAAGTCATGCCACCTGCAGAAGTTCTCAGATGATTCTGCAATTGTGGGATGTATCAAGGGTGGACAGGAGGAAGAGTACAGAGGACTGGACAGCAGCTTTGTGGAGTGGTGTGGGGAGAACCACCTGCAATTGAATGTAACAAAGACGAAGGAACTGGTGGTAGATTTCAGGAGGAAAAGGGTCAAACCTACTCCTACAGTATCTACACCCATGGGAGTGGCGTGGAGATGGTGGACTCGTATAAGTACCTGGGAGTGCACATCGACGATAGATTGGAATGGTCTAAGAACATCTAGGCCATCTACAAGAAGGGTCAGAGCTGAGTTTACTTCTTGAGGAGGCTCAGGTCCTTCAATGTGTGTAGTAAGATGCTACATATGTTCTATCACTCTGTGGTGGCGAGCGCCATTTTCTATGCAGTAGTACGCTGGGGCTCTGGGATTAGAGCAGGGGATTCTAACAGGCTGAACCAGCTCATCAGAAGAGCAAGCTCTATAATTGGGTCTGGCCTGGACCCCCTGGAGGTAGTGGCTGAGAGGAGAATGGTGTTCAAACTAGAGACCATCATGGACAACGTCTCCCATCCTCTCTATGACATGCTTGTAGAAATGAAGAGCACGTTCAGCAATAGGCTGATCCATCCACGGTGCGACAGGGAGCGCTACAGGAGGTCATTCTTGCCTTCTGCCATAAGACTGTACAACGCATCCACCTTGCGTATGGGCAGAGGCAACATTGACAGTGACCTGTTTCTGGACTGAACAGTAAACTGTTACATCTGTTCTTTTTCTTTTTCCCGTTTACAACCATTTTTGTGCAATATATGCCAGGAACCTGTTCAATACATTTATAGTTATATTGTGCAATATGACTTTTTTGTGTACTGTTCTGTTCTTTGTGTGTTCTGGACTGTGAGTAACTCTTCGTAGTGCACTTCTCACTGTACTGATATGTATTGTATTATTATTATTGTATCATTCGTTACACTGTTGCTGTGTTGTCTGTGTTAAGCTGCTGTTGCACTGCAATTTCCCTCACGGGATCAATAAAGTATCTATCTATTAAGAAGTGCTCTGCCGGTACTCAGGCAGCTCCCAATCAGATCTGACTCTATCACACTTTGATTTTTTAGGTTTTATGTGATGCTTAAATGCCTGTCCCCCAAAAATGTGTGTCTCCCCAAATCCTTTCCGCAATCCGTTGTCAGTATCCTTAAACAATCCAAGTTCCCAAATCCGTATGTCCACACTCCTCTGCGTCGTATCCAAGCCGTAATCCGTAATCCTAGTCAAAATCCGTATCCAATAGTCCGTTATTCTTAATTCTCTTCTAGCACACTCCTAATATCTCTCCTTCCTCCAAAACGCTTTCACCTTATCGGCTTCTGCGCCGGCTCATCGCTTCCGGGGCATTTATATCCTGTTTCCTGATGTAGTTCAGCTGTGTCTCCTTGTTTCGCTGCATAGGCTTTTTCCAATAGCGGGTCAGATGGTTATCCTGGGTGGCCATCTTGCCCAGGTCTATATCGAGTATTTTCAGTGTTTCGTTCCGGAAATACCGGTTATAGATGACCCTTCCCCGGGTCCTCTTACAGCTTGTTCACCATACACTGTAGTGACAATCCAGGAGCTGTTGGTGTAAGGGGGTCTCGATGGGGTACATTCTTTCAACTGTATAACAACAACTACTGGAAAGACCCATACACTGTTCTTATTCTGATGTCCAGAAAACTAAACATCTGTTCTCTCTAGCTAGCCATTACCAGCAATTAATCACCCAATACCAATGTCCTCTTTACTGTTGTCTTAATCTAATCTAAAATACTCTTTTTTGAGAGGGACGTGTTTTATATTAATTGTTTTAATTGATTTTTTAAGTTCATATACAATATATGCTAAATATTTTTGGCACTTGAATGAGTCCTGTACCTACAGTGTGATTGCACCATGCCATTTTGTAACCTGACGATGACTAGTCATACTGTACATCTTTCATTACTCTTCTATGGTAGTTTTACGATAGCTTTATAACTTTATAACTATATAAAGCACTTTGAGACAGCATATTCTGTGGGAAAGTACACAACAAAAATAAAGGCTGGGTTTGTTGATACAATGCAAGTGCTCTGGATAACAGGCAAAGCTGTCTGGACCACACAGCTCCCAGGCACTTTCTCCTCTGTGCTCAAGGCCTGACACTTCAAAAGCGGAACTGAAAGACTGGATTAACATTGAAGTGCATAGCAAGTGAATATGCCCCTGTATGTATTTATAAGGCAGGTGGGATGAATAACTGAGTTTACAGAGTGTGACTCAATCTATGCTACCTGCATATTGGGTCGGTAATCTTCAATCACTCAGTGAAACAAGCATCCAATCAGTCAATAAATGAGCAGAAAATGAGACCAAAAAATACATATAAATAAATAATAAATACAAGTTTTGAGTCTTGATATGCACATATTGTAAAATACTGTAGATTAGTACTTGTTTTGATTAGGGGATTAATCCCATAGGGGATTAATAAAGTCTTAATCTTTGCCATGATACCGAGAACTGGGAGGCATGGTGGCACAATGGTTAATGTTGCTGTCTTTCAGTGCTGGGGCCCCAGATTCAATTGAGTTGGTGCTATCCACGTTGGTGGAATTAGAATGTTCTCCACATGTTTGCGTGGGTTTCCTCCCACAATCTAAAGACATGCTGGTAGGTTAACTGGAGTCTGGGAAAACCGGCCTTGGTGTGAATGTAAATGTGTTTGTTACTTTGTGTGCCCTGCGATGGACTGGCATCCTGTCCAGGGGTGTATACTGCCTTGTGCTCTTTGCCGTGATAGGCTTTAGCTCCCATGTGACCCTATACTGTATTAAGTGGTTAGGAAATGGATTGATGTCTAGATAACTGTAACTAAACGCATTACTGAATTTGCAATTACTGACTTTACAAGGAGAACTTACCGTGTGAACAGGACTTGAGAAAGTGCATGTCAGAGAGTGCCACAGGGTGATTTTAAGCGTGTACTATCTGCAGTATCTTAAACTGTCTTTGTTCCTGTTGAGCTCCTTACTTAATAGCACCCTTAATGAAACTAACTTTCTATTTGAAATTTGGAGATTTTAAACAACTTACAAAATGAAGTGGTCAAAATGCCACCTCCCAAATGATTAAGGGCTGAAAACAAAGAAAAAGAAAGAATACATCCTATTACTGGGTTAATTAAAGGTTCAACTGTGTAACTTGAGAACTCAGCTCAAACAAAAGCCAGCAGGTGTGTGGACTTGCCTAGACCTCAAGTAACTCAACAGAACTACGAGACAAAAGTGTGGGGTTTCTTCACCTGTGCTTCAGTGGCTTGAGAATGGTACAGACATACATACTCTGTCTCTGTCCACCCAACTACATAGCAGGTCAGGTGGAGGACTAAGAGACTGCTTCATTAACTAAATTAAGTGGAAACTTTAAGGAGGGTCAATTCTACAATCCCACAGTGGAACTTAAACATGAAACCAGGGTTCACACCCCTGATCTTATAAACAGTGCTGTGAAATCGTTTATAACCAGGGTTTCTTCTTAAATATCTTAAGAGTTCCTTGTGTTGTAGGTTCCTGCAAAAAGCAACAAAACACATTATAGTGAATATATCTAATGAAGCATTCAATTAACTTTTGATATAGAATATTTAGGATATTTAATGCATAAGGACTATTATGCAAAACATCTTCTTTATCTGCTCTACACAATCCTTGGAAAAGACCAGTTTGTCTATGGGACAGTTCGACACGTTCACATCAGAAGCCCACAAAAGTGTTTCCTCAATCCCAATAATCCAAACGACAATACAGCTTTTATATGACTTTCAATGCCACAATGGCTCAAAGGCTATTGCTTTGAGCATAAAATGTATTTTCTGTAGAGGAGAAATGAGGAGGATGTTGATATTTAATAGTACTGAACCTTGCTCCACTCTCCCTTTATGAATATGTTATTGAATACTTTTTTAAAAATAAAAGAATGACATTCAACACAGGGCTTTAACATTACATACAGTGGTTTTCTATTAACCTAGACCTGGTTTTAAATGAGCTCTATTGAACCTGGGCTATTCAGACAGTTTTTCTGTAGCACGTATTCAGTACGAATCTGATCTTTCAGAATCCTGCAGGTGACCTTTTAATTAAAATAGCTCAGCAAGGGGTTTATGAAAAAACAAGTCCTGAGAACCTATAATTTAATGTCTATTCTGTGGTACCTATGGTCACTATGGTCTATTGAACTTGTTTTCATTCCACTGCAGTGAGACTTCCAAAACCTATCTTCTGTCCTGGGGTCTACATTAATTTTGTTACCTTGTCATTTTGTACTCAGACACAAACTGAAAAGGTCTGACCAGCAGCAGCTTTGAAGCCCACTGTCTAGATGAACTAGTGCTGTACAGTTTTCCAGTACTTGTGGAGCAGCAAACAGTTCTGATAAGTCATTGCCCAGACTATGCCAAGTTCCACGAGAAGATCTGCCCACATATTAAAGGTGGTATCAAACCCAGAACAACAAGAAGGGAGTGGCTAGCAACAGCATCTTTTCTTCCAAAACTTGTTGGACTGAGCTGAAAGAGTACATTGTCGCACCTGCACTAAGAGAAAGCATATCACCAATGCTGGGATAGCTAACAAACAAAAAAGCATCAGTTGTATTTGACAGTGTTTTGCTTAAACTGTAGTTTAATTATGCAGCACCAAAGGTTTAAGCTGCCTGTTCTCCTGTTAGCTATAGTAATAGTTAACAGTATTTCAGCCAGAGGAGTGAAAAATGAAGATAATAGAGAGGTCTCCGCACCTCTCGATACCAACACCAGCCTTTCCAATGTTACTAGCTCCACCAACGCTACTTTCCAGATTGTCACATGGAAATGGAATCATGTGAAGGACCAATACTTATTTGCTCTGTGGATTCTCGTGTGCTGGCTATGCAAATTTGGTAAGTGACTTTGCTTTCCAGTTTTTTTTTTCTCTAGGTGTGATATGCACCTGGTCAGCTATTAATGGGTCATCTCAGAAGGAGCTGATGTGGGACAATAGTGTTGTCGCTTGCAGTTGCCTACAAAAATGAACAGCTGTGAATACAGTGAGTACTAATTCTGTTTTTCAGTTACAATGCAGTTAATCTTAGAAGGTCATTTGGCAGTAACTGTTTCCAGAGCTCTCACTACCACCACACACACTTTAGAATTTCAGATTGTCATTTCCAAGTCTGTGTAGTGCTTTCCTAATGGTTGGAAGTGAGCACCCTATTTCATCAGGTAAAGGAAAACGATCTTTGCCCTGAAAAGAATTTAAAAACACTAGAAATCAGAATTTAGAATCATTGACTTCTATTGTAGCACCGGGTCAATTTGAAAAAGCCACATGTTTGTTTTTCACATCTAGGCAAGCACCTGCGGACACCAGCACACAGGGGAGAAGGAGAAAGTGCAGGCAGACTCCCATTTAAACACCTCACAGGAGGTATCTCCCCCTGCAGGTTCAACACGTCCCTCATTAACAGCACTGTAATCCAGCTAGGCTAGAAAAAACTCTAGTACATAAAGAGTTAAATGTAGGGAATAGGGACAAAAAGTTTCCTAATCATGGCTATCTACCTTCCAGTTTTCAAAGATTTAAGAAAGAACAAAGGGATAGGAAATAAGAAATAAGAGAATCCAAATGAATGAGTGGAGGGTGCCTAGTTCATCATGGATTTGTTTAGATTTTAGAAACTTATACCTGTACATCACAAAACATTGTCCCAGTGATAGTCTCAGTGTAGTCTAGACCAGTGGTTCTCAAACTTTTTGGACCAAGTACCACCCCTAATCCAACCAAAGCATCCAAGTACCACCTACAAGTCATCATCTCATAGGAACCCCAGAAATTCTCAATGACCAACATGAGCGTGTGTGTGCGCACACAATCACACACACACACATATAATAAATATTATAATAATAAACTTTATTTGATATAGCGCCTTTAAAGGTGGCTTCTCAAAGTGTTTTACAGGAAAAAAAAAACATTAACAACAACTAATAAAACAGCACCATTTCAGTGAGAGGGGTGAGCCTGTTTAGTTGAGCAAAGCAGAGGTGAATTAATTTTTCGAGCCTTGATACAATTTTTCGAGTCTAACAGATATTAAATCGTCAGGCATTTTCTTGACGGGAAAGGTCTCGCGGTGGATGTTGTAATGCGTACATTAATTTCTGGAGCAACCTCTCTAATTCGTGCAACTACACCGTTATGTCGGCTTGTCATTGCTCTAGCACCGTCTGTACAAACTCAGACGCATTTTATCCAGTCGAGGCCATTCTCTTCGATAAATTTATTCAGAAGCTGAAATATGTGCTCTCCTGTAGTTCCTGTTGGTAGCGGTTTACAGAACAGAAAGTCTTCATGGGACGTACCCTCAAACTCGTATCTAACGTAAACGAGCAAATTGACCAAATCGACTACAGACTCATCTAATTGCAGTGAAAAACATCTGCTCATCTTAACGCGCTCTATCGGTGTACGTTTGATATAATCCTTCATTTCAATAATTCTATGAATGACTGTGTCTTTCACGGGGAGGGGGGCAGCAGGTCGAGCTGTTTAGCAGCTTTTTCTCCAAACTTAATACGTGTCAGCTCTTTTGCCAACGGTAAATAAGGTTCTTGAAAATAGTGTAGCTTACCTGCTTTAGCAATCCGCAAGCTTGCATTTTTCCGCGTTTCCGTTTTTATTTCCGTATTTATTTAAAGTTTTTATTTCATGCGCATGGGAGCGAAACACAGAGACACTCGGTGTATTTTTCTCAAATTAGAACAGTTATTAAATATTTTTCTGGTATCACGCTTTCGTGTGCTCACAAGATTACCTGCGTTCGTAGCACGTATTTCTATGCATTCCTGTGTTTACAACGTTGGCATTGTTCCAAAATCACGCACATTCTCCTTTCTCCCTATTTGCTGGAGATACAGTAGCTTTTTTTAAATACAATTGGTCACTTGCATCCGTAGCACGCATTCCTATAGAGTGGTATAGAATTAGAGAGTTTCTCTTGTGTCCACTGAAGTATTAGCACGCAATGTATCGTAGTACATAGGCTGCGTATTCGACACGTATTAAAATACAAAATATGAAAACCCATCCCGATTTTTCAGCGCACACAACACAGTTCCAGGGTCATTTGGCATACCACCGGGCGGCACGCCACGTACCACTGCCGGTACGCGTACCACAGTTTGAGAACCACTGGTCTAGACTACTGTAGTCTCAGAAACCGTAGCTATTTGTGTGAAAAAGTCAGAGCTAAGATTGTATTATTAACATTGTATTATGTAAGTTTGACCTAGGACCTTTCATATGAAGGAACAAAGGCTTATACAGTATAATATTATCTAATATTTTTAGCTGTACCACAGCACATTGTAAGCTACAGTATCAGACACTAGAAAATAGTTATCTTTAGAGGTCAGGGACAAGCTATTTATTATCAGCATGGTGTTTTTGTTTAAAAAAACAGAAACTGAAATCTTTGTTTCAGGTCATCTTGTCTTTTTTAACTCTTCCTTAATAGAGTTTTATCTATTATTTAACCATACAGTTATGGTGTTACTGCACATTATTAAGATGAATGGATGATAGAACTTAAGAAAAAGGACTAATTACAACAGATGCACAAAAACATGAAAGAGAGGAGATCTTGGAAGAAAGACAAAAGAAAGACGAATTTAGGAAAGGGACCTCCTTAAACAAATTCTGAAGGCACGAAAAAGCACCTGACCAGGCTGTCACAGCGTAAACACTACTAAAATGTGAACTCACTAACATGTTCTGCAATTGGAATGTGCAATTGTAAAATGGATTAGTCAGTGTGCTAGATTTTAAGAGGAAGAGACCATCATGAGATAACATAATGTTAACATGAGAAGTACTGTAGAAGTGCTGTAAATGATAAAATACAAGTTAACATTAAAAAAGTTAAAACTAAATGAAGACAAGCCACACAAACCTGAAGATTGACTCCAAACAAAGCACTGCTATAATTAAACACTTGCAGGAAACTCAGAATTGTAGAGCAATCAATTTCTAAGTGATCATATAATAAACAAATGAAAGCAGAATTCAGCACTAACTGGAAAGAGGGAGTAATATGGCAATATACAGTACTGCAAATAACCATATGTTTAGAGGGGCATGTTAAAGGATACCTACTGTAGAGAGAACATGCCTGCAGATGACATTTAATCAGGACATAGTAGAGGACTCTCTTATACTATATATACACAGAATGTATCTTGTATTAAAGGAAGCACATACAGTACTGCAGTCCTTACTAACACGGCTGAATAGACCAGATGATCTAATCTGGATGTCCAAGTCTTGTTCAGATATACAGTAAGAATTATTTTCATTTTATTCCTGTCAAACAATTTGTTTTATGAATACTGTTAGTTTCAAAGATACTGTATATTGTTATGTTAAAAGAGTGCAGCTGAATGTCAGGTTGTACTGCATTACAACACAAAAAGCATTCAAAGTATTCATCCATCCATTTCCTAACAGCTGTATCCCATTCAGGGTCTGTCACGAAGCGTTTTTCAGGACCCTATGCAGACGATAGAATCAGGAAGGGAGTGCAACAAACACGGGGAAAGAAGACTAGGACAGGGCTGGTAGACGAACAGGGGGGTGTGTTGACGGTGCACTGGTGCTCGGGGGGGCATGGTCCAGGCAAAAGCATAGTTTTTAGGGGCTTATGATAGTGACAGGGTCATGGGAGAGCAGGCTCCTCTCTCAGCAATTAGTCAGCACAAAGCAGGATACACTCTGGACAGGACAGCAGCCCATTGCAGGGCACACATACAGACCCAAACACATAATAGTAATAGTGCACTACTGAGGTGGGACTCATTGTGTGTTCAAGGAACAGGAGAGAGCACAGCGGCAGGGACAGGAGCAGCCGAATTGGGCTTCCCAGCTGGCTGCAGGACCACCCCGTGCCTGTGAGGGTTGGGTTCCAGAGCTCCATATTTCTGAGACCGGGTGAGATGGAGAACATGCTCTTGGTGCGCGTGTAGGGAGAGTGGCAGGCCGTCGGCAGCCAATGGGAGTGCTGAGCATCTACACAAACAGACGTAGCACCAAGTCCAGCCAGGGAACTACGGAAGCTTGGCCAAAGTGTGGGACATAATCCAAGGTTCATAGAGAGTACAGAGCCGGGTAGACAAAGGGAGGTGATTCCTTAGGGAATCTGGAAGATAAGAGAACACCAAGCTGCAGGGAATCCGAGAGACGAGAGAATCTTAAGATGTAGGGAATCAGAGAGATGAGCGAATACCCAGCCATGGGGAATCTGAGAGACAAGAAGCTGCAAAGCAAGCAGAGGTTAGAGGACCAACAAGTGTAACTAGGGTGCAAGCCAGGGAAACACAGAAACCAAACTCGAGGGGCTCGGAGTCAAACACACTTACAGAGTCCTGAGCTCTGTCAGATCCAAGTATTTATTGTTCAAAGCACCAGGCACAGGCATGGGCATAAACCGCTTCCAGGTGCTCCCAGGCCCCAGTGGGTCCATTTCCGTGGCAACCAGTGCAGGGAGGCAGGAAGGTGATGGCGTAACCTGATGACGCAACACAGCTCGCTTGAACAACAGCCTGGGCAAACATTACACACACACTTTTTTCCCAGCAGCCAATAAACCTACCAGAATGTGTTTGAACTGTGGGAGGAAACCGGAGCACCTGGAGGAAACATACGAACTCCACACAGATAGCACCCTAGGAATTGAACCCAGGGCACCAGCATTGTGAGGCAGCCACACTAACCACTGTTCCACCATGCCATCCTTCACAGTATACAATTACTGAATTTTGAGTAGCATCATCTCATTAAAAAACACATGGAACTCAAGACTAATCAAACCATTAGATGCAGTGCATTATAACATACTCCCTAAAGGTTACAAAAAGTGTACAACTGTTGCATTAAAAATGTAAGGACAACATAACTCTTGCTGCAGTCTTTTTCATATATACTGTAAACATGTTTAAAGTTACATGTTTTAGGTTCACTATATGCTTTGACAAGGCCACAAACAGATATTTAGGAGAAATGGTCATGGACAAAATCTGCTGAGGTAACAGAGATATAAGCTGATACAGTTCCCACACTCCATGTGAGTATCCCTGCCCTCCTATTTAGACTCAATTATTTTGGGTAATGACTGTTATGTAAATATTTGGGGTTATTTTTTCAATACAGTTCAATGTTTTGATGCATTAAACCTTTGGGGAGTATATACAAATATTTTGGATACAAAGACAGATTCAAACAGAGACAATCCAAGGTCACAGATGAACAACTTGCAGTTCTCAGAAGAGACAACAACTACTATGTATTTTTTAAATTTATGGCTTAAACAAACTTCAAAAGTTAAACACCCTTTTTAGTGCCTTTCAGTTTGTACAACATTGGCAGGGTGCCTGAGGTGTAATGACAACAGGGTGGCCACTTGAGGTCTCCTGGGAGAAGGTGTCAAAGGCTAGACCTGGAAATCATTCCCTTTTTCTGACCAACAGATTGATTGGATTATTAATTGTTTGGAGGGTGGGGTTCGTACTAGGTGTTTGTCTTTGTGTAGAAGAGAAGGTTGAGTCAGTAGGGTGAACAAGAATAAAAGGAAGGTTATTGTGTTAGGTGCTGTAGTGTGTTTAGTAAGCAACAGAAGAAACCTAAACCACTCTTCCCTCTGACCCAGAATTCCCAATCCAATGCCAGTGTGGTGACTGTGATATTCAATTATGTATTTATTTTTTTTACTGTTTAAGTTTTTCTGTTTATTTGTGTGCTGAACCATTGGAATAAAAGCTGTAGCCTCCTCAACCTTTGGTTAATTATCACAGGTTATGGATCAGTCTGGTATCTAAGTAATAATTAGAAAGGTTACTAACAACTGTAGGCCATTTGACCCATCTGGCCCATTTGGCAGTAAGTAGCTAATTGTTCCAAGGATCCCATCCAGCTGTTCCTCTAATTTAACCAAAATATCAGCTGCACCACAAGGCTTGGTAGCTTGTTCCACACTCCCATAACCATTTGAGTAAAAACAATGCCTCCTATGTTTGTTTTAAATGCATTTTTTACTTCACATAGTTTCCACTTTAAAATTGTACACTATTATGAGGCCTAACTAGTGTATTGTACAAATCCAGCATAATATCCCTTGATGTGAATGATGCATTTTTGACTGTATAGCCTGACATTGATGGTCTTATACCTTATTGTCTTTTCTTTTGTTTTTTATTGCTTCTCCACATTGTCTGAAAGATGAAAGTGATAGGTCAACATAAACACCATCCCCATAAATTATCTTAAAGTTTCTTAGACAGCATACACTGTTAAAATCTGTGAACAGGGAAAGTAATTGCAAATAATTCTTTCTGTCTGGAGAATTAGTGACTACAATGTGGCCACTAAATGCCTTGCTTGGAAAGATAAATAGCCCTATCGATCATATGCTTCAGAATATCATTCTAAAAGGGTTCATAGCCTGCTGCTAATGCTGGAGCCTCAGGCCTCTGCCCAGTAGCACCCTGGGGATGTTCAAATATTTTAAGAGCTACATTTGACAGCTGTGCCACTACTTTCTTGCCTGATCAGAAGCTGAGCAGGGCTGGGCTTGCCATTCCGGGGATGGGAGAGACCCATTTCTGGGAAGGAAAACATGGGTTATGCTTTAGGTTGTACTAGTGGACCAGTAGGTGGCACTCTTTCCTTTGACCCAGAATTTCCAAACCAATGCCAGCATGATGACTGGGATATTAATTTGACTTTTTTTACTGTTTACTTTTTATCTGCTGCTGCTCAATATCTGACACATGTCAACCGGATGGGTGCTGTACTTCAGTGGTGAATTAAGTGTGTCCCTTTCTACTTGTAAATCACTTTGAAATACTTTCGGATGGAATGATCTATACAAATGCAGGCCTTATAATTATCCTTCTTATTTGTTCACAGGTGACTGAGAAAATTATTGGTTTTGTGGTGTTATTTAGTTGATGTAGTTCCCTGTTTCCTTTTTTGGACTGAAAATAACATTTCGGCAACACCACGCGTAGAATAGCAGCTGCCAGAAAATCATGGATAGTCGTGACAGTCTGGACATCTTGGTAGTCCTGGTTTTCTGTTATAAACTTCGCAAGCACACATCTTCCTCTCCTGCTCTCAGCTCTATTGATGATGTTGACCTCCCTTTCTCTACAATCATCACTTGTGCAAGAAAGAATCTAGGAACAGATTGGTCACTAGGTTGAGT
This sequence comes from Atractosteus spatula, assembly GCF_055471065.1. Classification (NCBI taxonomy): domain Eukaryota; kingdom Metazoa; phylum Chordata; class Actinopteri; order Semionotiformes; family Lepisosteidae; genus Atractosteus; species Atractosteus spatula. Next base: position 29,951,452 of record NC_142717.1, on the reverse strand, counting down.
ATTACAGTACATCTATCGAGTCTTATGACATCTTAAAAGAACATATGAGAAAACCTTTTTTCAAAGTCGTTGAAGTAGAACACATATGGAAGCCCGTTTCCGCCAGGGAGTAAAAAAAAAACGCGCTATGGTATCTCAGAATTCCGACTTAGTAACTCAGAATTCCTACTTTATATCTCGTAATTGCAACTTTATATCTCACATTTGCGACTTTGATATAGCCCACATTTCATTGTCTGTCCTTTTGTTATTGTAACGGATTCGGGTTCTAGGGCTTGTGCCCTCTCCGCTCCCACCGTAGTTCGTGCCTCACTGCATTGGCTCGAACCCAGGTCTTGCCAGCTGAGATAAAGAAGACCTTCTTTTTTAAGTAAAAAAGGACAAACAATGGAAATATGTAAAAAGTATAAGTTTCAATAACAATAACAAAAGGACAGACAATGAAATGTGGGCTATTTCGAAGTCGCAAATGTGAAATAAAAAGTCGCAATTGCGAGATATAAAGTCGCAATTCTGAGTTTTTAAGTCGCAATTCTGAGATATAAAGTCGAAATTGCGAGATATCATAGGGCATTTTTTTTTTTTTACTCCCTGGGGGAAACGGGCTTCAATAAATAGCTGTTCTTCCCTGCTTCACACAAAAACTATGCTCAAAACTTTGCTGAAAGCAGTCAGGGAGTTTAAACAATCAAAAACTCAGGAATGCGAAACTCACAAAAATGGGAGAAACATGCAGACTCAAACCATGAACCGAACCAACAAGCTATAATCTGTGAGGGAGTTGCACTAACTCCAGCCTAAAATATAAATTAATATTATGTCTATTCAAAAAGTGGACATAAACATAAATTACATTATAACGCTTCTATAATGAAAAAAGAAAACACGAACTGCACCAATATTGCTTTGAGATATATTATGTTGATTTTCAGTTGAAAAATATATCTAAAAACTTTTTACAATGTCACCAGAAACAATGAGCATTAAACTATTCTGGATGAATGATTCAAGGTGCCCCTGACAGATTCCTACCTTGCTAGCATTTGTAAAAAAAAACATGTAAATCATTAAATATAGTTTCTGCATATTAAACTACAGCTAAAAATGTGTTCTATTTTAAATGCAGAACAGGACTGCGAGACTGCATATCATTAAGCACTCTATAAAACCATTTCTAATATTACTAAACCTATAACGTTTACTAAGACATATACTAAGAAACTACTGTATGGTTCTTGTGTGTTTGGTTTAATGTCGGGTACAATAATAACCAATCATGAAGTTTTGGGTATGACAATGTGAAATTCGTTTTATTTGTAATTATTTTTATGATATAATTTAAAGAAACATCGTTTGTGTGTAATATTAGCTCAATATGAAACCGGTTGATGAGCTGAATGATGAGGAAAGCAATGGCAGTGATGTTTTTTGTTACAGAATTTTGATATTTGACTTGTGTCCCTTAATCAGTTTTTTGTGTCCCTCAAACATTTTTTTTTATTGCGGTACAGAATGGACGAAATGGAAATTTGGACGTGCGGGAATGAAACCTAGTACAGTATTGTGTGGGAGGTCGTTACTTCAAAGTACTAACGGGGGAGCCTCCGGTGTCATAACCGGTACAAATTCCTAAGCAAAGAATAGGACACATTCTGGAGTTAGCCTAGCACACTGCGTTTCGTATTAACTTAAAACGGAAAGCCGACCTCTATACTTCAGGTGTTTAGCTTATTAAGTATAATCCAATACTTCAACATTATTGTACAATTCCTTTTGTTGTATACGGTAGATGCGATCCACAAATAAGACATTGTTAATTTATTTCACAGTTTATGTTGAGATTTAAAAAACAATACACCGGTCGGATGGAAAAGTCGACATACCTGACAATAGCATACTGTACGTAAGGCGTCAATCCTGAAATTCATACTGTATGGTGGTTACTAAAGCCACCTTTTCATTTTTCATTAAAAAGAACATTATTCGGAAAGCTCGTGTAACGCACTGTAAATAAGATTAAAAGTAACCTAAAAAATCCAGGTACCTCCGTCCCTACACCAACATTAACAACCATAAGATTAGAATCCTCACCTGCATCTTCTGTAATTACCAAACGCAAACCGATCTCTCGCTCTATAAGAACTTCTAACACTGGATCCAGTGTCTGGGCGTGGGTGAGGACTGAGACTCAACAGGAGCTATAGGAAACAGCGACAACTCAGATTAATTGTTTTGTCTGACGTACAGTACGATTTGTGTGCAATAATACCGCTATGCATCTTTATATTTTAGGTGAAAAACGGAAAATATCACATATCTATACCAGTCATTGGTGACATACGGGTGACCCTGTAAGGTACAGCATAACTAAAATCTTGCGGCGTACAATTTAGTTCGAAAAGGAGATATTCTAAATTCTGCACGAGTCGCTACACTTTTCCAAGCGTAAAAAATAAAGATGTGCAGGCATTCCAATTAATATTATTTGTTTTAATAATAGCTCTGTTCTTTTAAATCATATTCTCAAAACAAGCGCAGCACATGAATGAAGTCTGGTCCCCGTTTTACGATCCTGTCTTTCTTTTTGCTGTTAAGTCCCGCCTTCACCTCGAAGTTAGCATAAATAGCACTTTTGCAATATGCTTGTCCAACTAGCAGCATTGGTGCTCTCATCTGAATCAAACAGACCTGGCGGGCTTAACCTAGGGAGAGTAAAAGGCGAAGAAACTCCACTCCAAGTGCAAATTATTTATTCGTTTTAGCTGAAGAAAAGCTTAAAACTTAAACTTGGCAAACTAATGAAAGGCATAAACCACTGAAATAAAGAATGTGGGACCGAAGAGGGTAAAAGCAAAGTTATTTTGTGCTGTGGATTTGAAAGGCAGTTTAACATGCAGTGTAGCAAGTGGAATGTTTTTTTGGTGATACTTGTATTTGTGGTGCTAGCCATCCGTGGTTGTGGTGCACTAGTGGACAGGTCAAGACTGGAAGCCAGGGGAGTGAACCATAGCTCCGATGGACATCGCACATACCATGAGCCTGTGCTTTCTGGCTCCAATGCCAATGACACTGGAGCAGCCAGGCATTCTGCTGACGGTTTCCAGATTGTATCCTTCAAGTGGGATCATATTATGGTTCCCTACACCATTGTTCTCTGGATTCTGGTGGCTGCTATTGCCAAAATGGGTACGTAATGTTGATTTTTACAATGAGGTGAGATTTTTAAAAACCTTTTTATGCTGTTTTGTTTATAGTATATTCATTTTGTTATTAACCTTTCCCCCCATAGAAAGTATGTTGCTATATTTAAAAATGTTCAACTCATGCAATACCTGATATGGAGATCTTTGAAATCAGCTAATTTCTAAAATGCTTATGCATTTATACTTTATGTCTACACTTCCAGTTTTTTTGAGCAGTACTGATAGAAAGAGACAGTTACGTGAGAACTGCAATGTAAGAAAACGCTCTAAATGCAAGGAAGGCAAGGGAGTTCAGATACAGCCAACAAAAGCTGTTGAGGCCTTTGGTTTTGTCCTCATCAAGGAGGAGCCAAATGTTTCTCTAATGGGGACTGTGAGTGAGGATGTCACCTACAATATCTAAAGAAACATTCTCTCAATGCAACCAGCACTCCAAGAAGGTGGAAAGCCTTTATCCCATCAGAGAGACAATCAGGAGCAGTGTTGTGGGATTCGGGATGTGCTGCATTTGTATGCCTGCAATTGACTGCTACTGTATGTACTGTTACCAGTTTGGATAAACCAAGTGTGCTGGAGTGCTTTCATTGCCTGGTATCATAACACCCATTTTTGTAAAAACATACTATACATCCTCTTCTAAGTTGTCAATGCACTTCTTCCAGTTCTGATGAAGTCCCCTGGTTTGATTTTGTTCAACCCTTTGAGGATTTTGACTATTGAATCAGGCCCTCCTCTTGGTTTCTCCATTCAGGACTGAAAACATTCGATTGTATTAGCCTGTATGAGTAATGCATTTATGACCAGGGATTTTCCAGGTTACTCTTTTTATAAGTTGATTCCAGAGCAACAATATTTCATTTGTCATGTGGTGATTAAAATGATACAAAGTGTTCTAAATGATGTCTTACTAATGTATTGTACATTTTTAACAAACATTCCTTGATTTAAATTATATTAAACAAAATTGCACTGAAATCTGAGAATGGAATGTGAGAACTAAAAACAGGTGTCCACAAGCACAGAAGTGTCCAGCTCTGCTAACTGAAGGTTCTAGGAGCAGGTTAGAATGAAATGATTTACTTGCTACAGTATATAAAGTAAGAGAAGTGATCTTAGGTACAGGTCTATTATTAAACCTATTAAAACTATTAATCCTATTTTAGATCTTTAGGCTTCAGATCTAAATTCAACATACTGTATAGATTTGTTTTCAAAGTTACTTTGAAAGGACATCTCCATATTGTATGTAAAGGAAGTACTGTAGCAATGAAAAATAATAATAAAAAATACAGATCAGTCCTTAAATATATAAAAATACTTTATCCATTAATCATTTAACCATATCATGAAGCAATTCCATAACTTAGACTTGTGTGATTATTACTGGTTGATGCACAAGGTCCAATTCCTGGAACTAAAGGAGCAATTGAAACTTCAGTTAAACAATTAACTTAACTGTAGCATGCACGGAAGACATTTTCTAAATATAAATGACAAAAATCTGAGTAGTGGTACATTTGAAGCATCATAAAACAATATCTGCTGCTCGATTTCAATTTTGCCTATTTTTTCAAATCCACTGTTTCCCGTCCAACTAAAACACTGTATATCTAGACGTGATAGCTAGTTTCGATGGGCTGTTATTAATTGTCCTGTTCTTAATGGAGTGACGTCCCACCCAGGAGGAGAGTAATTTTACTTTTGGTTCCACAGTACTAGAGCTTCCAGGACAGAGTCCAGCTTGCAAAGAACCTCTTTAACACAATGGGTTGTTCGGAAAATAATCGCAACCGTGTAAGCTTGTAACATAATTTACTTTTTTACATATTAAACCTATTTTTGTACTTATCGATTTACACTTGTGTGACGCAGTGGCACAGTGGTTAGCCTTGCTGCCTCACAGCACTGGGAACCAGGGTGTAACTCCTGGAGTGCTATCTGAGTGCAGTTTGTATGTTCTCCCCATGTTCACAGGGTTTCCTCCCACAGTCCAAAGACATTCTGGTAGGTTAATTCGCTTCTGGGAAAATGAGCCCTAGTTCGAGTGGGTGTTTGAGTCTTTGTATGCACTGTGTTGGACTGGTGTTACCTGCCTGGCACCTGTTGCTTCCCTGCCACCCTGTACTGGATAAAGCTGTTAGAGAATGAATGGATGGATGGACAAATTCCAATTTAAATAAGTCAAAGTCAGATTTGTGTGTTGAACTGTGATTTATAATTTATACCATAAATGGCCACCTTTTGCTTGTAACCTTTTTTTTATTTCCAAATTAATGCAGCTGCATGATACCAGAAGGAAATCACAGTGTGTTGAGCAAAACATTTGATTGTTGACTTATTTGCTTATATAGTGGCTGAAGACTAACCTGAAGTTGGAATGGTCATTTGAGATATGTAAATGGAAAACTACTAAAAAGTAATATCCATCAGTCCAAGTGCATTCCTTGTAACTTTTCATGCAGGATTCTGGTTGATGAGGTGGAACTTTTGCCTCTAGATCATAGTGTCCTATACCTTAGTTTGGTGACAGGTGCCATCTTTGTATTGAGATGTGGAACTGAAGTCCTGTTTATTTGGTCATTTAAAAAATCCAGTTAGAGCTTCTACAGTATATGTTCGGGACTGTTCATTAGAGCTTCTACTGTATATGTAAAGCATTTTAGGTTCCTTTGAGATAAAAGGCACTATGGAAAAGTAAAGAATTACAGTAGTATTATTATTGAGTAGCACCATAATTCCAGCAAGGAACCCATATCACAGGCTAGGAAACAGTTCCCTTTAATAGCTGGACATATGAGAGCAATCCAGTGCATAAAAGACTGAGCGCTGAAGTACAAATTTCTGCAAGACAGGAGAAATGACCAGAACACAAACTTCATGGGACTCACTGCTGGCTTTGTTAATTTAGTTTTAACTACTTTTGTTACAAGACATTAACTTTTACTTGAGGCCTAGCACCTGTTATTGCTGGGCATGAGTTTTGGAACCAGAGAAGGAATTCACATTAGTATTAATGAGTGTACTTTTGTCATAGGTTGTAGAAGTAGAAACACAATCTTTCATGAGGCATCAGTATACAGTATAAAAAGCGTTCCTTATCAGCTAAAATCGATACATTTTTAATTTCTAAAACTTCTGTGTCATTTTTTTCAAGTAGGTAGCTGCGTCAGCATGCGCAGGCTGCCAAGGAACAGGTGAAGGTTTATTCCATGCTGAAAAGAGAAGAAGAGATACACAACGTGTGGGCTGTGAAGCCTTCTTCAGGTGTGAGAGAGGGAGGAAAATCGGCAGTTGACAAAGCAATAGAGAATAAAAGCTGGGAGTGGAGAGGAGGCGGGAGCAGGAGAGGAGCAGAGTCGACACTCAGGTGTGTGAGGTCGGGACAGGTGAAGAGAGGTGTGAAGTCGAATCCTCTCCATTCCATCCTCTCTATTCATTTGCAGGTTTCGACTTCTTCCATCTCTTCATCTCTCTCTACTTCACACCCCCTGAGAGTTGACTCTGCTTCTCTCCTGCTCCTGCCTCGTTCTCCTTCTCCCATGCTTTGTCAGCTGCCGATTCTCCTCTCTCTCTCTCTCACACCCAAAGAAGGCGCCACAGCTGAAACGTTGTGTTTCTTTTCTTCTCTTTTCAGCATGTTTGTCTCTGCCGGTAGAGCAGAAGAGCAGAGTCATGTGGTTCAGCATCTCTTTGTGTCATTTTTTTGCAATCTAAGTGTCAGGTACACAGCTAGGCTTTCATGAAGAATAGACCACACTCCGAGCAGATGGCAAACTGTCCTATCTGCCTTTAGACTGAGAAAAGCTGAGTAAATGCATATAAAGAGATGGTCATAAAATGTAAATGGACAATACTGTTTCCTGTTCATGTGGGCAATATTGTAGAACCATTTATTTGCTTTTAATGTGAAGTATTTAATCCCTGATGACCTGAAATATATTCTTCTTGATATTCATGATACAGTATGTCAATTAACGCTACTGTCCCTGTGAATGAGGTCAAGATCCCGAGGCATTGCCTGCAATTGTACCATGTATACCATGTATAGAGCATGTGGCATCACACAATTTAAAAAAGCAGAAATTTTGCCTCTGGCCTCAGAGGCTGCAACTCACCACGGCTGCAACTCAATGCAACATTCTTTTAGCAGCAGCTTTGGCATTTTAACATTTCCTGAAGATGCTACTGTATATACTGTAAAATCCTGCTGTTAATCTGTGGCTTAGCATATCAGCTATTCCCGATCTTTGTGTTATTTTACTGTACTTACATTTGATAATGTAGAACTGTTTTTGTTTTCTACGTCAGTTTGCAAAGGAAAGACTTTTTACAATTTTAGCCCACTCAATAAAAAGCTAGGAATTGCAAGTTTTGCATTCAACCAAAACTTCCTTCCTGCAGTCAAGATTGGTAAAGTGTTGTTAGTCTCAGATTTAATCATTTCCTTTTGAGAATAAACAAAACGTGCAATAAGGGTGGAAAATACAAAGTGTCTGCGTAAGAGCTAACACAGAAGACGTTAACAAACTTGCCAGTTAATTATACTCCTGGCTGAAGAGTGCCGCTGAAACTGGACACTTCCCGTCCTGAAAACAGTTGATCATTTACTCATTTCATAGCACTGTACGCTGCCACAGCAAATACTGACCCTGTCAGATGTTCCTTTTAGCAGCATTTTCTTTTTGCTGCAGAGCAGAATTTGCTCAAAACGTTTATAGACGTAGAAGGAAGCCAATCATGTTGGTTATAAAATAGAACAAAAAAATAAAAGTAACTTCATACAGATTTTTTTCTCCAATACAGGAGATTGGCAGGCTGACATATTGGAATAGATAGGTCAAACAGATGCAAATACTGTGTCGACGCTTGGTAGGGCTCAGCTATGGGCAAACATAAACTATAAGACTATGGTACTCAAATGAAAGACATTTGATCAAATCTAGCGTTGTAATTTTAGAAGGGGTTGTGGGATTAGAGGTGAATTTTAGACTTTTATCTAAAATGTCCCACTCTTGATGGTCCCAGCTCTAGTTCGATCCGGATCCTTCCTGCCTTTCATCTTTCTGCTCAACCGGCAGAGACATTTAAAGGTGTGAAACTAGCGCCCCTGACAGCAGCTGATTTTAAGATCTCCTTTTGATCTTAAAGTCTAAAATTATAGTCTCACCACGAGGCTTAAATTGTAGTCTGCCGTACCATCTCACCGGAATAGACAATCTCTGATCTCCTTTAACCTCTTTTATAGAGAGAAAACAGCCTGCAGCCACCTGGAGCCATTTTCTCTAATAACACAGGAAAACGCGCTACTAAACTTGATAGCGTTCTCTTGGTCTCTGGAGTATCCCTTTGTCGACCTCTAGCGGTCTAATCCGGTATTAATTTATTCCTCCACAGCCATTTTATGCAATACAGAATTGCGTTGGTGGTGGGGTCTATCCCCCTATTCCCCTAACCGGACAGCAACAGACACTAGAAGAATACCCTTGGATAGGACTCCAGTCCATCCAAGGCCACACACAGACACAAACATGCACACACTTACATCTGGGCTAGTTTTCCCAGAAGCCAATTAACCTACTAGTATGTTTTAGGACTATGGGAGGAAATCAGAGTACCTGGAGGAAAGCCACGTGAACACAGGGTGAATATACAAACTCCATGCAGATAACATTGGACTGCACCAGGCCCCAGTGCTGTGAGACATCATTGCTGAAATAGAACTATGGGGAAACTGCAGAGAGAACTGAGATCAGAGGCGACTTCTTTAGACAAAGAGTTGTGGGAGTCTGGAAAAAGCTACTCCATTATTAAATGTCCATATTCCAGTCTCTCATTATTTATATTGCTTGCTTTTTTAAGATTGAAGAACACATTAAAAAAGCATTGGAAAACTGAACTTTTCATGACATGGAAAAACATAAGATTAAGCAAATTTTCCTAGTGTTAGAAGTGATGACAGAACAGTTACACAGACATGCAGGAAACAGGGATTCCAGTGAAAGTAAAGCAAGTATTTCTTCAAGTTTAGCACATTGATTAATGATTAATCATAAAGAGAAGAGGTTGCAGTGCAGAACTAATAACCCAGCAGAACAAATAGAAAAGGCAATGTGAGAAAATGGTTAGTGGTCTGTCTGTATTGTATAATTTAGGGAATTTTGGCAGATTTGTACCAGAGTTCACGGTGGTATGCACTGTAGACAGGCTTTGAACTGTTGATTCTTTATTCCTGATCACTCCACCTTAAAATGTTTTTAACAGCAACAGCAAAATAATCTTTTAGATTTTAGTAGGTTTCTTGTAGTAATATCTTTGAAATGTGATAATCCCAGAATAAACTGTAAATAAGCACAAGTGATCACCTTCATTTGTTCCATAAGGTCTAGTTACTACAATCAAACTAATGTAGGATCTAATGTCTTTAATCTACTGGTGAACTATGGGTCCTTCACACTTGGTTTAACTTTATTACAGTGTGAGAGGATATGACAGAGACAAATGCGTCACTACCATTCATTTTAAATGCTGTTTAAACAGCTGATGTCATAATCCACTCTTGGCTTACTTAAGAATATTAGAAAGGTCGAGGTAGTCGTTTGGCCCGTCTATTTCACTTAGCTTTTTGTAGCCACTTGATTGAAATGTCTCATTCAGCAGTTTCTTGAAAAAAGGCAAGATATCAACTTCAACTTCAGCTTCTATGTGCATCTCCCTTTATTTTTCACTTCTATCCTCATGCTTGTGGTTCAGGTTTTAACAAAGTCCAATAGATGGATTAAATGCTTGAATCAGGTTCCCTTTTAAGGCATTCTGTGGCATTTCTAACTCGCTATTATATATTGCACATATACACTATATGTAAAAACATGTTTTTTAAAATATTCTGTTGAATTCAATTCCGCTCATCTGTTGTCTCATTAAACAACAGATATGAAAGCACTCTTACTGATGAAAGTGTTGGATCATGATGTTTTTTCCAAAATACAGCCTGGTCTCAACAGCGATCCAACTAGATAAATGGAAGAGGAAGGGGACACAAATTGTTCAGTTCTTAGTGGTGTATCTAGGTCAGGGTGTCTTTACTAAGGGCAGTAAATAATACTGGATACTGTTAGTTTGGGGTGTCAGTTCATTTCAGCCAATGAGTACATAAAAGCCATGTGGTGTCATTGTCATTAATACACATTTCTTGTCTCTCTCTTCCCTTTCAGTTTTAGGATTGAACCACAAAGTGACCAGCATCATCCCAGAGAGTGCCTTGTTAATTCTAATTGGTTTTGCCCTGGGTGGCATTATATGGGCAGCAGACAAAGCTCAGACCTTTACCCTGACTCCTATAGTCTTTTTCTTCTACCTCCTACCCCAAATTATTCTTGATGCTGGGTACTTCATGCCCAACAAGCTGTTCTTTGGAAATCTCGGTGCCATCCTTGTGTTTGCCATCATTGGCACCTGCTGGAATGCTGCCACACTTGGTTTATCACTGTGGGGCATTTACCTGGGTGGTATAATGGGTAAGTTTGTGTTCCTTGATGTATTTTCTTCCTGCCTGCTTAATTTCAGCTTGGCATACATTAAGAGGGTGAGAGAGATCCAAACAGAAACAGATTGGGGTAAATTATGAAAATATGTGGTTACATTTTACAAGCCAGAGGCACAAGAAAAATTCGTATCAGAGCTTAACAAATTGTGGTCTGGAAAATGTTGGCCTCAATAGTTTAGTAGGACACTGAAGAAGACCATGAAGAGAACAGGGATTATTTACACGGTAGAGAATGCAAACGGGAGCAGGATAAGGTAAAACACAGATAATGCTGAGCTGTCAATGCAAGTTGAGAAAGACACGAGATACTGTAGGAAGAAATATAGCTATGTGGGTCAAAACTATAGTCATTAGTTTAGTTATTACAGTATTGTAATAACAACAAGACTAGTAAGGAATAAAACAAAGTGTCTATTATAGACACAAATGGATCTATTATAAAAGAATAAGGAATTAAGTCTTCAGTGATTAGGAGGGGGGGTCTACGTGATTATGTTTCAAACAGTGAAGCAAACAAGCACTTAAATGATAGGAAAAAAAACAGTCCAAAAAGTCATAACTTTAAGGTGTTTAACAAAATAAGAAGTGAGCATTTTCAATAGCAATGAATTGCAAAATCCCAAAGTGAAACATTTCTAGTGAAATCTTACGGCTATGCTGATCAAATACTTGTTTGACTTACTTTTAGAACTAAAGATTTTTAAGGATTTGTCTAACCTCCAGTTTTAGATCTAGGGATTTACAAAAGACTGAGACTTTGTATCAAAGCAGCCAATAGGCTGGAAAGGGGTGTGATGCCCTAATGTCCTGTGGCATACTGTAAGGCTGGCACCCCCTTTTCTCTTCCTCCTTCAAGAGCAGAATCCTTGTTGTAGTAACATTCACAAATAATCAAAAATGCAAGATACTACTTATTAGTTTATCAGGTATTGTGTTTTTACCTTTCTATATTAAGAACCCCTTAATTGTTATCACACAAATCAAAGAGATCAACTAAAAATATCGAATTTAATTTTACTGCTGTCATACTGTTTTCATACTACATGCACTGTGAAGCCCTTTAAACTATGCAACAAATGTCAAAAATATTTACATTGTTCTTAGGTGTCAACTTCAATATCAGTGTGCTGGAGTTTCTCCTCTTTGGAAGCTTGATTTCCGCAGTGGACCCTGTGGCTGTAATAGCTGTCTTTGAAGAAGTTCATGTCAATGAAGTTTTATTCATTCTTGTCTTTGGGGAATCTCTTCTGAATGATGGTGTCACAGTGGTAAGACCTCCTGTCTGATTTCTAGAAGCCAGTACCATCTCAAGCTTTCACTATGGTGAATGTATTGCTGAAAGTTAGCCACAGATTCCAATGGTTCAACATGTCTTTAGATTGGACTATGAGTAAACCATGGAACAGTATACTGTATACTCAACAGACCTGAGAAGTGCTGAGGACTTAGTTTTTTTGTTCTACATTTACTATTGGCAGGGTCTGTGGAGTTTGGAATTAGTGAGTTTACAGTATATATTATACAGGAATACAACTTTGACGATTGTAAATACACAGTAGACAATGGTTGTGGAATATCACATTCACTGACTTTTAAACTAGAGTAGTGCAGTCAGAAAACTGTGACCAAAAGAAGCAAAGACCTGAAGTATACCAACTGGAAATGATTTGTTATTGAAGCAGGAAATGTACTTTGGAATACTCCAAGTTACAGTGTTTTCCTGACAAGAGACTTTTCATTGCATTTTCCAAGTACAACCCCTGTTTCACTCAGACTCAGGTGCTACAGATAGTAAAGACATCCCTCTCATGCTATGACTCTTCCATTCTTTTCTGTTACACAATTTTGCTAATGCCAGTGCCTTGCAAAAGTACTCAACCCCAAATATTGCTGACATTAAGCCTCTTTCAGCCTTAAAAGGGTAAATTTAGAATAATTAAAAAAAACATTCAAAAGATGTTAATCCATCATTTGCAATTCAGCAAAACAGGACATCACTCAGACTGTGTGATTACTTTTGCAAAAATTGTAATTGATCAGTAGAGGGATCGATACAGCAGTTGTACTTGCATTGACGTCATCAGTGATGTCTACAGTGATGTCATTGAGAGACACACTGCTCCTCCAGTAGGTTTTCACTCTCCTGTTAGCAGCTGTGGAGACGATTCATGAAGCTGTCACATGGCTGTATTGGAGGAGTGCATGAACAGGTCCTCATTTCTCTGTGAGGTACAGTAGTTATAACAATAAGCCAAGTAAATTAACAGCTGATGATTCCCAGCCCCATGGGTATTCAAATGGAAAACAATTGCCGATTCTAGGTTTTAAGAGGGGGCGTTTTTTTAATCTTTTTATTTTCCATTCGCACAACAGTTACCTCTCTCTTGAAATGACTGTTTTTTATAATTTATTCTAATTTATTCTTCAGGTGCTGTACAATGTATTTGACTCTTTCGTAACGATAGGAGGAGGTAATATTAATGCTGTGGAAATTGTCAAAGGAGTAGGTGAGAGACAATTTATGAGCACTGTACTTCCTATGCTCTGTTTTGTTTAAAATAAAAAACATGTTTTATTGTTTTATTGTATTTGTAGATATTTACTGTATTTTATGTGCATGAATAATTAACATTTTTAACATTTTAACAATTTTACCAAGAATTCAACAAAAAACCCTGACTGTATATTGAAGCTTGAGTTTACTGAAAGACTCAAACTCAAACTAATATGCAGTGAACAATACTAAACTTTACTTTACAATGCTTAACTATTACATGGAGGGTCACCTACTCCAAGGCAGAATATCTACCTCGTAAGGAAACGGGGACCATTACAATATTCTCTTTGCAAAATATTGGAATGTGATTTATTGCCTTTATTGAAGAGCTTTGAATATCCTACCGTGGTTCAATGATGAATAAGAAGAGTAAAGATAAGGCAAAATCGGACTGGCAAAGTCAATCTAAGTACCCCGTGCTGTTTATACAGTACATGTGTTATAAGAGGGGTAATAAATATGTCAAACACCATCTTTATAGTATCTTTGATGACTCAAACTCCACCATATTTAATATGCTAGTATTATGAATATGTTTTTACTGCACCAGGACCACAAATTGCTTTGCGCATTACTGTAGTACCTACTGTACAAATTATTTTAAAAAATTGTAATGTCCAAAAGTAAATTGAACATGTATTAAGCAATATTAATGCTTTCCTATATATAGTAATCAATTTTAAAATCTAAGATCTTGTGAATGCCAGATTTTTTCTAACCATTGAAAAATGAATTCTTATCTAAACAATGTGTGGAAATGTTATTCTACAGTATTTCAGATCACTTATCACGTTAGAAGGTGACTTTGCTAGCAGCAGTGTAGTGAATGTTTTGTTAATTCTGAAGAGAAGAGAGAGCATACTGTACTCACACAAATGCTGCTCTCTCTTTATTTGCTCAGTGTCTTTTTTAGTTGTGGCTCTTGGAGGAGCCTTAGTGGGAGTTGTTTTTGGAACACTGCTGTCCTTGCTGACCAGGTGGACAAAAAACGTTCAGATAATTGAACCTGGATTCATCTTTGTCATGGGATATCTGTCCTACCTCACTGCTGAAATGCTGTCTGTTTCAGATATCCTGGGGTAAGTATTAAAAATGGAAAATTCTGGCTTTTTATGAGGGTGTATTGTGGCATATTGTGAAAACTGAGTGTTCTACTTGCCATTCTTGGCTGTTCAAGGGTACAGTATCTGTCCCTCTGCCCTTGATTTTACAAAACATTAGCAACATTCTAAAAACAACTATTTTATTCACACCAGATGAAAGTTCTCCCACCAAAATGTTGTGCTCTTTCTTTTTAACTTTCAGAGTAGATCAATACTGTATGTCCTCCACTTGCCCCTTTGTCACACACTTACTGACACAGAAGGGTAATCTTTGCTATAGCTGTCACGGACATCCAAAGGGACTAACCGTGGAGAGCAGGAGAGCAGATAAAGACCCATCTGCATAGCGGCGGATAGGGAAAAAGGCCCGGGCTCGTTAGTGCAAAGAGTTCAGGAGTGCCGTATAGAAACCTATGCCCTCAGGTAGCGGACGTGGGGCGACCTGGTGCTAGGCGGGTCTCAGGACATCCGAACGTCAATGCTGAGCGAGGGCAGAGTGCAAGACCTGGAAATATATAGCCCAAGGGAAAGAGAGGGAGTGGAAGGGCAGCAGGCAGGAAACTAGGGACAGGACAGAGTAGGAGCGCCCTCAGGCTGCAGAGGGCGTGACAATAGCATCTTGCAAGCAACTCATGATGGTCTGTCCAGGCCGAAACAACAACAGGAAATCATTAACAACAGAAACTAATGCACATGAAATGGAAAACATGAAGTTGCATTAAATTCCTTATCTGTTTGTGCCTTTTGTTATTAGATTTCTGTGCTGTAGCAGACATTCATACTTCCTTTCTTAACAGTTAAATATCTTCAGAGATTCTGCCTTTTATTTTTTAGGATCACTTTTTGTGGCATTTGCTGTCAAAAGTATATCAATGCCAACATGGATGAGAGATCAGTTACCACTGTGAGATACACACTGAAGCTGATGGCCAACGGTTCTGAAACCATCATTTTTGTGTTCTTGGGAATCTCTGCAATAGATCCCAATATATGGGTTTGGGATACTGCCTTCATACTCCTCACCCTTGTCTTCATATTAGTCTACAGGTTTATAGGTAAGACAAATGAATAAAAATAAAAATATTTGGAAATTAAATGACTATATCTACCACAAGAAAGGAAAGTAAGTCTATTTAGTGGCCTGTTTAGGATTTTTAATAGAAACAATATCCTGTACATGACCAATCCATGTCAAAATGCACCAGAGAACATCATGGGTATCAGCCAAATCTTTTAATGCCTCTCTTGTAGAAAATGTCTTTTCATTTACTGTACATTGGTGAGACATTAAGTAGACTGGCTGATTATTTCATGGAACATGTCAGAGCAGGAGGATCAGAGATCTCTCCAAGCAAAGTCGTCCTCTATTTCATCACTACTGCCCATGATTGCACTGACCTATCTGCACCCTTTTACCAGGAGTCCAGGATTCCTACTCAAGCAAAACTCAAGATACCACCCATTATCCTTAGACTTGGTGCACACCTTCCAGCAGCTCTCAGTGATTTATATGAAGAGCTCCCAGTTCATTTATTGTATCACCCCCAGTTCTCTCTTTGTTTGGAGACTTTCTCTTCTGTTCTGTCCTTTGTTCCGCTCTTCATAAATTCCCTGCCACCTTCTTCTTGCTCCCTGACGCCTAATGAGGCTCAGCATTTGAAGTGATATGTTTTTCCTTCTTTCTTCTTTTCAGCCTGGAATTAATATCTGATCAATAGGCATTCTCCACTGAAGTTTTTTTAACCAAAGAGCAGTTCTCCAGGCAGTTAAAGACTCTCTTTTATTTATTTTCCTTTTGCGCACCACAGGTGTCTTCGTTTTGACGTGGATTTTAAACCGCCACAGGCTGGTGCCCTTGGGATTCATAGACCAGGTGGTCATGAGTTACGGGGGCTTGCGAGGAGGTGTGACATATGCCTTGGCAGTCATGTTGGATGCGGAAAAAATTCAAGCAAAAAATCTTTTCGTCAGCACCGCTCTCATCGTCGTGTACTTCACTGTCATCATACAGGTGAATGTGGCCTCGAAGAAAGTACTTTGCAAGTGTCTGTCCTAATGCTTCGAAAGCATCACGGAAAATAAGATCTTCTTGGTCAGCCAGCTGCCTTTTTTCTTTTAATTTTGTCTCATGAATGTGAACAACCTGTTGTACTGCACTTTAATACTCCCTACATTTCTTGGAAAGACACGGCCTCTCAAAAAGCTTCCGGGTGGTGCCTCCAAATGCTTAAATGGGTGTGGGAGAGATACTAGAATAACACAATGCCAATCAAGTGTCACGTCCTCTGTAGCCAGAGGGCGCTCCTACTCTGTCCCGTCCCTAGTTTCCTGCTTTGCTGTTCTTCCGGTTTCCCTCTTTCCTTGGGCTATATATTTCTGGGTCACTTATTCTGTCTCGCTCGGCATTGACGTTCGGATGTCCTGAGACCCGCCTAGCACCAGGTCGCCCCACGTCCGCTACCTGAGGGCATAGGTTTCTATACGGCACTCCAGAACTCTTTGCACTGGTGAGCCCGGGCTAACTCCTCGTTCCGCCGCCTCGCATAGGGTCTTTTTCGCTCTCCTGCCTCTCCACGGTTTGTCCCCTCTGACATCCGTGACATCAAGTCCTGCTGTTACCTTAACTGACTGTATCCATGGCATTATTTGTCTTATCAAGTCCTCATTTATGATGATGATCACATAGTACACAAATACAAGAAACCAGAAAGTAAGAGTACAGCAAACAACATACTGTATGTGATAATGAAAGCGTTAAATCACTATCAAGAACAATTATTAAAATGAGTTAAATTGAAAATATAATCAGGGAAAGTTCCTAAATTATTCATTTTTTCAAAAAACGTGCTCTTACCATAGATTTACTGATAGCAGAGTGCATCGGTATTTGGAGGCTGTTCTCTTTTTTAGAAGTGGTGTTGCAGCATTTGGCCAAAAAGTCAATGACCAGCTCCTTTCTTTTTAAAACATTTAAACTGCAATGTTATTTTTACATTTCGGGGTCATAAAGAATTAGCATTGATGAGTGCATATCCAACCACAATAAAAGTAAAATTTACACAGTAACTTGTAAAACCTCCAATTTACAGCACAAAATAAATGAAATTTCCAGGTATGCACAGTGCCATATTCTGCCATTCAGAACGAGGCAACAAAGCTATTTTGGTAGCGATTGCAAATATTTGCAATGATGTCTATGCCAGTGAGGGTTTGGAGTCTAAATTAAAAGCAGGGTCTTAAACCTGTACCTTAACTAAATACTTTAATGCTTTAAATTCATCTTATGTGTGCAGTCTTTGAGGTTTGAAGTCTCCCAAAAGTCAGGACAGCCTTTGTTCTGAGAGCTCTGATCTCTGTTGCAGGGTTTAACAATCAAACCGTTGGTGACCTGGCTGAAAGTGAAAAGGACTGAGCACAAAGATCCTCTGTTAATTGAAAAGCTGCAAAGCAGGGTAAGGCCTTTCACATCCTCTAGTTTAAGGACAACAAAAAACAGAAAATTTGAGTATTCTCTTTTTATTTTGTCCTAGGCCTTTGATCACATCCTTATTGCAATTGAAGATATTTCAGGACAAATTGGGCATAACTTTATGAGGGACAAGTAAGTAGTAAATTTTAAGCTTTTTAGAAAAAAAGATGCAGCAAAACCCGATTATTCTTCACCAATGTTAAAGCATACAGCACAAGAAGCAAAAATAAATTTAAAACAATTATACATTTATGAGGAAAATACAATGAACCTGAATAACTAAAAGGTGTAAATGATGGATGTATTAAAAGATGCAAATACAGTATATAGTGTGGGATAGCCACTATTCTGTAAGTAAACTAATTTAAAAGAGAATTTCTACAGTGTTTCTGCAATTCTATGTGTCTGTGTAGTGACAGATACAAGTATTGCCTGAACTCTCTGAAATCATCACTGCTTTTTGCTTTAACAAATCTCTATTTGACAACCATTAAGAAGATACAATTGATGCAAAAAATGATTTAGGGAATAACATGGATTCAAAAGAAGGGTACCAATACATTTATCTGCAGCTGGCCAAGTACTTAGGACAAGTAAAAGATTCTAAAAGGGCATTGGAAAATGTGAGGCAGGATGGCCCAAAACATCCTACTGAAAGTTGCAGACAGCAGTTTAGAGAATATGGCCCAGGATGAGTAATGACACTAGGGTTTTACTACTGAAGCTACAGCGGAGCCCTAACATTTTAAATAGTGAATTGTTCTTATTTTTGTTACTCAACACATAATAGGCTACAGTACTTATACATTTCAATGGTTATTCACAAAACAACTTGAGGTGTCTGACGGTTTAATGAAGTGGACGAATTTAAAAAGGTGTACCTTTCAGGTGGTTGCAGTTTGATGAGAAGTGGCTGAGCAGGGTACTGATGAAACCCTCTGCACGAAAGTCACAAGATTACATCTTCCACGTCTTCCACCAGCTTAATCTAAAAGATGCGGTCAGCTACGTGTCAGAGGTAAGACTGCAGTGAACAAAGAACAAATTGTGTATTAGAAAGTGAAGTGGATATTATGGCAACCAAATCTAAATATTGTACAGTAATAGTGAGTTGAAATAATTCCAAAGCCTGAAAGTTGCTAATGCTTTATATGGATTTATGACCATTATGTTTGCTAGGAAATAATTCAAGTTGTTTCACTTTGGTTGCACTAAGAAGTGCTTTCTTCTTGCTGGCTATGATTTGGCCTACTGTATATTCAACAATGTGCAAAAATGTTTCAGTGATGCATAGTGGCAGATTTGTAATCTTTTTGATCCAATGAAAAACTCAATTGTTTCTAACTC
This sequence comes from Atractosteus spatula, assembly GCF_055471065.1. Classification (NCBI taxonomy): domain Eukaryota; kingdom Metazoa; phylum Chordata; class Actinopteri; order Semionotiformes; family Lepisosteidae; genus Atractosteus; species Atractosteus spatula. The sequence continues at coordinate 29,932,230 of NC_142717.1, read as the reverse complement.
TTTATGAACTCATGTTAATTTAGTAAATTTGTGTTTGACTGTAGAAGGATAAATGTAAGATAGGTGACTCTTCCCTCACACATGCTTATTCCTGCTTGATTTGCAATTTTACACATTTCCAAGGACTTTCAGAAGAAGAGCAAAATGATTTTGAAGTAATCTTGCTTTTTTTACAGAAAGATTAAATGCTTCTTAGCTTTTCAATTAGCGGGTTAATTTTCATACAATACAAGTCAGTTTCTACGAGGGAGGTGGACAGCCACCCCAAATCTTTGTCTTCAGTGGAAAGAGACTCTCACTCTGCTGTAGTGACTTGCATGTTGATTTTGAGACAGGAACTACTGTCATTCATTTGTGTACTAGAGCAGGAGCTCTCAGTCCTGGGACTGGAGGCTTGTGCACTGCTGACTTCATTACTCAAATGAGGCCTTGAACAAAAAAACTTGCTTGATTGGAACATTTGGATTTTTTTCAAACTCCAAGGTTCAGAATTGTAATACTGGAAATGCAATAGTTAAAAAGCAACCTCTAATATGAGCTGGGAACAATCAGTTCAGATTAATCCTGTTATTACATCAGTTAAGGATTCGGTTATGTAACTAAGGGCCTAGCTGGAACAAAAACCAACAGGTGTGTACGCCTCCAGGACCAGGATTGGGAACCCCTATACAAGATGTATACTATTGCACAAAATGGGATTGCTAGGACACTGTTGTCATAACAGTGCTATTGTGAACCTCTTTACAGGAATAATCACTGCATTTACTGGATTAAGTTTACATCATAGAAGGCAAGTTCCATTGTTTTTCTAGTCAATTAGAAGTTGGTCATGTCCGCTATAGAAAGTGGAGGAATGAAGAGTGAAGAGATGGATTCTTTGTGTTGCCCAGAACATGAATACAGAATGGGCTATTTTACTTTTTATTCCACTAAAAAAGCCTTTTCATGTTTAGTTTGCCACTGCCATCACAATTCGCCCTTTCTCAGAATATTTGCAAAATCCAAGAGCTCGGCTTAATTGAAAGACCGATTTTGCCTTCTGTACATCTGGAAATCAGAGAAATTCTGAAATGAATACTTTTGTGTCTGACTGCACCTTGCTGGTTCACAGAACAAAATGGCCAGTGTCACGGACGTCCAAAGGGACTAACCGTGGGGAGCAGGAGAGCGGAAAAAGACCCATATGCATAGCGGCGAGACGGGAAAAAGGCCCGGGCTCATTGGTGCAAAGAGTTCAGGAATGCCGTATAGAAACCTATGCCCTCGGGGAGCGGACGTGGGGCGCCCTGGTGCTAGGCGGGTCTCAGGACATCCGAACGTCAATGCTGAGCGAGGACAGAGTGCAAGACCCGGAAACATATAGGCCAAGGGAAAGAGAGGGACCGGAAGGACAGCAGGCAGGAAACTAGGGACAGGACAGAGAAGGAGTGCCCTCTGGCTGCAGAGGGCGTGACAGTACCCCCCCCCCTTCATGGGCGGCTCCTGACGCCCATACAAATAAATAGAGACACAGAGAGCAGGGGGGACCAATAAGGAGGGGAAACCAGGAAGAAAAAATCAAAACAAAAGGCAAAAAACAAGAAAAAAAACCACAAAAACCCCGGGGAAAAATACCGCAGACTGGGCAATTGGCACGTTCACATTATAACGCTGATATCGGAGAGAGCAAGACCAGGAAGAGCCAGGCACGAAAACCCGCTCCAGACACAGAAGCTCGGAGTGATATCCAGCAATAAGAATGGAGGAACGGCAGAAAGCTTACCATTCTATCACTGATATCGGAGAGAGCAAGACCAGGAAGAGCCAGGCACGAAAACCCGCTCCAGACACAGAAGCTCGGAGTGATATCCAGTAATAAGAATAGGAAAGCCAGCTCAACATTCAATCACTAATATCGGAAAGAACAACCTGAGGAGAGCAAGGTACGAAAACCCGCTCACAGACACAGATGCTCGGAGAGATATCCAGCGATTAGAATAGAGGAACTGAGAAAAAAAAAAACAGCCCAGAGAACAAGAAAAAACTGCGGAAAAACAAAAAGCGCCGCTCGCGGGGTCGAAAAAAGGGCTCAGCATTCTGTCACGGACGTCCAAAGGGACTAACCGTGGGGAGCAGGAGAGCGGAAAAAGACCCATATGCGTAGCGGCGAGACGGGAAAAAGGCCCGGGCTCATTAGTGCAAAGAGTTCAGGAATGCCGTATAGAAACCTATGCCCTCAGGGAGCGGACGTGGGGCGCCCTGGTGCTAGGCGGGTCTCAGGACATCCGAACGTCAAAGCTGAGCCAGGACAGAGTGCAAGGCCCGGAAATATATAGCCCAAGGGAAAGAGAGGGACAGGAAGGACAGCAGGCAGGAAACTAGGGACAGGACAGAGAAGGAGCGCCCTCTGGCTGCAGAGGGCGTGACAGCCAGTCCCTGCATTCCAAGAGAGCAGCCTTCGGCCTCCTCCTTGTCTCAGTCCTGTGTCTTAAAGCAGGTTTTCCTCTCATGTTTAAGGGTGAGCGTCAAGGGTCACTGGCCTTCCTACGGTCTGAAAATGATGCAAACGTGGATTTTAACAGGAAGCGTCACTCAGCTATGTCAGTGATGGCGCCGGATTTGATCCACGATGATATCCCTGTGTCTGCAATCCTGTGAGTATAGGTTTCGCAATGTTGATAGAAAGGTTTTAGTGTGCTTGTTTCTGAAAAGATGTGTTAGAACAACCATTCCAAACCCAATCACTAGTGAGACCTAACTAAAAAAATAAATAATTTAATAAAATATAATAATAATAATAATAAATAAATAAGTCAAATAAATAAAATAAGTCATTTATTTTACTACATTCAACCCATAGTAGAAGTGAACCAGAAACTCTAATAATTGGGAACAAAGTAACACTTTTAAAAATAAATATTTGTGCTACAGTATCCATGGTAAGGATACTTGCCAGACTTCTTCTTTAACCACTAGATCATACATTTTCTATGCCCTTTTCAAGATTTTTAGAATTGTTTTATTTCAGTGGCTATACAGTGAAAACAAGCACATACTGCACTTTACTGTACTGTAGGTTACGAATCCTTTGAACTGTGCTTAGTTCTATATGAAGCTTCTTTTAATAGTACACTCTGCTGCAGTGGAAGACAAATAGCTATATAATACAGTGGCTCTTGGTTGCTCTTGGAAAAATGTCATGCTTTTCTGATTTTTGTTTTCTTGAAGGCGGAATCATGTCAGCTCCGTCTGTCTTGACATGCAAGCCATCGAGCTGCAGAGGAAGAGTGGCTGGGCCTCAGAGGATGTCAACACCCATCATGTCCTACATCAGCACCTGTACAAGGCCAGGAAGCAGGTAAGCTGTTGAATTGTTGCTTCAGAGAAGCAGCTTTTTTTCTTTTCTAGCTCTAAAACCTAATCCAGTAACTTCAACCACTCTGGCAAATAAACAGTACTTATTAGAAAATGCAGCATCTAACCAGAATCATCTTCCCCATTGGTATTCCTCTGCCTTTAGTTGAAGAGGGTACAGTACATTAGATAGGTTACCTGGTTCATGTGCTTAACTGAAGCAGCACGTTGTCTGATTACTAAAACAGAAACCTGTTTTTCCCTTATACCTGTAGAGATTGATCGGTCTGGCGTGGTTTCCTTTACTTTTTGGATCCTAAAATTGTTGGAAACTGAATATTGCTTATACTTTAGTCTGAGGTAATCAGTCTCAACTGACCTATTTTATTTACAATGCAGAGGTGACCAATTATATCCTACTGAGGTAATTTAAAATACTTAAAATAGTTGTTGTATTAATAAAAAAATGATTAAAATATGGAAAAACTGTTTGGAGGTTAAGGACATAAGGAAGGATGTGAATGAGAAGAAGCCATGTCTGTATTTAATAATTTTCATAGACTCGTACTTCAATAGTATGTTTCTCAAGTATGACCATCATTTTTCTGTTGGCTTTTTGTCCATCTGTTCTCAGTTCACTTGCCTGTTATTTCTGCCTCATTCCGTCATAATCCATCCATCTATTCTCTAACAGCTTTATCCAGTAGAGGGTCACAGGGGTGCCAGAGCCTAACCTAACAAGCAATTGGTGCAAGGCAGAATACGCTTTGGACAGGATGCCAGTACTGTACATTGCAGGGCACACACAGACACAAAAACACACTCACACTAAGACTGATCAATTTCCAGAAACCAGTTCACTTCCCAGTAGCCAGCAGCCATGTCACCCTGTAACTTACAATTGGCAGCCCACTGAAGCTAAGCAGGTGTGAGCCTGCTCAGTACCTGGATGGGAGACATCCTGTGAAAAACTAAGGTTGCTGCTGGAAGAGGTGTTAGTGAGGCCAGCAGGGGGCGCTCACCCTGCGGTCCATGTGGGTCCTAATGCCCCAGTATAGTGACGGGGACACTATGCTGTAAAAAAGCACCGTCTTTCGGATGAGACGTAAAACCGAGGTCCTTGCTCTCTGTGGTCATTAAAAATCCCAGGGTGTTTCTTGAAAAGAGTAGGGGTGTAAAACGGTATCCTGGCCAAATTTCCTATGCCTCCTAATAATCCCCCTCTATGAATTGGCTACATCACTTTGTTCCCCCCCCCCGACGGCAGGCGGAGCGACGCGCTGGTTGGAGTATTCTCGGTCGCATTTAATGGCAACGTCAGCTCAAAGATTTGGTTCAAACCACCAAATGGAGACATGCATGCCGACAAGCAGACCCTGCTGATGTGGGATTAACGCTAGGATGAGAGAGAGTTCACTTCCCAGTATGTCTTTTGGACTGTGAGGAAAAACAGGAGCGCCATGAGGACACCCATGCAAACACAGGAGAACATACAGACTCCATGCAGATTTAAGGATTGAAACTATAGATAAAAAATACAATATTATGCTATAGATATAATATGTCCATTTAATAATTGTCTATAATATTGCTTCAAATAGGGTAGATCAGAAAATAGAAAAAATAGCAATAAAAATAGAGAATTGAGAAAATCAGAAAATGACAGAGCGGATCAATCAATAATTAAAATAAATAATCATAACCCCCGACTTGTATAAATTAAGCCAAGAATATACTGTACCTGAGCGGTGGGTATAATTAGAGGGACATGAGTTCTTTGTTCTCTGGCACAGCTTTGATTAAAAAAGTAATAATTTAGGAACACTGGGTTAAAAAAATTGTTATTAACAATGGCAATACTCGCACTAACCTACACACAACATAAACAATGTACTGTACAAGTTAAGCTATTTACAAATTTACACACAAGGCTTCCAAGAGGCCTGTGTCCTGACCACCCAGAAACCCCCGATCTGCTATCCAGTATTTAAACACTTACTGTATATAAAGCCTACAAAGGACAAAATAATATAATTCTGTCTTCTAAACCAAGGAATATAACCCAAGGTGAAATACCTCTGTCTTTAAACCCAGATGCTACCAAATGAGTGGGAACCTATGTCCCTATTCTAAAAATGCAGCCACTAACCAGAAGAGACCATTTTTAACCGAGAGAGTCTTTCCACAGGAAATCAACAGTCATAACAACAACAGAACAACAAGCTGTCTTAATAAGGTTCAAATACTTAACTCAGATCTGGCCTTGATGATTCTCTTTTGTTTCTACCTGCCTGTTTTATGCTGTCCTCTTGGACTGTTAATCTTTTACCCAGAATTTAATTAAGGTAAACTAAAGCAAACTTTACGATTGTTTTTATCACTGAATCCCTGCATCTCAGCGAACATCTCCTTGCTTTGAAGCTGGAAATGTTGACACTAGCCAGGTGTTACTCATTGTGTCTAGATTCTTAAAGACACTTCATAACAATATAATCACTGCATTATATTATGGACACAATTTTCCAGATTATCTGTCAGATTATATTCTTCTTGTTTGAAAAGATTATAATGATAATAATAATTGAATAATTGCTTACACTTATATAGGGCTGTACAGATAATGGGGACTCCCCTCCACCACCACCAATGTGCAGCATCCACCTGGATGTCAATACAATTATGTCAATACAATTCTTTCCTCACTGGCAGTTTTACCACCAAGGTTAAGAAACAGACATGAAACTATCAATTTTTGCTTCTGGTTTCAGAAGTACTGTACATGATGGGAGGCATACCTAATGAATCCTTTGTGAACCACTGCTAACGATTTTCATCTGTATTTGGTTTAGCAGTCACAATTTCTGAAAAAAAGGTAACTTTATATTCCGTTCATGAGGAATAACAGCAACAAAGAATTAAAAGTATTGGCAAAATATTGAAAAATATTTGTTAAATGTTTATTCAATGTATTATTCATTTGGCTTACCCTGCTTGGCTGTGGGCCAGCCCCCTGACTGTAGGATGACGAAGTCAGGACCCTCCTGCAGAATGAGGAGTGACCAATGGGGAGCTGCACTGGTGGAGATGGGATTGAGGGGGGATGCAAAAGATGAATGAGAAGGAGAGAAGGGGCTTATGTATAGTATTTATAGTTTTTTTTATTTAGGAAATGATAACTTCAATATTTACAATTTAAGGCCACTTAGGAGAATTACACTATGCTCCTGTCATTGTTCCTGAATGTTTGTGATTAAAAAGCTTTTGAGACAAGTGTTTAAGAATAATGAACTGTCCATTTTATAAACCACATCAACTAGCTCCTGACCTTTTATTTGGCACTATACTATACACTGTACAGACATCAAGGTGGGATACTGTATGTTAACACTTTTTCTGTCTGCTTGGTTCAACCACAGCACAGACACCGGTATAGCAGACGTCACATCAGCACTAACAAAGATGAGAACGAAGTCCAAGAGATCTTCCAGCGCACCATGAGGCAGCGTCTTGAGTCCTTTAAGTCTGCCAAGATGGGGGTTGGCCAAAGCAAGAAAATTCAAAAACATCAAAGGAAGGATCACATGCAGAAGGTGAGGTTCAGCCATCCCATGATGCAGTGGTTTTAAGACTTTTTCAGCTTAGTACCTCCTTTGAAATTAGGACCGAATTTGTATTACATATGCACTAGTAAACATGGAATAACTTTCTACTACTAATAATAATAATCTTAACTACTGATTCGATGGGTTGGCCTGCATTTCAGAATTAAGGTTAACAAAGTAAAGTTAATGAAAGACAGTTTAACCCTTAAATCTCTCTCTGTATCCAGCTTTTGTTGATACGTTGTCTCAACTGCTGAGTGCAAAGAAACCAGCCTCACAGAGGAACGCTGTGGCAAAGGGCAAGAATGCTCTCAAGGCTACTGTAGGTTCTATAGGTCTGGGTATTCTTCCATTACTTGTACCCAGAAATCCAGGAGTGGTCTCCTTTTAAGTGTAACTGCAGTCCCCCATCAGACATCAACTCCAGCAGTTTTTCTTGTATCTTGAAATTGCTAAACTTCAGAACTCACTTCAAAAGGCCTAGTCAAAACTTTGCAGAGTGACAGCTAGCAAACTTCTGTGTGCAGGAGAAGCATCCCAATTCTATGCTCAGTTTTGTAAAAATGCCTGAATTCGTTGGGCAACCTTTAATGAAGTTAACTATTTTCACAGATTAATTCAGTACTGACAGGAGTTCTCCTGGCATATTTTAAGAGGCAAGGGCCTCTTGATGAATGCTATAGTGTACCCACGAAAACAGTGGGGCAAACTTCCTGATGTGAGCCTCAAAATCTTTGTTTCCCTGTCATTGACATAGTCCTGTCAGTACAAATTCCCCACACAGTGTTCCCTGTCAATGCTGTTATCTTTTTTGAAAATATCAATTAAATTAAAAATATCTTCTCCTATTGTACGGGTGGGAAGGTGCCAATTGTACCCTTAAATATGTAATAAACGTAAACCAAAAAATATACCAGATTTGCAAACTCTGTTGACTCATTAATTTGTGTTGAGTAAATTTGACACAAGTTGGCAAGTGAAATACTCCCATCTCCATTTTCTTTCGTGCAAAATGGAGGTTACGGAACAGCTTCTTTACAACACAGGTACTCAGTGTTCTAAACTTAATTGCACAGTGTAACAAAATTACACGATTTTCACCATTTCACGATTATCACCAAAACCCAATGTACTCAAGGAAACTAACAAAGGTTATTGTCCCATCCCCTTTCCCTCTTTCTTTGTTAAGTATCTCTCCCTTTGTTTGTTTTTCCTTGTGAGGATCATCCATTGTGACAAAACAGGAGTACCTCCACAATAAACAACCTCTAAGTGCAGTGTCAGTGCTCCATAAGCAGACACTGATATGGTATTTTTTGTGGAGAGACAGTTTGAAGTAATTTGGTATTTACTTTTTCAGCCATTATGGATTTTTTTTCACTCACCCCTACAGCTCAGCTTGCTTAACCCCTGGGGCTAAGAGTACCAAAGTTTGAACACCGCTGCCTTAATACATAGAAAAGAGGTTCAAACAATTGAAATGTTGAGATTGTAGGCTTTTGGTATTAAGAAATGAAATTTTGTTGTGATGCAATATTCCATGTTCCAATTCAATTCATTCATTCAATTCCAAAAATATCACCAGAAAGATCACACACAGAAGGTAAGCCTGGACCATCACTTGGTAATGTATATTTGAAATTAGAAATAAAGTGTTTTAGCTGCACAGATTTGATTTTAGGTTCTTGTCATAATAAAACAAGGTTCTATAATAAGGCCAAGTATGGCTCTGTTTTCTTTATCTTGATTGCCATGTAAGGAGACACTGTGTCACTTCTCATCCTTTCACTGTTCAGAATTAAATTGCTTTACTTTTCAATAAGAAATACAAAAATATATGATTTGTCATTATTTTCACAAATTGCCTAAAATCAAAATAAAGCATTAAGTATATGTATCCTTGCTAATACAGTACTTTTTAAAATGTTAAAGCTAAATAGAACTTAGATCTCAGTTATTGCATAACATATCACACAGAAAGTTAATCATGTAAAGTGCAAGAGATCACGTAATATGCAATGACAGACGCAAGTCAATCTTATTTAGCAATCACCTCAGCAATTAGTGATATGTATTTCAGGCAGATGAAATTTATTTTTAGCAAACATGGCCAAATTTCTCAGTGAGTACCAATTTATTTAGTGAAAGTACTGTACTAATGGGAAAGTTTATTGAAATAAACTATGCCGTTCTTTGTGTAAATTCCGTAGAGTTTCAGAAGAGAGTATTGAACTATCTGAACTTAACTGACCGACATTACCAACTTTAATCAAAAAACTACATAAAAGACACATAAGCATAATCTTTTCTTTCTTTTTTTTCCAGATGCCAAATGGAAAACCTTCAGACGTGTCTGCTGGGTGGTCATTTTCTTCTCAAGATGAAGGTAATGTTCAGTCTGCTATCTGGAAAATAGAATTGTGATCCTATTTGATTGATACCAGAATTGAAATATTAGCTATGACGAGATATCGTCAAATGAGATCTGTAGTTCCAACTATTACCACAAGTGGGAGCCGCAGCCTCCTTCAAAGTTTATGTACAGTAGTTGTTCTTCAGGAAACTGCATGTGCGGAATTAGGAAATGATAGACTTTATGACACGGGGTCTCCCTCATTGTTTAGAAAGGAAATAAAAATAATTAGGCACCCCAGGCCAAAATTAAACCAAGAACCAAATCACTGTGTGGCAACAGCACAAATGGTAATCCTATCCTGCCTCCTAAAGTGACATAATACAAGTAATATGTTACAGAAACAGTACAACTATTGTGTCCTTTCTGGTGAAGGTTTCGATTCCCTTTCCCCAGGAATTGAAAACCCAGCTTTCATGCCAGATGATGAGCTTCCTGCTCCTCTGAGGACTCCACCCTGGATGGCCAATGAAGACACCGTTGTGCCCTCACAGAGTGCCCGTGTGCATCTTCCCTGGACTCCAAATACCTTCCACCGGCTCGCCCCACTGAGGCTCAGCACCAGATCCACAGATTCATTTTTACTTGCAGATGTTCCAGCTGCTGATGAGAATCCTCAATAATTCAGACTTGATGTAGAATGAAAAGTACAAATGTCATGCTGTCTTCCACCAGGAAAACATGAGTTGGTTCTTCCTTGTCAAACCGTGTGGTAAAAACATCTTCCTCCTAATCTGTGAAACTGACTTTAGATTTTTATGTCTTATTCTTTTACATCATTTGCATTTAAGATATTTTTATCTTCTAGATCTCTAGAGCTCTTTCTTTGAGGATAGCAAAGTACATCTTATTATTTTGGTTTTAATAGGTCTTTGTTTGCATTACTTTGCCTTATCAATAATCTTCCTTCACTATGATGTGCAATAATCTCTAGGATATTAAAGAAATATTTTTAAAAATATAGATGAACAAATCCCTGAAAGGGAATTTTGTTACAAAACTATTATTTTTATGAAAAAGAGCTAAACTCTTGTAGGAAATTAATATTTATATTATGTTTTGTACAGACAAAATGGGTAGGTTTAAATATTTCTTATATATTAGTTTATCTACCATAGTCTGTGATCCCAAAATGGTTCCATATTAACTGTAAATCTTGAGAGAGGATAGGCTTAAATGGAAGTAAATTCAAAAGCAATCTGAGCACTAATTATTTGCATGATAACTAGTAAATGATGTTTATTAATCTGTAGAGTATAACAAAAACTGGCACAGAAACAACTACAATCCCAAGTCTGCCAGCTTGCCACCGTAGTTTTTTTTTAAATTTTAAGTGGACTGTCATGTACTGTCACGTACTTTCAGCCTTCCTCCAGGTTCATAATTCCCATGTGTCAGTCCCGTCTTGAGGAACACAGTACAGACTTTCTTTTGTAGGTCCTTCCTTAACTGTACTCACAAATGTTTATCACAATGCACTGTAATATTCAGCTCAATTAACTCTGTCGTCCATTTCTTGATCTTCACCAATGTATTCTATGTTTCCTGGCTGATCCTGTTTGGCCAGGGACTCCTCTCAGTAACAAACACCAACATCCCTGATGCATCAGCAGCCAAGTTTGCCTTTCTCTCACATTTCTCTAAGAGCACCTTCAGTCTGCTGAGGATAAGGTCAAGGGAGCACTCAGGACTCCCTCACCTGGGATGTGGATAGAAGGTATACTGCAACATGCCAGGTACCGCCCCAGTCCTCCAGTGCTAATAACTTCAATCATCCCTGTTCCTTAGCAGCATGCAACATCTCCTCTGGGGAACTGCCACACAGTGCACCTGTCTAGAACTGGAAAGCCCCTAATTCAATCTTCCCTTCCTCTCCCTTTTGATGCTTAGTCATTCAGACTAGCTCTGGTTCATTCTGCAGGTTTTCCTGATTTGCAGGTGCATATCCTTACATACTATTCAATTTTAATGCTGTGTAGTTACACATTTACTACTATAATAATATAATACTATTGTATTTCATGAAGTAAAAATGAAGATTAAAATGATCTTGACTATTTAATATTTGCAGTATCTAGGGCATTACTATACATTTTATAAAAACAAATTTTCTCTCTCTTAAATATTTACTCTCCTAGCTCACACGGTAATGCTGAACAACTGATCAGTTGAATTTTGTGACAAGAATTGAAAAGTACAAATGTTGTATTGTAATTTCTACCTGGGGTGAGGAGGCTGAAAATGCTGATCAGGTACTGTAAAATATGTCACTCAGATTATGTACTATATACTGATTCATATCAAAACAACACCATTAGCTGAAAAGAGGTCAGGAATTTCTAGGAACAAACCCAAGTTTAGTTGAGATATACATTGGCAAGAACTCTTAAAGTCTGCCTTTTTGAGAATGTTTGAACAGAAAAAATGTTGTATTACAAAACAGCTTTTGTTTTGTGTTTAGGATCTGTGGTAATTTATAAAACTGAAGCTGTGATTCTCTTGAGTTCTATACCTGTGAGCAGATGAATAAATTAAGTGTGTTACAGCACATGAAGTTGTCTTGTTTTTGTTCCTGAGTGAAATAAGACATTATTGTCAATATTTGACCAAGACTTCTAGTACTGACCTTGTTCAAATAACCACAGGATAGCCATGTTTGTACAAATGCAAAGCCAGCAGTCATTTGACTAAAATCATCCAGGATCAAACCCACTTGCTAGCCATTTCAGTTTTTAAGAACTGGGCCATGCATTGGGATAATGCATGTAATCTAATCTGAGATCTAATCAATGTAAAAAGACTAGTTTACACAGTCAAAGTAATCTCCCAGTATTGCACAATACAAGTAGTAAAAGAGTATTGACAGAAGTCTCCAGGTCTTGAACAGTGATGACATGCCATGGGGCCAGTAAGGACCAGTATTGGACCAGTTCAGAAGGTGACCATTATTCAGTCATGATTGCATGAATTCAAAATGACAATTTGTTGTCAGTTCAACCCAAAGTGCTTTTAAGGCTTGTTTACAGTAATTTAAACTGTTGTTATTCAGTGATTATTGTACCTTTTAAATGCAGGACAGCTCAGGTGTACAAAACAACAAAAAAACATAAAAAGAAAGGAATATTCCCTGCAGAAAAGATAGAAATTATGTCTTTTGCAGTGCTGCTTAGATTTATATGTCTGTTCATTTATTCATTGCTCAACCAAAAAATAAATATATGTCAAATCACTTCTCAACGTTTACTTGAACAATTTGCTTTCCTGCTTTAACAGATTTTTTGAGGGGAGGGAAGGCTGAATAAAATTAACCTGTTCACAAAATTACAATCCTTAAGTTTTTGGCCACTTTCTATCACAGAGAATCAAAAGTGTTAAAAAAACTAAATGGCACCATCTGCTGCTGGCTTCATAATCGGTATTGGTTAGATGATGAGAGTCATTTTTTAAATCCTTCTGGGATAATATCATGAAGAATAACAGAGTCATTTGTTTTCCGTTCTATATCGCTTGCTTGAATTAATTCTTGTCTTAGTGACTTACTATTAGGGCAGGCATAGTCACACAGTGACTAGCATTGCTTCTTCACAGATCTGGAGCCCTGCAGTAGGTCCTATTTCTGCTCTCTGTTTGGTGTTGGAACTCCCCTGTGACCCTGCATTGGATAAAGCGGTCAGAAAATGAATGGATCGATGATTAAAAAATACTGTGAACATAAAAGTTTTAAGTGCTCTGGCATCACTTTGCCTGGGGGAGTCTTGTGGTTACTCTGGGAGATAGATTTTCAATCTTTTCCAGACTATTTCAGTTTATGTACTGTATGGAAGAGTGGCTGACTATATTTTTGTCACAGTTTGTTATTATTGTCACTTTTTTAAATTGAATTTGTACACCACCACCAATAAAATTGAATTTTATTTTGTTAATGAGTGATAAAAGAAGTAAGGAGAAGACCCGGCTTTCAACAACAATGACAATATGCATTTTTTTAAAAAACTCCAAAGTTCCAAAAACTGAATTTAAGCTACAAAATAATCACAGTAAATTAACCTATTAAAACCATGGTCGTTAGGATAGTTTTAAAAATTCTGAGAGTCATTGAACCAAATAGACTGGGGCCTGATCTTCAGTAGAGTAAGATCTGAATCATTCAGTCACAGATTAATAACTGGTTTATGCTTATGCGGTGTGTTCTGAAGATAACAAGGAGCTAAACCACTCAGTGCCTTAAGCAATTTTCAGATGATGACAATTTAATGCTGATGCCGCGTGGTTTTAGAATGTGAGCTATTATACATTGGACATACTGTACTGAAGTCTATTTTATAAATTAATATTTACTGTGAGCATACAGAAAAATATATACTGTACATCAATGTTTTAGCATCAAATTGACACAACAAGGGCCATAGCCAAGCAATGATACATTGATGAAAAACCCTTTGTGGTATTTCAGTGTTTTTAACCCTGTTGAAGTCCACACAAAGAAGCTAAAACATTGAAAATGAACATACTGTACAAAATCAGCAATGGCCTGGTGTAGCCATAAGAACTTTATTACAACAAAATAACAAAATATATAAAACACGAATATGTGTATCAATTATAATAGTTTACTAGCTGAACATTTCACAGGACAAGTCGTCTGACCTTGATAGATCTAAATATTTCAAATATCAAGTCATTTAACCCTAAAATAGAGTCGTTTAGGAGAAGAAAAATCAGTCTCTAAAATCCCTTTAAGAGATGTTCTTAGATGCATATGTCTTATTAAAGCCCTTCATTTTAGCAGCTCCACATATTGCATCTGATATGTTGCTGATAATACAAGAAAAGCAAGATATATACAGTTTTAGGAGAAGAGGGCTGCATTCAGTATCTGAAAATGAAATATTTTCCTAACAAAACAAATATTATATAAAACTACATAAACCACAATAAAATAATTGTCAATTCAGTAGTCAAATTCTAATTAACAAACCAAGATAACAAATACAAAGACATGTATAATGAATACATTAGTGTTTGATACTTACATGCCTGGCTCAGGTAATGATAGCCCTGGCAGAAGAACTGCTGTGACAACAGGAATGAACTGGGGAGGAAGCTACACTGGTGCAGAGGGGGTGGAATGAGGAGTGCTAGGAGGTAATGGGTACCCAGCTAGTGTTTATACAGTACATACAGTAGGAGAGCTGAAGAATGAGATTTTAATTTGACCTCCTCCTGAACTTCTGTTTTAACAACTCCATTAATAATATAAACGTTATGAAGCAGAATGCATAGTACATAAAATCTGGAGTATTTGTCAATTAAAAAGTAAGTACTACCTGTGAAAATTGTCACATTAACCTTTCATTAACCTTTCAGGATATCAATTTGAGAGTTGCCAAAATAAATTAAACTGTTTTTGTTTATTTCTCCCTTACCAAATACTGTGATAAATGGTAAATGACATAAAGGTTATATTAACACAGCTTGAAAAATCAAAAATAAATATCAGTGGTCCCTGTACATTTATTTCTATGACATTGATATAGTGATACTCAGATTTAGTTTTCTGTGATTTGAAAAGGAGCAGAAAGATTTTCAATAGTTAATGTTTTTTTCCGTTGGGCAGGAACGAATGAGGATGGTCACTGTTAGTGGGAGCATCCGCCATTTGGAAGGAGTCTGTGGATCTTGCGCTGAGCCTCAGGGGGGTGAGGCGACTGAAGGTATTGGGAGACCAGGGAAGGTGAAGACGTGCACTCTGTGAGGGCACCACGGTGTCTTCTCTGGGCACCCAGGGTGGAGGCCTCAGGGAAGTAAGCTGATCTTCATCAGTAATGAACGCTGGGTTTTCAATTCCTGAGTGGTGGAAGAAAAAAATATACAATAAAAATAAATAAAAAATAAAACAATAATATATGACTCCTCCAACTAAGATCAATCTCAAAGCAGCTATATCACCCTTCAACTCACAACTGGCAACCCACTGAAGCTCAGCGGGTATGAGCCTGGACAGTACCTGGATGGGAGACCTGGGAAAACTAAGGTTGCTGCTGGAAGAGGTGCTAGTGGGGCCAGCAGTGGGTGCTCACACTGCGGTCCATGTGGGTCCTAATGCCACAGTATAGTGACGGGAACACTATACTGTAAAAAGGAACCATCCTTCGGATGAGACTTAAAACCAAGGTCCTTACTCTCTATGGTCATTAAAAATCTCAGGGCGTTTCTCGATAAGAGTAGGGGTGTAACCCCGGCGTCCTGACAAAATTTCCCATTGGTCCTTACCAATCATGGCCTCTTAATAATCCCCATCTATGAATTGGATTCATTACTCTGTTCTCCTCCCCACTAATAGCTGATGTGTGGGGAGCGTTCTGGTGCACTATGACGGTCTTACAGCCCTCAAGCACATGCTAGACAAACGCACAGTGCTTGATCCACTTACCCACACTCTAGTGCATCTTGCGGAATTGGTTCTCACACTAAATGCCTTCTCATTTAATAACATTTTTTATCAGCAAGTTAGTGGAGTCGCCATGGGCAACAGGATGGGACATAGCTAGGGCCCTCACCTGGGCCAAAAACAGCCCTTGGATCATCAACTTGACCAGGAACTCCCGGTCTCACAACCGCATTCCTTTGGTGCTTCCCTACCACTCTAACACACTTTCTATCCCCAGGACCATTATTAATAACTACTCCATTTTACAGGGTGATCCCTCCATCAGTACCCTTTTTTCTAACCTCCCAATCATCTCATACCGCCGACCACCCAATCTACGTAAACTTCTGGTTCACAGCTCCCCATCAGGCACTTTCCTCTGCAACAGAACTCGCTGCATCACCTGCAAATACATATCTAACAACACGCTCATTCAGGGCCCCTCAGGTCAATTCCGGATCACCCAGACGACATCCTGTACCTCCAGCAACCTCATTTACTGTATCTCCTGCACAAAATGCCCAGCTATCTATGTAGGGGAAACCAGAAGGAGACTAGGAGACCGCTTCAGAGAACATGTTAGGGCTGTGAAGATTAAAGATTTCTCCAATCCCATAGTTTCACACTGATCTCTCTGTCTCTGTTCTCAAAGAAGGGTTTCTCAACTCCCATAGCAGAAAAACAACAGAAACGAAACTCATCCTGAAACAAGGTTCACACCACCCCCCTTCTCTCAATGACCAACTTATTTTCGTGTAATCTTCTCTATTCTCATGCACGTTTTGACTTCACACCTCTCTTCACCCTTCTCCACTTTGCACTTCCTGAGTGGCCTTTCTGCCCCTCCTGCCTCCTCCCCTCTCCCAGCTTTTGTTCTCCTGTGCTATTTAATCTTTGCTGTCTGCCCTGTCTTTCTCACACCTGAAGAAGGCTTCACAGCTGAAACGTTGTGTATTCTCTTTTCTCTTTTCAGCATGGAATAAACCTATTACTTGTTCCTTTGCAAACTACGCATGCTGACGCAGCTACCCACCTGAAATTCCCAGCCATGGAATTAACACAATTGCAAAACCATGTGCATCCTAAGTAATATATGGAGTTAAACATATCTGCAGAATACACAGTGTTTAGTTTATGTTTGGAATCCCCTTTGTACCACCACGTGCTGCAGCCTTCAGCATAGGGCTATCTATCAATACGCTAGAGAAGTACAGTACCTTGATGCACTGGCAGCAGACAGACAGCAGCCCTGAAGTCAGACCTCTTTACCACAGCAGTGTGGCTTTAGAGCATTTGGAGAAATTACAAACACTTGTATGTTTTCTAATCTGTCACGGAGGTTATGTATTTTCTTTGCTAATGCAATCTACTGTACTATGAAAAGGTGGATTCCTACAGCCTTATTAGCTTCTTTACACTTTTGGTATTCCATTAAGCAAACATGGTACTCTGAAACAAATGGCATTGAACATTTCCCTGAATAAGTGAGTATTTAAGGGGACATCCACAAGGTGATAAAAGATGAGTCTATCTAATGAACTTAAATGATTTTTTTCTTGTCTTTCTGTACTAAGACTGGTATATTCTCCTTTCAACAGTTTGGATAGAACCTAATGGATGTGATAGTGGGATGAATTTATCAGAGTCTTTTTTAGTGTGACTCATTTAGCTGAGAGAACAGCAGCCTTTCCCACCTCACTATTACAAGGAATGAGCCAGGGAGATGCTGCAAGGGTGTACTGTAGATGGGGTTGTGGGAGGGGTGCAAAGGAAGTTCAGAAGCTGAGGTATACTATATAAGGTATATATATATTCTGTATTGTTACTGTTGGAGAGCAGAAGGGGAGATTTGAATCTAAAATTTCTCCTGAACATCTGTTATAAATTCCACAACATGAAACTATTTCATTTTTAGTGCCTCTGAATCTTTCAGTTCATACTAGAGGTCCTTCCTTAAACTTACAGTAACTACTTGTGCCAGGCTGATGATTGAATATTATCAGTTTTGTAGTCAAACTAATGGAAGCAGCAACAAAATAATTTATTAAAGCACTGTTGTCCAGCAATTTAAAAAGATCACAAACATATTATTTACCCCCAGATTCATTTTCTTCCTGAACAGTCCGCAGGGTTCCAGATGCTAAGAAGTGAATGCCACCTCCAGGCTGCTGAGTAACATCCACATTGGGGAAATCAAAATCTGAAAATGAATGAGATTTTCATTTTTTTTTTAGAAAAAGAGACAATGCATGAGATCCTGTTGAAATCCTTTGTCTTATTGTGAAGACACCAATGAGAGCTTCAGAATTATATTAATGAAGAATATTTCTCTGAAAAAGTTACAAAAGATTAAAGGACACAGGAAACCAAATTCAACATATAATACATTAATAAGAAATCATCAGGGAGCAAAATGCACTACATTAGCATCTCATGATAATGCAGCTGGACCACCATTGCAAACAATGATGGCAAAGACACAACCATCCTATCCACCAAGTTAGCTTTCTTCCATTTATTAACCACTTTCTCCAATTCAGGATTGTGAGGGAGCTGGAGCTTATTGACACAGTCACAGACACACACACAATTTCACCTAGGGCCAGTTTTCCTACCATGTTTTTGGTGTTATGTTTTGCCCCAGCATTAATAATCCCTGTGCCACCATGCCCCCAGAATATTTGATATCAATAAAAATATATTTTTATATAAAATATAATAATTCATATTAGATAGATTTTTCTGTCTTTGTAAATACAAGCTTTATCCTATAAAATATTATTTATTTTATATTTAGGTAAAATATTTCTGTTTTATATTGAATATCCCATTACCTTCTTCTTGAAAAGAAAACGAGCGGTTAGGACTCTCCACTGGTGGTGTTCTGATCTGCACCATGAAAAAAAGGAAAAGGTATAATTTGACGTGCTCTCATATGGCAACTAGTGGTAACTGATAGGACACAAAGGGTGCAAGTGGTATTCTAAAGCAAGTCTGGAGAGCCAGAACACTGAGAAGGACTGTTTTTACTTGTGAGAAAATGAGATTATTGAGTATAAGGCAATCTTTTGGTGCTTGGCCATTGTCATCTGTTGGGATTGGATATACAGTACATGTTAAACAAATGTCTGTCCTTGTCCTTACTTTACAAAAATCCCTGCAAGTGTATGAACACATACATATACACAAGTGTATGCAAGTGTACAGTATGTGTTCTAAAGTGCAGACAAATAGACTTTCCTACTGTACAATACAGTTCCTGTGAGGAAGGAGTCTTCAACCCTGGCCCTGGAGATCCAGCAGGTTTTGTAGGCAGTGTTTAAATCATACATTTCTAAAGGTTAGGAACAATTTAACCCATGACCAATTAGACAATTTAGTGATCATTTGGAATAAAAATCTTTCAGCCCTTAAGGATCAGAGTTCCCTTCATTGAAATATTACTTCTTTAATCGATCACTTGCTTAGACTAGTGTTCCTAATCTTTAAATAATAGGCAATTTAGGGTGACCTATAAGAATAACAGGACTGGTGCTCTCTAGGACCTGTGTTGGTGACTCCTTGTCTAATGGAATAAAATAATTTATTCAGACATGGATTATTCACAACTGCATTGTTTAACACCAAAAGCTTAGAATTATGGGATGGCTGAACCTTACTTTCTGCATGTGATCCTTCCTTTGATGTTTTTGAATTTTCTTGCTTTGGCTGACCCCCATCTTGGCAGACTTAAAGGACTCAAGACGTCGCTTCATGGTTCGCTGGAAGATTTCTTGGACTTCGTTCTCATCTTTATTGGGAACACTGTTGCTTCTGCTAAACCTGTTTCTGGGCTGAGGTCAAACAGAAAAGGAAACTATAATAGCACTCAGTATAGACGTTTGAGTCTAATTGCTGAATTAAGTATCCATAATGCATAGTTATAACAAATAGAATGGCCCTATAATTTCTAATGGTTTAATTCTTTTTTCATTTATCAATAAAACTCAAGGAGATTATTGTTTGGTTTTTAATACAGTATCTAGAAGGATGTATTTTGGGGGAAAATCTTTTATATATAAAAACTAGTCTAAAAGGAACACAGACAAAAACATATTACAGTGATGACCCTGAGAAACCATCGTAATAATGTAAACAATGTAAACAATTGTTAGTTTTTTACAATTCAGTGTGGCACAATATTATGTTGAATACAGAACCATATATATTATATTTTGAATAATCAATGGCTTAAACACTTTATGAAATTGTATTGTATTGAAACAATACTCTGGTAGTTGCTCTCTATTAGTTTTCCTTTTACTTGAGAAAGACAGACTGCATAATATTGACACATTAAAACCAAGAGCTCCTCTGTTCTGTTATATTTGAAAACCTGGCATAATCATTTGCTGTAGCTGCTTTTGGAATCTGCCTGTCGAAAGATTATGCTTGTCTGTAGCACAGGAGTGTAGCTGACCTGCTTCCTGGACTTGTAGAGGTGCTGCTGGATAATGTGATGGGTGTCCATGTCCTCTCTGTGACGACCAGTCTTCTGCCAGAGGTCCAAGGCTTGCATGTCCAGGCACACGGAACTGATGTTATCCCGTCTGCAAGAACAGAAAACACTCAGCCTTATTCTTGTCGACATAAAGAAATGCCTGCATGATCAAAAATCACAATACAAGACACTGCATTATTAGCCCTGTTGACAGGTTGTCAACGTAATAGAAAGAAAAGAAGAAAAAGCAAAATTTAGAAGATACAAAAAAAGTCTGTCTTTTTAAAATGTATTCTCTTCTGAAATAAAGCAGCAAACAGTGAATTCCAAGTTGTTAAGTACTGTATATATTTCATTTTCAAAGTGTTATTAGTGAGTTGACAGTGCTCTTAGCTTCTTGGTTACTCCCAAAGGGATCTTAATTGTTTTGCCAAACAATGAAATAAATTGTTTTTATGGCTTTTGGGGGCAACTATTTAAAAGGATTTGTTGCTGGAATGATTAAAAAAATCTTTTTGACAGGAAGTATATCGAATGTTATAACCTGGTACTTACAGAAAAGAAGATACCGATGCATCTTCAGGTGTCATCTTAGATATAATCTCTGAAACCTTTGAACTCAGGTTCTTGTTAAAGTCTACATTTGCATCACTTTCAGACCGTAGGAAGGCCAGTGATCCTTGGTGTTCACCCTTAAACACAAGAGGAAATCTTGCTTTAAGACAGGGTGAAGGAGCGAGGGAAGGTGCACAAGTAATCCGATACAGAAAAACATACTGTATTGCTGCACGATTTTAGATTTCTGTTCTGTTCATAACCCTGTGTCCATCCTTCCTATAGCCACATTTGCTCTAACAACATGAATATTTTCACTTTAAATAAACATTTAACCTACTGTAGACAAGAATACAGAATCAGAAAGCTTAGGGTAAATATCCAAAAGACTAGTGTGTATTTTCTTAACAAAATACTTAGGTTAAGTATTAGTTAGGTCTGGATTCTTGACAAAAGGATTAGCTCTTTGACTGTGGAACATGTGCAGAGTTGAGCCACAATATTTCCCCTCCACATATTATTTCAAGGAGTTTTTGGACTTGGCAAATTGCTCAAATGTGGGCTCCGACTCATGTAATGCCCATATTGTATGAAATCAATACCACCTTGCCTCAGAAACAGTGTATGAAAGACATGTGCATTGATGATTGATTTTGAGATTGATCTTCACACAATTTAAAAAAGCACTACCACAGCCACTCCATACAGGTGATTAGTTTGTACATATTAATCTATAATTCTGATATGGTAGCATAGTACTGTATATCACCTACAGTACAGTACAAAAATATTTTCAGATTACCTACCCTTTTAGATATCTAGAATTTTTCAGGTCATTGCCAGCGCAATTCAGAATGTTATTTTTATTACCTCTGAGACATAGCTGACAGCATCCTGAACATTTAGGTGATGGTACACACTGAAGAGATAATCCCTTGACTTTCGTACAGAAGGTTTTATCAGCAACCAACACAGCCATTTCTCATCGAACTGCGTCCATCTGAAAAGAACAGCCACATGGAGGATTGTGAAAACCTTTGAAGTCTTTAAAACAGTCCAAAAGCTTGAGACGTTCTCATACTGTATGTCATACTGTATGTGCTCACACTCAGTAGAACACTTTTCGAAAGTGTTTTATCTGTCCCAAAACTTTTCAGCTTGATATGGGATTTTATTTTACCCTCATAGCATTTGAAAGATTGTGGATCCTACAGTACTTAGATAGTTCATGTGAGGGCTAAATTGTATATTGTATATTCTGTTGTTTTGTCGGTTTTCCAACTAAGTCTCACAGAGTTTTGAAGTCAGTATCCAGGATTATTCCACCGGTGCGTAATTGGTTTAGGATCCAGCACAAAAGCAGGCTGGACATGAAGTTTGCCCCAGTTTGAAGCAGGACGTCTTGCCATAGTGTTAAGAGTTTAACCTGTGACTACTGTATGCAGTACTGTATTTTGCTTAGAATACAAAAGAAAGACAGTCTTCAATTTAAAAAAACCTCCTGAACGCTTTCTGCTCTTACTTCCTTTATGCTGCTCATTTAGTTGCCTCATAATCTCCTTTAGTCCAACAATCCTGGTTGTGTTCATGTTAATAAGCATTTACTATACAGTATGTCTATAGTAGAACTTAGAAATAAAAAAATACTTAACAATACACTACAATTTCAACATGCAAAAACCAATGAGAAGCTTCAAAAAGTAAGGAAATTTAGCTTAGGTGACTTTAATTGGAAAACAGGCATTATAAATTAATATGTTTGTGGAAGAAGTAAAGCCCTTTTACTTTTTAAAATTTCTTTCAGAGAAGAAATAAAACTTTCAATTGTGTAAGTCACAGAGGATTTGTTTCTGTCACACAATGCTGCAATTATCTTCTTAACAAAGGTAATGCATGTTCTCAACTTTGAAATATTAAAAGTATTTTGTTCTTCAAAACAAAAAGCATTTTAGTATTGTCATGCTGCTTTCCTGTAATGAACGGTTTCATTTTTCTTCTCAAAATGAAAATATTCTCTTACTTCTCCTTGAAATAGTTATTGCCGAACTGTCCAGAAATATCTTCGATTCCAACAAGAATGTGGTCAAACAGCTTTAAAAAAAACAAACAGCAAATGTTCAGGTGAAACATTAAAAATGATCAAATATTTTTATATATATTTGCTGATACAATAAGTTCGTGAAGTAAAAGGCCTTACCCTGCTTTGCAGTTTTTCAACTAGCAGAGGATCTTTGGGCTGACTCCTCTTCACTCTCAGCCAGGTCACCAACGGTTTGATCAGTACTCCCTGCAACAAGTATCAGAGGGATGAGAGTGACCGTCTTGCTCACGTTTTCTTAAGCAAAAGTTATTTTTGTGATCTGTAGCATAAGGCACATACACACTAGCTTACCAAGATCAATTGGCTACTGACATTTTCTGTTTAAGGATATTAATACATTATTTACCTTTACTTATATGATACATATTATATATACTACTTTATACATCTATTTCCTATTTGAACTTGAAATCTGTTATAAAACAAATCTCAATTATTTTATTCATAAATATCATTAAATGTACTGTATTCATTTAATTATTAAATATAATAAAAATTACTTTAGAAATCAATATAAATTC
The DNA here is from genome assembly GCF_055471065.1 of Atractosteus spatula. Lineage (NCBI taxonomy): Eukaryota > Metazoa > Chordata > Actinopteri > Semionotiformes > Lepisosteidae > Atractosteus > Atractosteus spatula. The sequence goes on along the minus strand of NC_142717.1, from coordinate 29,908,795 downwards.
TTCAATTAGTTTACCCTTTACTAGCACTTTAAGTATTATTATTATATAACATATACAGTATAGATGTTTATAATAAGTCATGATATACAGAGAGGTGCTGATAAAGTATTGTTAGTGCACTCCTTCAACACACAGAATGGGTGAAGAATTCCAGTACAACTCAATCATATCTGAGACCACGCTGCACTCCCACAGACGCTTGAGTCCTACTCATTTTAATTTGGAATGCACTGACCTGTAGCATGACAGTGAAGTACACGACGATGAGAGTAGTGCTGATGAAAAGATTCTTCTCCTTCACTTTTGCGTCGTCCAGAAGGAACGCCAAGCCATATACCACCCCACCCCGCAGACCACCGTAGCCCATGACCACTTGGTCAATGATGCTTAAGGGAATCAGTCGGAACTGGTTTAACATCCATGTCATGACAAAGACACCTGCAACACAGAGGGCCCACAGTGTGAGCAGGTATATAGGAATCATTGATTGCCCTTGACATTGTTACTATCTGTTAAAATTCTGTGTTACATGCTTGCCATGTATAAATGTATTTATGCCTTTTTTCTATAGACCACTCCATACCCAGTCAGGAGTCATGTCTTTGACTGGTAGCCGCAGTACTATTTGAAAAACTAAACACTGCTTTATTAGTTTTAATTAATCTTTTTGTATCTATTCTTCTTCTGGGACGTTTTAGACTGTATTATACTACTCTGTATTTTCTATTTTATTCCACTCCAAATCCAGTTGCTCAATGGAAACTAGAGCTAGTACTCTACCTTTTTCCCATGTAGTCTCACACATTATCAAAATTTTACTAATATTGAAAAATATATGTGAACTTCTTACCTATATACCTGAAAACTACCATGAAGAAAACCGTGAGCAGGATAAAACCTGTATTCCACTTCCAGATATGAGTATCTATTGCAGAAACTCCCAGAAAGAAGAAGAGGATGGTTTCAGATCCATTGGCAAATGCTTTCATAGCAGATCGGACAGTGGTGACCGAGCTCTCATCCATGTTAGCCATGACGTACTTATGGCAGAAGACGCCATAAAAAGTAATCCTAAAATATAAAAGTTTTTTTAAGTGAAAGTTACAAAATGCACATAATCGTCCCTGATTCACAAAATATAAATGCAGCCCTGTCTTGCATACTTTAAAATGATCAAGTACCTATCCATTTCCACATTGCTTCTTACTGTATGTCTGGCCAGGGTCTCAGTAACCTAGATACTAACCTGGTTACTCAAGATATCAGTAGGTATTAGGATTCAAGATGGGACCACACGTTTGGCAGGGCATTAGTCTATCTCAAGACTAAAATACACAGAGATAATTAAGAATTTCCAAGATGAGTGGAAACCAGAGCACCTGAAGAAAACCCACAAGAAAATGGAAAGGACCTATTTCTACAAGCATGTTCTTGGCCTCAAAGAGACCTAAGGCCTACAGGTACCTCACAACACTAACCTCCAAGTCATTGTGCTTGAGAAACATGAGTTTGACATAGAGTGCAGATAAAACGTTTGTGAAGGTCTGAGAAGACCTCAGAAAAAGAGTAGTTGGTTACAAAACCACATCTAAACCTATCCACAGTTAGACAGATGGAAAATATTCAAGACCATGGTGATGCCATTCAGGACCAGTCATTCTGCCAAGATCACCACAAGAACACCCTAGAAAAGCATCCAGAAAATCACAAAGAAGTAACATCTAAGGATCTGCAGACCTCTCTCATGGTGGCTAATGCCAGTGTTCATGACTCAACCATCAGCGAGAGACCTTTCAGGAATGGTTTTCATGCGACAAAATTCAGGAAGAAATCATTGCTTTCTTAATTCATTGCTCTCTAAGTTTCTTAAAATTTGCCAAAAATCACCTGGACAATCTGCAAGACCACCCGAAGCATATTCTTTGGACAGTCAATAGTTTTCTGGCCACAATGAGAAATATTTTGTGTGATAAAAAACTATATAATGTCTTCCAACAGACGAAACTTGTCACACTCATGAAGCATGGTGAGGGAGTGCCATGGTTTGGGACTGTGTTGGTGCCTCGGGACGTGGAACAGCTTGCCATTATCGACGGAACCACAAATTTGTCATTGTAATAGAAAATTTGGGAGGGGGGTAAAGATTGTTGCACTTTCATTGCACTTCAGTGAAGTTACTACCTGTGCAGACACATCTTTCTTTGATTTTATTTTAATCAGTAAAAATTTCCATTGTCTATTTGCAAACTACTCTCATAAAGAACACAACAGCATGGAGATACATAGATAAAAAAAGGGAAGTTTGAAGTCAGAGATCCTTATTTTAAAATGATCTTTCATGTCTGTTGCAACACATAAGACAATTTGAAAAACTGAAAATAAAATTTATTTGAGACATGTGTGATAAGTAAGACATTTAAAAACTCACGAAAGGATAGCGGATAGAGACAGCATCTCTGCAGTGAGGTAGGCAAGGTATCCCATGACGAAGACATAACCCGGTTCGATGATCTGAACATTTTTGGTGATCCTCGTCAGTAAGGAGATCAGTATTCCAAAGCAAACTCCGATTATGGTTCCACCACAGGCAACAACAAAGAAGGACACTGAATTGAAGGAAGAAACAGAATAAAAATTGTAGATGATTATTTCAGAACAAGTGTGAAATTCAGTTACCTTGACGCCTTAGACTTGTACTGCAGAATGTTTTATCTGAAAAGATCAATTTGTGAATGAGATGATGTAATAAATAATGCCATCATCCATCAATTGTCTAACCACTTCATCCAATCCAGAGTCGTGGGTGAGCCATAAATTGTCCAGGCAAGTAACAGGCACAAGGCGAGATACACACTGGATAGCATGCCAGTCCATTGTAGGGCACACACAGACACAGACTTGCACACACTCACACCAAGGATAATTTTTCTGGAAGCCAATTAACCTACGGGTACTGTATGCCTTTGTACTAAACATGAACACCTGGAGGAAACCCACATAAATACAGGAAGAACATACAAACTCAATGCAGATAGCACCCCAAGTCCGGAGTTGAACCCAGAACCCCAGGGGGCTGGGGCCAACCACTGTGCCACTGTGCCACCCATGATGTCATCATAAAAATTATAATACAGATGTTAATTGTTGTGTATTGCGTAGGGCATAAAAAAGCATTAAAAACTAGGACTATAATGCACAGGAATTCAGCCTCACCTATGCCTTTGATAATATCTGCAGCCTGGATGTTTTCAGCTCCCATCTTTACAAAAGTGTCAAACACATTATAAAGGACCTGAAGACAAAGGTAGAAAGGCATTATAGTATAAAGCAAAATTCATGTCAAATTAGAAACAATCTACACCAGGACTTCAAGAAAGCTGGGCCCCATGACAAGCATGAATATCACCATATACTGTTGTACTTGTTTTTGTATTTAATTGTCTTCGATCATTTCCATTTTTTACTATTTTAAAACATTTTTCAGCATTTAAAAAGATGGAAATAACTAATGCTAACTAATGATGAATTTTGGTTTTGTGAAAATATTGTGGTTTTCTGCAAAGCAAAGTGGGTACTTACCACTGTTACACCATCATTAAGGAGAGACTCCCCAAAGACAATGATATAAAGAACTTCGTTGACATGTACTTGTTCAAATACAGCAATTACAGCAACAGGATCAACTGCCGAAAGCAAACTTCCAAACAGAAGAAAATCTAGTAGAGTAATGTCGAGAGTACCTAAAAATAATCAGTGCACAAGTGATATTTATTACATATTACATTAGAAGTCCTTTCTACAGATATTTTTATTTAAAATACATCCCATGCATGGCAAACTATCAAAACAACACAAAAGAAATAAATGAATGAGAAATGCTTACTGTATATGGAAAATCTTTTTTCAATATAAACTGAATATAGCATTTCTGGGTGATCTGTTAACTATGCATGTCGAATGTAGTCTTGTTAAAGTACAATTTCATATTGCAAAAGCTTTGTTTTTATTTTTTAAACTATCAATTAAAAAAAAACAGGTAAAGTTCCTCATTCAAAGAACACCTTAAGTCACAAAAATAAGACAGCTGTTTTAACTAGTCTGAAAAACATAATGAAAATATTAATGTGAATAATAAACAGATGATATCAAGTATGATAACACTTGTTTTGAGAACTTGTATAATAAGAACTTGTTTTATATGCTGCATTCGGATCAAACATCAATTTCTATTTTTAATACATTTATGTACTGTAGGTGAAGTGTAGACCTCATTTGGATTTTAATATGTGATTTCATTGCAAGTACACTTCTGAAATTAGCAGTTCTGATGTAAAAAAATAAATATCTTTATTACATTGTAAAGTCATTAACATTTAATGTCATTCAGTTTATTGAAACATCTCCAGTTCTTCCAAGGTGTATAGTAAAGATGATCAGAGGTCCTAATCATTAAAAAATGTATTTCACTAATCAAGTAATCTCAAACTGTGTGAAGAGGAGTCAACATGAAGCATTTTTGTCACATTTGGTGTTCAGTGAAGGCTATAGCCAGTCACATAAATGAAAAATAGTGAAAAATTGTTCATACTGTATGTATCATCTGTATTGTCATGGGAGTGGACAGCTGTGAACTGTTATTTATAAGTAAACATGACAATTTCAGATTTTGCCCACCCCTCTTCATCCTACATCTAACAATTGTGATTCTGTGAAATGATGCAAAATGTAGTATAGAGCACTTGGAAATATTTTATTGGTTTTGACAATTTACCAAAAAATCCCTAAGGGCAGCTTTAATACATCCATGCACACTGGGAATCTGGACCTCAAACTTACCCATTGCTCCTCCCAGGTAGCAACCCCACAGCGCCAAACCAATTGTACCAGCCGCCCAGCAGGTACCAACAACAGCAAACAGGAGGATGGCGCCCATGTTTCCGAAGAACAGCTTGTTGGGCATGTGATAGCCTGTCTCCAGGATGATTTGTGGCAGGATGTAGTAGAAAAAGGTCCTTGGTAACAGGTAGAACGTAGGAGCTTTGTCAGCTCCCCATATAATGCCTCCAAATATGAAGCCACACGTAATCAGCAGAGCACTTTCTGGGATATATTGTGTCACTCGGTGGTCCAGTTCAATTACTAGAACAGCAGAGAGAAAAAAATACTTCTTATAACACGGCTGAAATGTTGTGTTTTCTTTCTTCTCTTTTCAGCATGGAGTAAACCTATTCCTTGTTCCTACTTATTATAACAGTCTGTCAGTACAGTGACATACCCTTTAGCCCTGGCATACAGTATATCTGGGTGCACTGGGTGGACAGATATCTTTTTGTAACTTACTGAACATGTTCACGTATTATAGATAATTTTTCACTGGTGTCCTGTACAATTTCCAAGCACAGCATCCAAATTTAACTTCAAATCTACAGTGTTAATTCTGTATCCTTTTAAGGTCTGTTAACCTTTTTATTATTTCACTCTATTGCCTAAAATAAGTAAATGATATCAACATAGACAACTCATTATCTTGAATGCCTACCCCAGTTTCAAACTTATTATTTTATGAAGAACTTTATCAAATGCTCTCTGAAAATCTAATTATTCCATATGCTTTTCTCTGTTAGTATCCATTATTTCTGTTGCTTGTTCTTAGCAACCTGAGATTATTTCTTAATTATTAATAATAATTACTAATAATTCCTTACACTTATACAGTGCTTTTAATTATTAGAAATAAACAAGACATACATTTTAAATCAATGTTGGGTATCTTTTAAAATGTTATTACTATGCAGGTGATCCTGTATAGTAATAACTATAGTTCACTACAACGTATGATGTAGTGAAGACATCTACTTTTCATGTAGTTTGCAGACAAGGCGTTTATTTATTTAATTTGACAGCTTTCCATTGATATTTAATTTATTTTCTCTTATTTTTTTTTGTTTTAAATGGGTTTATATGGATTAAATGGTATTTTGCCTCAGTTTTTTCATGGAAAATTGTTGTTGTTATTATTAAATAATGTATTAGATTACAAAGACAGATTTCCTAAAAAAATGCACTACGTACAGTATGTGAAAAGCAGTATCGCATTTCACAAATTAACTGTACTGTAATTGTTACAATTGTGTCATAGAGAGAGTGATGTAATGAGAGTTACATCATTACCTAGCATATTCCAGAAATATGTTCTAGAATGAGTAATGCAACTAAGAAGTAAAGACATAACACAGTACTGTAGGTGGGCTCTGTTGAACACAATAAACAATTAAATTTAGTCCGTCACATTCTCTGAATAATTTTCAATTGAAGGAGTTTTTATTTGTCACTACAGTGATGTCAAGAGGTCTTTATCATTGACATGCATATATTTAAGTAATTGACTTCACATACTTCATCAATGCAATATTAATATCCTAAATACTGTAACATATGGAATAGTGTGTTCAAATCATGGGTTCATTTACCTTTTCTATAGTTTAAAAATAGCCTTTTCTTCATTGTGCTTACAGTTGCCGTGTTTTGTCTTGTATATATTATGTACTGTATATAAATATAAAATATTTATAGGCTATATAAAATAATAATTTATTCTGATACTGTATCAACAAACCATATTGAAATGTGCTGATTGATATTTTCAAGCAAAGTCATATTTAAAACAGAATTCACAGTCATAATTCTAATGACATTGCCAAAGGCTTTTGTGAGATACAAACAGCTCCAGAGGTACTAATACCTGCAAAAACAGTCTGTCAGTACAGACATGTATAACATTTTACCATTACTATTTTACCATTTACTGTATGTGTTATATGACAAATAACATGACGAAATCACATACCGAGTTTGCATAGCCAGGCCACCAAAATCCACAAAGCCACCAGGTAAGGTTCCATGACATGCTCCCATTTAAAGGTCACAATCTGGAAGGTGTTGATACCGACTGCTGTTGCGTTGCCATTTCCAGTCTGTTCATTTCTTGTCGAAGAGTAGGTACCATTGGGATTCCGGCTTCCTCTTAGTGTGTCACTGTCTACCAATGTCTCACAGCAAGCTAGAACTAAAAGAACAACTGTCAGTTTTAATCGTTGGAGTTCCATTATACAGCTCTTGTTAATTAACTACTTAATCAGTGAATGCAATTCAGTGTCTTTGTTATTCTCCTGTTGTGCCTTCAGTTGTCTTGATCTCTCATCATCTTGTCAACTTTTGTCAATGATAGATTTTCCAGCTTCTGTCATTTGTCATGTCCCTGAGTTACAGTATGAAAAACCTGTCTGAGTGATTCTTCAGCTTAATACCACAAATAGCAGAACAGGCAGTGGTGTTACTGGTCACCCCATTGAGCCAACTGGCCTTTTTATACCACAGGTAAATGTAGGCGGGGCTTTGTCTTCAGAGGCATTGTGGATAGAGAGGACAGCCTTATCAGTGCTGTGTTTACTGTGCAACCACACACGAAAATTGCCTTTTCAAAGACGCAGAATATTACCGTCTCCAAATCTCACAGTAAATAAGGAAGGACAAGCAGGAATATAATTTAATATTTCATCAAGCAAGCCTGTCTTTAAAGCAAAGTACTTGTAGACAAAAATGAAGCAGTTTAATTTTACTCTGCTTTATCTTAATAATATGTGAATATATTATTGATTTGGAGAAAGCTTGGAGTGTTATACTGTATATTAGACATGGAAAATAAAATGACTGATTTAAAATTTAAATTGTTCTTCAAGGTTATAAGCAAATCATGTTAATGGATATAATAAGAAGTAATCAAATGATTTTTGATCCTGTTTCCCATATTTCTAAATTTAAATTATTAAGCAAAACGTTATTTATATTTAAAATAACACAGATTGTGATGATGTCTGCAGAAACAATTATAGTATCACAGCATTAATATTTAAAACACATTTTGAACGATCTAAATTAAATTATGATAATACAGTGTATGAAAAATAAGGGGCTTTCTGCAGGTTCATTATGAGCTATATACAGAAAAACAGAATCAGTTCAGCTTTTCACACTGTATTGCTTGCTCTCATCTATGGCCTTTTAGATAAGACCTCATTGTAAACAATCCAGATTTAGGCTTAATGATCTATGAAATAAAATTCTGGTACTCTAATGACACCTGTAAACACTTGGCATATGACTTCAGCTGACATTATGTTTTCACCATATTTATTTTTTTGAGACTGATGAGAAATTTTCAAAACAGGGAGAGTACTTTACTGGTATGTCAAAATCCAGTAAAAATGGCTGTGAGAGTGAGAGAAGAGCTGTGAAGTTAAGCCATTTAATGTCATAGCACTGAAATATTTTTACAGAAGGTGTATCTTAATTTACATAAAACAATCATACAGTATGTTAATAAAGACTGAAATGGAAGAACAAGAGATTCAGATTCACTTCCTGGTTTTGATGTTTCCTCCAACCTGAGCTGTCAATTAAACAGTTAACCAAATTACACAGGATTTTACTTAAGGACTCTTTTAGTTAATTACTCAAAACATTCACTTCATTAAAGATACAGTTACTTACAGTATAACGCACCTCAAAGCCTAGGATTTAAAATAATGCCGTGAAAAGTTAGATGTGGAATCAGACTCCAAGGATGCCTTTATCATCTTAAATTAGAATCCAGTAATTGCACAGCTATAATGTATAAGGATTTATATCCCTAAACCCTCAATCTTACTTTTTGGTGGGAACTTTGAATCAGAATTTGAAAAGATAAATGTATTTTAGCAAAGCAATTAATGGTGGTTCTCATGTTACTAGTGATAATACCACTGATCAATGGCCTTTTAAACTGGATGGATGGAAAGAAGTTTAGGAGCAAGCAACGTCGGAATAAAACAAAACCCTTAACGGAATTAAATTATGATACAGTTTTCTTGTGAATTTTGTAGTATTGCAGTAGATCCCGCTCCTTTTACATATTTATTTTGGTTTCAATTCAGGTATTTGTGTAGTTCTTTCAGTTCAGTTACTGTATGATGCAGCCTATTGATTATTTTGTATTTAATTACAGAGATTACAGGTATGGAAATTTAAAATACAAGACAATGATTTTGCCATAAAGGTCAGGATATGAAATTTGTTTGAACAAACTGAAAATTAATTCAATTTCACAGAAACTGAAATGTAAAGATGAGAAGGGAAAATTGGTACTGTAGGTATCATTAATGATGGAAAAAAACACACAGTAAAGAAAGCTTCAATTTTTATTTCGATTTTGCTTTTAAAAATGAAAAAGGTGGCTTGTGAGTAAAACGAAAAGAAAAAAAAACAAAATGAAAATAAAGAAAGTTCTTCAAAGATACATAATAGAAGAGATGTCACAAACATTTGTGCTTTTCACAAAACAAAGATTAGTCATTATAATAATAAACAGACTGATATTCACCAGCCATGTGATACAGGTTTTAGGCTGTTACAACCATACTATTTAAAAACTGATGACAAAAAACAAAACAAAATTCACACAATCCTACATAACAATCCTGTAGTTACTTAAAACAAACCAGCAGGTGTAATTCTTAAAACTTTGAGCGTACTGCGTACATAATTCTTCAACACATTTTGTTGTTACTCTTTGCACTGGAAGGTTGCAGACTGTCGCTTGCTCTTTCCCAAGCAGCCCAATGTAGGATGCACTTACTAGAAACCAATATGTCTGGAAACAAGACTAGCTCCATGTATTTTCCTAAAATGGGATCTATATGTTGTGAGCAAAGCATAAGTAGAAGGTGGTCTTTGCCTCACTAAGATTGCTGTAGTGTAATATCCATCCTTCACCTGGGTAAAAGTGTGAGCATCCTTGAATAAATATTTAAATTCAATTCAATTCAAAATACTTTAAGCATTTTAAGTAGCAGGCAGTACAGCATACAGTATAACACATAACAAATAAAACAACGTTACATACTGTACAAAAAACGTACAGTACATAACTAAAAACAGATAAGGGACCATAAAATGATAGAAAGTAAAAGTGTAATATTATGAAATATTTAAGACAGTAAGTAACAGTGTGTAATATTGGGTGATATACAGTATAAGAAGGTATGTAACAGTGTGTAATATTTAAGAAGGTAATTAAATTCAATTAAATTGATGATAAGTGATACTACGTCTTTTACAGTTTCTTTATCAAAGCCTTTAACTGGATAAACATCAAATGGAAAATGAAGCAAAGACTTTTTATCTAGATTGTACTGTTTATGGGATGAAAAAGTGTTTGACAAAGCCAACTTCCAGATGAACGCTCTGCAGAACTATGTTTAAAGCAATCACTGGAAATGTCAGAATATGTATTTATTTAAAAATTTTCACAACTATGCGGACAACAGATAAGTTTATAAAATTAAAATAAGCAGTACTGTAGTTCCAGTTTCCCTGAAGTATCTGCAAAATACTTTATATAATGTAGCAGCTCCCCACCCTTAGTAATCCCTAATTTTGTTTTTTGGTGGACTGTGGGGCCTTTGTAACTTGCTTTCTGGGGGAGGGGGTCCTCATTGGGTGCTTACAGTCTACGCAATGACATTTTGTACATTTATTTTATAGTTCTATATAATTACACTTACCAATCCTAGTTGAATGATCTCTAATTGTGCCCAGTGACAGGTTATTGTACTCAGAAATCAAGTCAGTGAGGGAACAGGACAGCAAGGAAAGGTTTGCATTAAGTAACAAGATACAGGGCTTAACATCTAACCCTCATTTAAAATAAACACAAACACAACACTTAAATGTATCCCCAAATTATAGCAGACGCATTATCTCATGTTCAAACATCTTGAAAATGCATCGAACTCAGTGCTAATGAATACTAGCCATTACCTTGTCAGTTTTGAACTCTTTATACTTAACCAAACTCATTAATGTCTGATGCATAGCTAGTTAAGGGATTGTACAATGAGTTACTGTACTTAAAAAAACAACAACAATTTAACAAAAAGTTGGTAATTAACCTCAAATTTCAATATTATTACAATTTGAATTTCATTAGATCTGCCCATATTCATGTAGATTTCCTCAGGGTGCTACTGTTTCCTTTCACAGGGAAAAGACATACTGGTAGGTTAATTAGCTTCTTGGAAAATTGGCCTTGGTGTGAGTGTGTGCGTTTGTGTCTGTATATGCCCTGTGATTGAATGGCATTCCATCCAGCATATATTCTGCCTTGCTCCAGTTGCTTGCCGACTCCCCTGCAACCCTGAATTGAAGCAGCTAGAAAATGGATATACTTGTACTGACTTAGCAACTTTTGCCATGTCTGTTTCCTGGAATGACTACTGTCAGGCTCTACAATTATAGGAGGAGTGCGTTATATGATATTCAGAAGTAAAGTATAAACTCTCACTTCCTTGTTACTTGTTTGTATGTAAACACCATAATACATTATTTTGACTTTGTGCTGTCATTGTTTTCTGTTGCATTTGGATAAGTGATTTTGAAGACAATATACAGATTAGATTTTTAGACTGTATTATACTGCATTGTATGCAAGTGTAATCACAAAGTCTGCTTTTTGGAAGTGTGACATAGGGAGAGTATGTACTGTAAAGAAAGTTCAAAATATTTTTTGGTGGTACAGACTGGATTCTAAAACAATATTTCCTTTTTTTTTTCTTTCTGCAAATTTGAAAAAAGGTTTATGGTAGAACATTTCCATTTTATATCCACTCATTGAGTAATATTCGGCTGTCTTAAAGCATTTGTACAAAGATGTGTGTCTGTCTGCAGATCAATAAATCAACAAGTTGATGCAGATCAATTTGTTTATACCACTAGACATGCCCTGATACAATCTTGACACCGGCAAGCAGGAATGTTTCAAGGTTTATAGGTACAATACTGTATAAAGAAATGCCCTCTTCTGCACAGTTCAGTACATAGGAAACCAGGAGATGAAAACCCTTTATTTTCGGTTACTCACAATCAGTAATCTTTTCCTGTACCCCACAGCACCCCACAAGCCCCACAGTTATTTGTGATGCCGTGAAGTCCGCTATGCCTTAAAGCAGAGGTAGCATTCACTGGAGCAGAGGATCTTAGTCAGAAAAGGTGAGACACAGTTTCTTGACATGCACTACGATTTACTGCTGCAAAGCCTAGCCAATGTAAGGTCACCCTAGCCTGGCTGCCCTTGACCAATTGTGTGCCAGTGGTCACAGACTCAAACAAATGACATCTCAAGTACTACAGGAGAGCCCCTGAATCAGTTGTTACATTTCTGAACCCTACGTACGCTAAACTTTAAAGGTTTCCTACTATGAGCTAATAGGATAGGGTATTATAAGCTCCAAAATGGAGTCAGATCTGTAGGTCCCGCTTAGTGCCTCATGACAAGCTACGGGATACTGTACTCCCCCTTTCTCTTCACCTGAAGTCGCTGTCCCTTAGTCTTTCCCTGGTGAATAGCACCTTTTTCTATGACTAAAAGGGCGATGAACCCTCTACCTTTGTGAAGCTGCAAACCTGCCTTCAGTTCATTCTCTGTTGCCATCCTCTGCCGAACAGGGGTCGAGCTGATTCGCCACAACAGTGTATACCATAGCTGAGCCTGTTTTATATGAAACAATGTGCATTTTTATCTCTCCAATGGGAGACAGAATAATAATAATAATAATAATAATTGCTTACACTTATATAGTGCTTTTCTGGACACTCCACTCAAAGTGCTTTACAGGTAATGGGGACTCCCCTCCACCACCACCAATGTGCAGCATCCAGAATGAGTAATTCAGGTTCTGAAGTCAAAACATGTCTTATAAAATCATTGTTGTTCATATTTTCAATTAACAAACACACCCTTTGATTACATTTCTTTGTATATACCTTAGCCGTCTCAGATGATATTCCCTTTTTGAAACAAAATGGTTTGAAAGCCTTTTTTATTTCAGTTAATAAACAGACTAGCTTTTAAAAGGTAAAGATGCTTTTCCATCTGTACCGGAACATCCCTCACATGGCTGAGTATGGTGACCAGGACAGATGCTGAATTGAGATCCAGACTAATTTTGTCATTAAAGCTCATACAGTATATTGCTGACTGTTAAAAGAGGTGTTTTAACCTCACTGGTCAAGCTAAATTTCACTCTGGACTTTCATAATTTGCCTAGAACAATATGACTGATACTTTGTCATTTCTCCACCTGGCCTGCTGTTGTAGTGAGGTTGCTGGTACATTACTGTACGTGTTGTGTTACACCTTCCTACGTGTAAAGTGCTTTGGGATTCTTTGGATGAAAAAAGCACCATACAAATGTTATGTTATTGAGTACACTCCTGCCAGTCTTAGTTTGTGTCACATAAATTGAAAACAGTTCATAGAATTACAGCAGTTTCCTTAAGTACAAGGACAGTTTAAGGAAATTGTGCCTGTCCGGACTAGCGAAAACCAAATGAGTTCACATAAAAGTTAAAACCATGAAGGAGGCTTGCAAAGTCAACCTGCATCACTTCCAGCTAAGGATAGAATACTTAAATAGAACAGGTTACAGGAAAGGAATCCAGGAGCTATGTAAGCACAGCTCAGGGGGAGTTACAAACAGAGTGATAAACTAAAGACTAAAGAATTTGCTGATTGATTTAGAATGGAAACTATAAAAATAACTGTTTTGAATAAGTACTTATGGGGTAATTTTCAAATTTTCTTTTGACCCAGACATTAGAAAGACCTTGAAGACGGGAGCTTCCCTCTTCTGTCCTTTCACTGCTTTCTTTTTCTCCTTTCCATTCACTTTTCACACTCCTGGTTTCTTTTTTTTGTTGTTGCTTCTCCTTTCTTCCTCTTTTTATGTTAATATTTTATGTTAATATTAATGTTTAGGTTCCAGGTCTGCCATACCATGATGATTTCACATTCACATTTGTTCATTATTGTCTGTGGTACCAATGTAATATTATTTTGTCTTCAATAAACTAATTGAACATAAATTGTTCTAAGAATAAATTACAAAATCTGTGTACATGAAAAAATTGTAATTAAGGAAGACAAGACAATTGGACAAGCTGTTGACGGCCTCTGAGTTATGGATGCCACATGACATCCAAGCTCATCATATCAGTGTTTAATGGAGCTCAAGTCTGTTGAACAGGTCATCATACTTTGACATCAACCATGTGTTGTTCTGCGGGGATATTGTCATGTCAGGATACGTCCACAGGAAGGGCAGCAGGTGAGGTTTCAGGACTTGTTCAGTGTAGCGCCATGCAATCATGTTGCCATCAATCGCTACTTCAATCACTGTGGTCCGACATGAAGTGGCCTATCAGTGACATTGTACTGGGACGCGATCTGTTGTCAAGCAAGAAATTGTTGTCTGTAAACACTCCAGGTGGCAAGCAACAATGCACTGATTAAGGTCCTGATCTTATAACATTGCATCTTTACCAGAGTGTGAAACCCACATTCTGACACATCCTCTTCAGACAGTCATGATAAAGGAATTTGATTGACTCAATCCAGTGACCAATTTATGCATGATTTTATTGAGGGGCAACTCTTAAAACTGGCTCTGACTCAGAAGCCTTACCTCTCAACTACACTGTCTTGCTTTTCATCATAATTATGATGTTTATCTTAGTTATCTATTGGGCAGGAAAGGTTCTAGTGTAGTACTTTCTAAAATATTTGAAACATCTTGCAAATACTGTACTATATATTTTTACCGTAATACAATGCATAGTTAGCCATTATATAAGCTCCTTATTTGTAAGATAACAGACATAATTCACTTAACGATGATGACATAGTTATTACAAGGATACATCACTTCAATTTTTTTTGCTCTAACATTGCTACAGCACATGTATTAGGAAGGAAATAATTTACCATAGAGCAAAACGCTAGGAAATTTCAGCTAGGCAACTTGTTTCAGCTAGGCAACTCATTACAAAACTAAGGAGCATTTTAGGTGCCTGTTTTCTCTATAAGCAAATGTACTATTTATCTGCCAGTACTGAGGGCAATTTCCAATCAAAAGACACATGACAAACACGGTCATATGTGTTATGTGTGTTTTCACCCTTTCTAATGGTGTTTAGACTGACTATGCAAGTGCCAGTATACTGTATTTGAACATTCTGTTCTTTATTATCCCTAAAGTCATGGGATACACTAAAGAGCAGAACACTCAGATATCAATGGCTGCTAATGACCTTTGTATTTCCCAAACAAAACAGAACAAGCTGGGGAGATTAAGTATGATTGCATATTCATTTCTTTCCTAGACTCGGCTACATTTTTAAAAGGGAGTACTCTTGCAGGTATTTAAGGTATGTGTGGGGAGAAGTGTTTTGTTTCGGAATAATGAAAATAGCTTTACAAATGTGATGCCAAGCCTCCAGTTGTTACTAATTTCTCAGTTATGGCACCATAGCCCTATTTGTTCCATCAATTCTGAAATTTAAACTTTCACAAGGAAGTTTGCGATTAACATTTCAAAACTCACTTATGATAAATATTAATGTTACTGCAGTCAGTAATCTCTCCAAGATCAGTTACTTTACAGTATTTGCAGCTACTTTAATAATATTTTATAAATAAGCCGATCAGAGATCTTCAATAAACCGTTTTGAAGTGATAACTGAATAAAGAGATACTCAAATACTTCTCTTGGAAATATTTTAACACACAGGTGTTAAACTTCAACAAACCTAAAGCAATTTGCAAAATCATGTTGATAGAAGCAACCTGATGATTTGCACTCTTGTCAGCTGAAATGCAGATTCAGTGTCAGTGTGTTTCGTAAAAAAAAAGCACTCTACACTTGTCAAGAGCAGACACATAGTAAAAATAAGGGCAGCTGAACTGTAAATGTTTAACACAACAGTAAATGAGTGATGAGTTTCAAGGGCTCGTTAAGGTGAATCAAAATGTGAATCTTCTTTACTGATTGAAGGAAAAACAGTCGTTTTTAAATCATATTAGACATTACAGGAATATTTGCTATTACTCTTATATTGTCCATATTAAGGTTTTTCACTGTCCAGGCTGGAAACTTCAGGGTTTAAATTAGGTTCTCATTAATTTTCCTTGCTTTACAAAGAAATCACTTCCATCCAGGGGAGTTACAGTATGAGCCTTATTAAATAAGAAATTCCTGAAGATTGTACTAGGGATTTACAATAAGTACAATAACTGATTAAGATCCCCTTAAAACACAATTTGTCTTCTTAGCCAAATATTTATGTCAATACAGTGCAGGAATTAAGATCAAGGGTGAAATGAAAGCCGTAAGATTGTCGATGGATGAGATAAATCAAGATTTAATTTGGTGCAGTGGCTCCAAATCTTGATCCTGGTCTGAACTACTTCTGTGATTTTGTGGTTTATATGCCATCTGCATTGTAAGGCTTACTCATGCTAGGTGATGGTTTAGATATCCAGAAATTGGTATAGGATTGATAACTAACTCAATCCAACTTTGAGAGCTCAAGGTATTTTTTTTAAATAAAGATATTTAAGCTCTTTAGTCAGTCGGAATGAAGTCAAGGTGAGACACAGGCCATCCTAGAGCAGAATTACCAACTTCTGGTTTGTTGTGTTCCTGACTAAACCAACACTTTTAATATTTGCAGTTTCCAAGCTGATATATGGAAAGACTCTTCTGTTTTCTTCTAGCATGATGCTGGGTTTAGGGCTTAACCTCAAATTCTGAAATTAGTCATTTATGGAATGCAGATGGCCACCAACATGACTGCAAACTGAGCTTATTAGAGTAATGTCCTTTGTTTCCCTTAGGTTATAATAGTTTAGCACTAAAGGAGTCAACGTCTGAACAACGCCTTTTCATTTACTAAACAAAACGTACTGTATATGATGGATCAAAGGGAGGTGAAGTATGACTCTGCATTTTCAATGTCCTGTTCAGTTCAGTTGTGCCTGTTTACCTGCATGGTGTAAAGGTATCTAAAGTATGAGAAGGTTACAGATTGTAGATAGTGCATAATGTGGAAAAGCTCGTAAAAAACAGCTTTAGAAGTGAATGGGATTTGTTTAAATGGCTTTTTGTGATTGTTTTCAATTAATAAAATTATAGTAGACTTGCGTTTTATGCTAAATATTTTATGCGAAATTCATGTATACGTTGTCGACAATGAAAAAATAAATGAAAAATCAAATAATCCAGGGAATTTCACAAATTTAAATCCTGGCCAAAGTTCCCATTGGCCCTTACCAATCGTGGCCTCCTAATCATCCCCATCTATGAATTGGCTTCATTACTCTGCTCTCCTTCCCACTGATAGCTGGTGTATGGTGAGTGTTCTGGCACACTATGGCTGCCGTCGCATCATCCAGGTGGAGCTACACATTGGTGGTGGTGGAGGGGATTCCCCATTACCTGTAAAGCGCTTTGAGTGGAGTGTCCAGAAAAGCGCTATATAAGTGTAAGCAATTATTATTATACTTTATTATTATTTTATTTATTACTATATTATTATTATACTACATACATATACTAATACACCTACGATTGATTTTACTTGTTTAAGAGAGGTAAATAGGAGGGTCTAAGGGGGGTGTTGTGATTATATGAGATTTTGGGTTATACGCACTATGTCGGGAACCTAACCACTGCATAAAATGCGAGTCTACTGTAGTCTCAGTTAATCAGTTACAAAACATTTCAGGTATTTTCTTTTGTAAAATCACTGTACTCAAGATGTAAAAAAATGTATACCAATATGAAGGCTTGTCTTATCCATCACAGCACTATTGAAGAACTATTTTAGTTCTCTTCAAGCATTCTCTGTAAAATTTAGTCAAAGCCTGCGTTGAGAAACACGCCATACTGCATACTGTAATAACCAAAACAATAGGTTCACTTTCCAGGTTAACTAAGGCACAAATTTCTAGATTCATTAAGAGAAGCCAAGTGCTACAGTAGATTTGTATAAGTAGGTCACCAATTACACCTGTCAAATATCTAGTCTGATAAAAGCATTTATCATTTATCATTTATTTATAAAAGCATTAAAACAAATATACAGCACATGAAAAATCAGGTACAGTACCTGAAATTAGATTAAATATAGAGGCCCTGGGGTATTTTTTCTAGAACAGGTATATGAAATATGTAACGTAGCATGCACAATAATTATTGCACTGCATGTTCACACATAAACAAGCAAGCACATGATAGGATTGATCCCTGCACTGAGTATTGCGTACAAGCCTGCTCTATGTAATTCATTGTAAGTGCAAATTTAGTCCTTCCTTTCCTGACGTAATGATCAGTCAGGCTGTCAATTTCTGAAGCCATTCAATTTGTATTCAATACAGTAGCTTAGACTGAAAATATTTGATGCCTGAACACAGCATAAATGTGAAATAGAGCTCCACAAGAATGTCTACAATGTCAGAGTTGTTTTAAGTTTAGACTAGGTCAATAAAAGTCTCAGGTGAATGGTGTGCATCAGGCCTACTGTACTGTATGTCACAACTTGACCATGACGAGCATGGTGCAGAAAGCAGAGGAGAGTTGACTGAACCTGCACCAGGTGGGTTAGAGTCAGCTAGGGTTTCCTCAGCTTGCCAAAGAACAACAACAACTCCTCTAGTTAGCTGTGAGCATGCAGGGTTAACGGTGAAAGCTGCACTAGTCCTTCATCTGATCCGTAACTCTGCAGTTTGTCCCATGGGTGGTATGAATAAAAATGCAGTTTACATTAGCTTCCTTAATTAGTTTTGTTCTGAAACATGTAAAATAAATTTAGAATTATTTTTGGGAGCTGAAAACAAAATCGAAAGAACTCTCAAAAAATATAATCACAAACATAGTTAAAAGAGAACCAGTGTTCAATTACAAACAACATCTTCAATGCTTAATGCTAACCAGTTTCTCATGTGCTTTAGGACTTATGTGAACAATACAGTGCTGTACATGTGTTTGGCTATTTAGAGACTTTGAGGTTTAATTATATAAGCTTTGGTGCTCACCTTCCTTTCCATAATTTGTACATTGTATGTTTAACAAACTAATGATTTTTCCATTAAGCGATACTGTCCCTTATTTCGAACATGTTGACAAATAAAACAGGTTCCCTTGAAGGCCAGACTTTTCTGAAACAAATGCTAACCCTACTTTCTAGCACTGAAGTGAACTCAATTTTTGAGACAGTCAAGGGTAAAAAGGACAAATAAATAAAGGAACCAGTTTTAGTTCAGTGAATACCTGTTCTGTAGCCCATGGTTTACATTTGAAACATGGTTTAAGCTTTAGCTATAATTATAACTGTTTCATTGGACTGTTCCTAGTTTTAGATAAATGAAAGGTGCTACTGACCTCAGAATCACTTTGAGGTCAATCTATGTCTTTGCAACTCAAGGGCATGAGTTTAGGAAACCACCATAATATAATACTTTGTAAGAGACCACTTTGAAGCATGAATTGCTTTTTGTGTGATCTCCCATTAAAAATTACTTCTGTCATTGCTGAATGGATTTTTATTTATACATTTGTTATACTTTTAAACATATTGCATACACTGCATACTATATATACAGGTAGTTATTATTATGAAGCTGATGTTTTTTACCCAAAGTTACATTACAGTAGGTGCTGCACTATAAGGCTAGATTTAGTGGGTGCTCATATACAGTATATATGTATTGTATTTTGGGATCCAATGGAATTACATGTTCTGTATAAATGCAATTAATTCATTCATTAATAAAGTTACAAAAACTAATTTGAGCTAAATGCAAATAGTGAACATATTGTTACGGGTTGAGGTACTGTAGATGACAATGGAGGTCTCTAAGAATTAGACACAATGGGTAATACCTAACTAGTTCAGGTGGGTAGCTGCGTCAGCATGCATAGGCTGCAAAGGAACAAGTAATAGGTTTATTCCATGGTGAAAAGAGAAGAAAGAAAACACAACGGTTTGGCCGTGAAACCTTCTTCAGGCATTTTTCACATCTCCATGGCCGAAACCTTGTGTTTTCTTTCTTCTCTTTTCAGCATGGAGCAAACCTATTACTTGTTTCTTTGCATACCTAACTAGTGTCACTAGAGCTTCAAAGCAGTTCCTAGACCTTCAAAGCAAAGGGGATGTTTGGTGAGATGTACTGAAGGGGTCCAGATCCTGTGATCAATGCAATCAAAGTTTGCCTTGGTTTACTTTAGTTAATTACATTCTGGACAAATGATTAATTGTCAATCAACAGCCCAGAAAAAACCCCAGATAAAATCAGATCAGGAGAAGAGAAAAGGGTGAGAAAAGAAGGACAGGCCATAAGCAAGAGAGGAGTCAAGAGGAGTTGGAACCTGAAGCTTGTGCCAGATGAGGGTTCCTATGTCATGATCATCAGAAAAGTATCTGAACTTTGCTAGAGAAAGCTTGCTATGACAGCAAGCATATTACCCTGCAACTGGCAGTCCACTGAAGCTAAGCAGGTGTGAGCCTGGTCAGTATCTGTATGGGAGACCTCTTGGGAAAAACTAAGGTTGCAGCTGGAAGTGATGTTAGTGGGACCGGCAGGGAGCGCTCACCCTGTGGTCTATGTGGTTCCTAGTGCCCTAGTATAGTGACAGGGACACAATACTGTAAAAAGGCGCCACGTTTTGGATGAGACATAAAACTGAGGTCCTGACTCTCTGTGACCTTAAAAATCCCAAGGCGTTTCTCGAAAAGAGTAGGGGTGTGACCCCGGCATCCTGGCCAAATTTCCTATTGGTCTTTATCAATCATGGCCTCCTAATAATCCCTATTGTGAATGGTCATTTTCACTCTGTTCTCCTCCCTACTGATAGCTGATGTGTGGTGAGCGTTCTGGTGCACTATGGCTGCTGTCACGTCATGCAGGTGGCACCTGTACATCGGTGGTGGTGGAGGGGATCCCCATTACCTGTAAAGTGCTTTGGGTGGAGTGTCCAGTGAAGTGCTATACTGTATAAGTGTAAGGAATTATTATTATTATTATTATTATTATTATTGTTATGTGTTTTTAGGGAATCTGAGTCAAGAATACTACGGTAAAAGATGTTCTTTCCTGCTTGGGGGTGTTATTTTTTATTAGGGAGATAGGCTCCCATTTATTTTGTGGCATCTGGGTTTGCAGAGAAAGAGATTTAACTGCAGGTTGTATTGCATTTATTTTAGAGAGCAGCTTAGGCATTATGTGATAGTCAAATACTTGGTAGCAGCCTGGGTTTTGGGTGATTAGGATGTTAGGCCTCTGGATCGCCTTGTCTGTAAAACTTAGAAATACAGTCATTTGTGTGCTGTACGTTTATGTTGTGTGTAGTGTAATGATTATATTGTCATTGTTAATAAACATCTGTCTAACCAAGTGTGTCTGGATTTTTACATTGTTCACCAGAGATCTGCAAGAGGACGAAGAATTTACTTGCCTCTAACTGTACCAACTGTTCGGTTATATTCTGGATAAATTATTTCCATTTTTTTTTCGACTCATTCTCAAGTGTCATGACCTCTGATGCACAATTTATGTCATTTGCGCATGTCACTATAAGGTATTATACATGTTGTGCATAATAAGGATATGCATCTACTGTAAGAAACCTCTGGTGCTATTTTTACCAATGGCTTTAACAGTACATAGGTACAGTACATTCTGTTTAGGAAAAACTCCCCTTTCAATACTGTGAATTTGCATTCTTTGAAGTTTTACTCCCTGTACTGTTCAAGTCTATTTTATCTATGCGTTATCAATGAAGACCTTACTGCTATGAGCCACTGCAAGTGGGAAATCACATTATTTGCATTCCATTGAATGGACTTTTGTAAAACTCCTACACCTCATTTCCCGTCATAATCAGACCCTGAAAACAAGCCAACCTTTCCTCCCTGTCCTTTCTGCCCCACTCCTGTTGTCAGTCAACACATCCTCTTTCCAAGAATGTCTATTGATTAATTCGACCCTAAGTTATTTTTCTTACTATTGTGTTTTCCTCCATCATGATCTCCAGTTTCCTCCCACAAACATTTTTTTAATTCCCAGATAAAAGGGGTCTATACTCATAGACCAGAAAAAATGACCAGTCGTTGGAACCCAGCCTGACTGTAACTGGAAATGGAGTGCTGAAGGCAGATACATGATTTAGTGGAATTCTTTGAAACTAGATGGTTCCCCAGTAGGAAATACCCACATACTATAGCAAAAGCCTCTGGACAAATGTTAGTATTTGTTTTGGCTAGAGGTTTTACATATACTGTATACAGGCCATCATATAGTATACAACCTGCAATTGTGTATATGAAAAAAAGAGATTAACAAACAGTGTTGGGGAACTGCAATTATAATAATACATACACATTCTTCATGTCAAACCAACAAGATTGACAATGCAACATTGTGTTTCATTGGACAAAAAGAGATTAACACTATATAGCTACAGTATATTGTCTACTCTCTGGGAATCACTGGTACAAAATCAGTTTGCCTCCTATTTGGCTAAAGAGCTAGTTAATAAATTTTCATTATTTTAAATCTGATTTGATCCCATTTCTACAGGGTGTTCCACTAGCTTCTGTGCTTGGAACTTTACTATTTGTTATTTACATGTTGCCTCTTGATCACATTATTCACTATCAAGGTATTCTTCTGCCTGCCTGAGCCTGAAATAGACACTCTACAGTATATGCCTTTATGTCCTCAAAATTAGACTAATGTAGTGCTTTGCAAGTGTTTTTACTAAGCTAATATACAGTATAGTACAGGCTTCAGTGTGTCCAGAGTTCTGTGACTTGTGAGCTGATTGAAATTACTCAGCATGATGTGTAACTCTTGTCCTCTGTAAATAACAATGTCCCTCTTTGAAGTTTACAGTAATATTTAATTTTTGACTGCTCACGTCCAAGCTCATGTTTCCAATTCCAGATTATTTTAAGGGTTTATTCCTTGATTACAGTCCAGATCGTAATCTAAGATCTGTTAATTCAGGCCTTCTTACTCAGCAGGAAACATAGCTGCACACAATGGGGCAATAAAAACTCCCTCTTGTGTGGCAACACATCAGTAGAACCCGTTGGCCAACTCCATTAGAGATCCATTATGTCCATATTTTTTATAACTCTCTTAAATACCAGGAATTACACTGATGCTTTTAATGCATAAATTTAGTTTTACTCTTTGTTATCCATCTGTCCATTTTCTAACCGCTTTATCTAATTCAGTGCTGTGGAGGAGCCAGAGCCTATCCCTGCAAGCAATGAGAGCAAAGGCAGGACATACCCTTGGTGGGAAGCCAGTCCATCACAGGACACACACAGACACAAACACGCACACCCTCACACCATGGTCAGTGTTTCCAGGAGCCATTTCACCTACAGGTAGCAGTACAGTATGTCTTTGGACTGTGTGAGGAAACTGTAGGAAACCCATGAACATACAAACTCCACACAGATAGCACCCCAGGAATTGAACCCAGGGCCCCAGCACTCCAAGGCAGTAATGTAAACCACTAAAACACCATGCCGCCCACTCTAGGTTATTTTTTATCAATTTACAGTGCTCTTTTTCTTCTTACTTCTGGTACTGTAGGTGTATTCTGTTTGAATTCTGTAAGTGTGTGCTGTTTTACAAAACTTAGTTTTTCAAAAACAGGTGTCTGATTGAAATTCTTGTGTACCCATCTATGACTTATTCATCCAGCTCTCAGCCTCACGTTTTAAACTGTAAGCTTTATGACAGGGCTTCAGTGAAATGCAAATTCCAAACTTAAGTAACATCCATGAAGAGTAATGAACAATTTCCATTAATACTCGGCAAACAACATCAAATTATGGGCCAGCTCCCTCTGGAAATCCCACCGATCTTCAAAGAACATTATGAACCATGAATCAGAGAAACAGGAGGAAGTGCATCAACCTTCGGATAAGTCAGCATGACCAGGGTTTATGGCTTGCAGTTTAGCTTTAGGAGATCGGGTTTGAAGCAACCGTTTGGCATGCTAGGGAGACTTGGAAACTTCCAACCATTGTCACACACTGGGAATGCATTTTAAAAAGGATAATGCATAATCCGCTCTCTAAATACCAGTAATAGAATTCATACACGTGCAAACCAGTGATTAAAACTTGTGTATTTCTGTTACTAGCTATATGTACTGTAGCTAGGTGTCATGTTCATAAGTGACTATAAATGCTTTAAAATCTTGATACTGTCAAGATACTGTCATTGTCTGTAGAAACACAATCAAGATAATCAAACAACTTTTAGTATGTAATCGTTAATCAAACTAATTAATGAAAAGCAGCACACTCATTCATATGCATAATTACTGTAAATTCTTGACAGATTCAAGATTTCAAATTTTATTTTTGCTTTTTAGTAATAATGACAGTAATCTTATAGTATTAAAAGACCTGATAGATAAGAAGCGTAGTTATCAATATTCTACTATGTACTTTCAAGGAAATCAACTACTTGAATACACACATACTGTTTATACTGTATATATAACTTAGAAAAGTTTCCCCAGTGCTTTTACATATGAATGCAAGCAAGATATCATTAATACAGCAGACACTTTATGTTTTTATTTTGTTTTAGTGGTTTCTGTAACAAAAATTCAAGGTATAAAACCTGGTTACTTTTTCCAAGTACATAAACATTTTTCTGTATGAAAACATGTTTTGAATGGCCATGAAAATCGGACTTTTTTTCAAACAGAAAAGGGCCTGAAAATGAGTCACCTGAAACTGCTCCTTAAGAAGTGGTGTCACGTTCTCAGCCTTTGAACTGCTTTCACCTGTCACCCTTGCAGGCCTGTTTGCTTTTAAATTCTGCCCCTGTGGAGACTGAGTGACGTGACCCATGCTTTTTTCTTGGTTTACATGCAGCCATTGGGTCCTTCTCTGAGATCAAGATTGCTAAATATAACTGATCTCTAGGGTCTCATTTCAAAAAGGACAACAGCAGGGTGTCACACCTCTCAGGTTACGTACGAAAGTGCATGATTTCTTTTGCTAATGAACAAACAGAAAATTACCAAAGACGGGACTTCTTTTAAGAGGTTCCAAGAAATCAATCTCAACAACATGGCCGGGCAGTGAGGTCCAATTACAAGTTCCAATTGCTAAGGTTTTTTCTATTCTCATGCCTAATTACATTTTTTCTTGTATGTTAACTTTCATTTTAATTTTTAACCTGAGGTCCTTTTGTAACTGGATCTTGAAAACATCCAGAGGATGCTTTTCAGGCACCACAGCACTTGTGTCAAAATCCTTTGTAATTTATTCTTTGTAATATTTATCCTGCCTCTGTTTGAAATGCTTTCCAGACCAGGGATTAATCTGATCTCTCTTCTTTGTACTGTTTCAGGACCAACAATGCTTTTTGAATTAAAAAAATGATTTTTTTTTGTTCAATTCACTTCATATTTTTATTTTACTGAACTCAGGTTTAGCATGTCTGAGAAACTTTCCAGTGACTCATAGAGAGGAATGAGAAAGTGCAATAATGTAAATGAAGGCAAGCAGATTGTTTTGCTAAATACTGGACAAAACTTTATCAATCCCGAAGGACAGGTTCCATAAAGGTGGTTGCATTGTTTTGTAGCTAGCTGCTCCTCACCAGACAAGAGCTGAAACACATTTAAAATAAGGGTACTTTTTTCTGTTCAGCAGTTGATGACACAACAGTACGGGAGTAACAAGATCAAAGGTTTTGTTAAAGTGGATACAAAATGTGACCCTGACCAGTTTCCACAAATCAGGCATGTGATTACAGGTTATACAGTCGTTTCTGTTATTCCACTGTATTTACCTTCTTTCCATCTTGTGGTTTCTATTGAGGGCATCTCTTGAGGACAAGTTTTCCCAAGAACACACCAGTCTCCACCAATGATTCAAATTCATCAGCATTCAATAAGCATCCATGACTTGTCTTTACTCAGTATTCCCACAGGACAATAAGAAAAGGAAGCTGGTTGGCATCATGGGACAAAACAGCTGGGCAATGGGCTCTTCCCATACTGTACTGTATATGTACTGTATCATCTGTCAATTGTTATGGGATGTCTGCAGAAAATATGGATTTTGGTTGAGAAAATGAACATACAGTATGAGCATTCTCATAGATCCAGATTTCAGAAGTGTTTAGACATATGCAATATTCATTGAATAAAATAATTTAATAAAAACAGAGATAGATAAAGTTTCACCTGCATTTCTTTACCACTGTGCGTGTTGTGATTAAGTTGTGTACAGTTTTAAGTGTACAGTACATACAGTACAGTAAAGGGGATTGGTTTACAAGATTGTCAGACAATGAAAGTTAGCTGAGTACCAAGTTAGGGTGTGACTTACAGTATGTATTTTCCCATTTTATGTTATTAGACTTTCAGGCAGTGACTAGAAAGCTCATTGAAAATGTAACAATTTTTACTTTCAAAACTACATACAGGACAGGTGTACAGAGACAGACATGCCATTTAATGGGTTCTGTGTGTTCCACAATGGTGGTATGGCACATGTACTCCAAAATCCTTTTGAACTGCAACACTGAATGGTTAAAACTTGACCTAATTAAAACCTTAAGCTTTGTAAATGTTGCCCATGAATAGTCATTACACTAATTTTTGGCCCTAATGTGGTTGTAAATCATGCTATAGACTATTACACAAACTGATCATGTTAAACTCTGCACATGGGTAGTGTCACTTGTTGGAAGTTTCAGTTCTTTTCAGAGATTTCAGAGTCAGATTTTTGAACAATTACAGTATGTCGCAATGCTTTGATTTCGACACACTGCTGAAAAAGTCTGTTTTCACCTAATCATTGACCTGAAACAAAATGTGAAAGCATTTTTGGCTGTACAGTAAATAGCCTCATACTCATGAAATGCTATTTGTGATCTCTGGCTCCCTCCTGTGGAAACAGGCAGACATTTTAAGAAAGTTAACAAGGTAGAAACTTTTCCGTGTATTAAACAGTTGTTAACTCTCACACATCTACTTGGCATTCCAGCAAATGTGATAAACAAATCTTTGTGTGAAATGTAGTAAAAAACATCTCCAAAATATTTAAATAAGTCAGAGATTCTTTTGTTTTTGCTATCTATTTTTAGGGCACATATTTTTAAAAAATTCAAATGGGTTAGACAACATTTATAGGTAGTCAGAACGAGGCTGGACTTTAAATACCTGTATAAGGTAAGTCAGTTGAACCTGACCTACAAGAACCTAAGTGAGGCACATTATGGCAGGAGTGGTTAGAGCATCTTGAAAAAACCTCATCATATCTCAGAAGCTGAGTGTTACCACTTAACTCATCATTAAGGTCTGATCCTTACAGTGTAAACATAAGTAGTCTGAGCCTAGAATATGTATGCCAAAAGTTAGCTGTGATCTTAAAACCCCCAAGCTACAGTATGCTATTGTAAGTGTGGGCTAGATTTGACCAGAGTATCCTTTGCTTTCCAAGGTCCCAGTATATTGACACAGAGGACTGTATCATAGGCCTTTTACAAAGAAACACACCACCAGTGTCTTCACTGACATCTCCTGAAAATCTTCTATGTATTAAAATAAGAATTTTAAGCTTTTTCTAATTATTTTTTTCTAATTATTTTAATTAATAAACACATGGAAAGTTCTGTCCTGATAAAAATTTAAGAACTATTACACATTTTGCCAATTTTTTTAACCTCCTAATACAAAAAAAGACTTATGTGTACTGAAGGTCTATAGCTGACCAATTTATTCTAGATATGATTTTCTGTATGCATATTTTATCTTCATTCAACCTTCTTTCTATACTCTGTATCCAAGGAATTTACAATATTTTTTTCATCACTTCTCCAAATATGCCGAAGTCTAGGACAATGATCAATCAGTACTATACAACTTATACTTAGACAACACATCACTCTTTAGGATATGCTGTACCGTAATACAATACAGTAATACAGTACCCGTATCCAAAAAAGCATGAGAGTGATTTTAGTTGTTCCACAGGAGGGAGCCAAAGACCCATAATGCTATGGGGTCAGAGAAATTTGCAGTTCAGTGATATGAAACACACAGCATGAATATGAAAATAGCCATGGTCCACTGTAGTTACACACTGAAAGGTGAATTTGTCTCCATTTGAAATTATGCAATTAAAGACAATTTTAAAAGCTTCTAAAAACATAGCAAGTACTGAAATAATACAAATACTTGACAAAGCATTGACGTTTCACCCAAATTAGACTGACACACTAAAGGAGAAAATGAACCACACACTTTTTCCCATAGTACCAATACAATATTACAATATAGTAGTGTAGAGCGCCTCATGCTTCTCACAAACACTGCATCAGATAAATTGCTAATGTAGTACAAACCTGACAGGGAGCAACTGTTATTTTTCCTTCACCAGTGAGGAATCTGAGACTCCCAAACCTGGGAAACCTGAGCCCATCACTTCAGGAGCTGTGTCTGCACCACCGTGCAAAGGATTCTGGGCTACTTGTTCTGTGAGCTCTAATGTAAGGGATTTAAACATTTGGACAATGCTAGGAAAATGTTTCAGGGGCAGCTTTGAATAATAAAATTGTAGAACTACAACTCAATCTGCAGTTCATGCCAGTTTGCAAGATTAAATGATGTTCACCAATCTCACGACTTTCATACACGTCTGAAAAGTCCAAAACCTTCCTTTGCAATCTTTATCAGACCAGCTAATTGTACCTATTTATCCAGAAATAAGAAGCAGGATTTTTCACTTTAAAATAACAAGAACTGATTTATCCATTGATCCGTTGATAGCTTCATGCATGGATTGATCTATGGACAGAAGTTAAAAGCCCGTACTCTGTAAAGCAGTAGCACTGTTGGCTGTTTAAAGTATCAAGTGTAGTTATTTGACTACAGACTGATCTTTTATTCATTTATTCATTCAGCTGTTCTGTACGGTTCTCCAAATAGAGTGATTGGAGGAAGCAGTAAAGCAGCAAATGTTTTCTACAGCTGTGCTTTCTATGTGCTTTCTTTGTAAATTGATGACGCTTCTGAATAAGAGATACCTGTAAGCATAAAGTAACAGATGCAGGTGGATAATGTTCAGTATATGAATCTTTTTGAGTATGAGTATTTTCTGTCCAAACTACCATTATTTTGTTTTTGGAGGATGTGAATACTTTTTACAATAGCTGTATATGGCAGTTCGCGTTACACAGACAGCTGGACACCAGACTTACTGAATGTAAATGTGAATGTAACTACTAATAAGGAAATTGTAAATGTTTAATTAATGTGTGGAAATGTGTAATAATGAATACATTTTCACTTTTGCTTCAGTGTGTTTGCCAAATATCTACCCCCTGTAATAAATTGCATGGGTCACAGTAATGCACTAATTCATTGCAGAAAACAGGTAAGTTTCTGTTATCACCTCTAGATGTATGTACCACTCATTCATCCTAGAAATGTGGTTAAAAGACTCCAGTTGGCACCAGCTGTGGCCAGTCTAATTAATCATGGCCAGTTCCTCAAGTGATGAAGAGATTGTCATTCCACAGCAGTTGTACGATGAATAGATGTATGGATTGATAAGTTTTAAAACAACCTTTATTTGCAGTAAGTTCTTTAATCATTTAGAAAAAATCAGGTTTATCCACACCCCAACTCCCACCCATATTCCACCACAAAATATGTCGTGGAAACACTCTCTCCCTGACTCCCCACACAATCTAACACCAATCCCCCCAAAATCTAACAATCACTCATAACTTGCATGCTAGTGCTTTCTTTTAAAATAAAATCTTGCTAGGTTTTTTTAATAGAAAACATGTTTCTGCTCCACTCTCCCATAGACCATCCAGCAGAGTGAAGAGGGGAAGGTCAAACTTGTTAACCTTTCTATTGACAAAGAGAGCATCAAGTTTAGCCAACATGCAATTTTCTACAGCAAAAGCACACAAACAAAATTCCCTAAACACCTTTAGAAGTGTGCACAAAGGGCAAAGTACACACAACACACCACATGTGTCAGTCAGCACTCTCACTCTGCTTTCACACAATCCTGATTTGAGCTGTGCAAATGGCTCACCTTCAGGCTTGTAAAGATGACCTCTGTGCTCATCTGTGTAAATCTGCCCAAGATCAGTTCCAAGATTATCCCTTGCTGTGTAATTATTATAGTGCTATGTGGAATGGGGAACAATGCTCTTTGACAAAATTGATTGAAAGTTTTTTTTAATTAAGAGACAGTAAATTTAAGTTTGTATTTTCAGGCTTTTGAGCAAAATATCTCTTAAATTTAGATTTTGAAAGAAAGCTATTTGGTATCATTTTCAGTTCTCTAAAAAAATCTTGCAGTGTTTGCTAATTTTTGATGGACTTTTCATGGAAATAAAAACTATTAACCCAATGCCATTCATATTGGCAACTTTGTAAAATTAGGTAATAAAAATGGTGGATTATTTCATTTTGTCCGTTTTTATTTCAGTTTGGAGACATGGATCCGGCTCCTTTTTACAAACTAAACAGTGGCTTGGCTCCCCTGGTAGAGGAACAAATATTTAATTGCTCCGAAAACATGGCTGCTATCTGTATTTGTGGCCAAATGTTGTTTATTAACATTTAATTCTGCATCAACCGAGCGATTGGCTGCTGTCTTCTTGAATCAACATTTCTTAAAAAGACAGAAATCAATTTCTTATGTTGACAAAAAAATAGCTTCATAATGACTTATTAGTAAAGAAAACCTAAATATACACACTACATTGAATGTATATACCGATCTACATTCTGGCAAGACCACAAAGTGAGGATTATGAAGTTTCTTTTTGATCCAAATGTTACAATACCACTAACACGCACGCACACACAAAGCACTTGTGTGTTTTGGACGCAGTGCAAAGCCAGGTTTTGTATAGAATGTCATGAAGCAGGAATGCGGAAGGAGAGGCGGGAAGAACACAGTCCATTTGTTCTTTAAGCAGGGCAACGGTCTTAACCTCCTGTCTTGGTCTCCAGGGGCTGTTTCCAGCTCCATCCACGCGTTAGGCAGAAGGACTGTCAAAGCTAACAATCGCAGAGCTCACTCGCTTCAGCTGAGCATCTCGCGGAGAGAGGACCTTTCTAATGAGGCAGGTGCAGCTCAGCTAGATCAAACAAGAAGAGGGAGCGAAGAATGTAAACTGTAGGAAATCCGAGGAGCTCGGGGTTAAGACGAGATTTTAGAAAGGCACGCCGATGAAGCACGGAGTGGGGTTTATACTTAAGCTCCCCAAAACCCCCAGAGCAAATCCTTCCATGACCATTTACCTAGTGATTTCCAAACAACAAAATTGGACAGCCATGCATATTTTTGTCTAAATATATTCAAAATATTTTAACTTGTGAAAGCGATCATTTCTGACAGGCGTTCACTGATTTAACAAAATCAGAAACATTGTATTAGGAATCATTGAAAATACTAATTTTTCCTAGCAAAACTGATTATTAGTTATGGTTGGCTGTTAGCCCACTCTTAAAATGTCTTGCTCAGTTAAGGGAACTCGGGATCAGCATTTCTGATTCGATTGAAGCATCTTTGCAAATGTGAGTTTAACAGCAAATTTAAAATATTAAATAGAAGCAACATGAAAGAAATCAATATTTACTTTTGCAGGTACAGTAGATAGTATCACAGTATCCCAGGGATGTTCCAAGCAGCTGCACCAATTCAAGTAGTCTTACAAACTAAATGCATTTTTTTTCTGCAGATTGCATTGTTTTGCAGCATGAACACATGATCTCACACTGGCATCCAGAAGTATTAATACCATATTGGGCATTATTGTTCAATGACATTCTTGAAATGTCTCATAGTCACGTATCTGTTTATTATATCCTTTTCTAAGCTGCCCTTACATAGATTAGAATGATTTCTACTGTATATCCTAGTGACAGCTCTCATAATACTGTAGAAAGAACAGTGAGATATTTAATATGCCATAAAGACATGTTTGAAATTGAGAAAAGTGTGGATTTCATCACAAGAAACTCAGCAAACTGTTCAGAAGTATAGTTGTGCTGGACGTGTTTGGGATCGATATTGATATTGAAATTATTATTTTCCTGAGGATTAACATTGCTAAAAAGCACATAAAATTCCATATCAGCACAGATACATAGCTGTTTGTTTCAGAAAACTGCTTTCTTCAAAGGCCAATTTTCCAGCAACGACTCTCCAGGGTGCACTGTAGATAGATTTGTTTTTCTTTTTAATGACGAGCTCTGTTGCCAAATCCCTGCCTATCGATCACTGTTTTGCCTACTGCAAAGTCATAGGTGTCCTTTCATTTTCTCACAACTGGTAAGTAGCTAAGTCAGCTCTGACATGCTTCTTTTAAGCCCAATAAAAAAAAATACTTTAAAATATACTATAAATATAAAAATATAATACAATTCCCTTGAACCAGAATTGTATGTTTGGCAGTTAGTATTTATTTCTTTTTAGGAATATCATCACACTTAATTCCTGGAACACTGGTGAGTGAGGCAGATTATTTGCAGGAATACAGTATATATGATCGGCTCTCAGTCTTGAATGAGCTTCTAATTAGATTCTGGTACTTAGCCTTTTTGCAGTTTGATTGCTTCTATTTTAGTGACTGACTCCAGGATTTTTGTACACAATTAAATCTCCATGATTTTCTTTATTTCAGCTATACTTCCCTATCTGCAGGGAAAGTACACAGTGCCATAAATGTCTGGAATTATTCTTTGCATTGCTTTTCACAACTGTTTTCTATTTTTGTCACCTGGTGGCCAAAATGTCACAACTTTTTAAGTGTTGTTACACACATATGAACAATTACTGTATGAGGATCTGCATGAGTGGACTTTACTGGCAGAGTTTAGGATATCCGTCTGGTTTAAACCTATGCTTGGAGTGCCCAACAGGCCCCGTTCATCAAAGCTGTAAGTTTTAAACCACTATCACAATAAATAAAGGATTGTACTTAATTGTCCAAATGCTGCTTGAATAGGTTTGGGAAACTGTAGGAATGCCAATTATATGTTCTACCTAATGTAACTATTAAAACTTTGAACATTGCTGGTCATGAACTGGACAAGGCAAATTCAACAGTAAGTTTTTTTGATGGTAGGGAACTGTTTGAAATAGAGTATTAGATGGGGCATCTGGGTGTACAATATGTTGACAATTGTACAGTAATGAAATTATTGAGGCTTTAGCTTTCCAGGCTAGCATGACAGTATATCCTTTATGATTATTCCCTCTTCTTTGTCCTCATACACAAAAGAAAAAACATTGGCATCTCTTATTTTGCAAAGCTTTTGGGTTCCTACAGTATGTTAAGCAAAACTCTTTCCACAATAATGGGTGCTACTCAGGTATTTGAATGGCATTTACCGTATCATTGATGTCAACCAAAAAGAAAATGATGCATTTCCTGTTTAGGGGAAAAAGAGGGAAAACAGATTCTTTCATTGGGCAATCCCGTATTTGAACAATACAGAATGTACTGCACAGACTGTGAACAGGTTGCATTATTTCAAAAGCTTTGCCCCAGTAATACGATACTGCCTGACCTTAAAAGTGTCAGACATCTTGCATACCACAGGCTGTTTCATAAAGTACAATAACTTCCTAGTATTCTTGGACTAGTAAAGCCGGAGCCATGCAAATCCTGTTTTCTTCGCATTGCTTCCTGAGTGTGAATGCAATCAGTCTGCCGCTGTAACCATGGTAGTCAGCTCACAAGCAGTGCTGCTGCTGAGCAGCTCCTTTGGGATAAACACATTCATTATTGACAACCTCCCAAGGTTTTTGTACTGTAAAAAAAGAGCTGAAGTAACATCATAACATCTTGCAAACAGGTGTTCAGGTCTGAGGGCTGTGTGGGCTCACCTGCAGATGTGGTCTACTGTTTGACAGACATTCTGAGGTCAACCTGCATGGGGTCAGTTTCAAAAACCTTTTTCTTTTAGCGATGCATCGTTCTGAAATATCAGCAAAAGATTTATTTTTTTTTCCCGTGGCTATTGAACTTCATGATTTCAGCAAAAGGAGTTTTAATGTCTGCTTCAGAGAAGAATAGAAATCTCTTTTAAGTAATGTTGTAAAGGCTGTTATAAAGAAAAGAAAAGAGTGAATGTTTGTGATTTAGACATTCATTGAATTGAATTGACCGACACAAAAATGGGTGCAACAAACTTGACGATACCATCAGTTTGGTTTTAGTATTAACTGTAATTTTAAAGCATATTTTACCATCTATCTGGATGTCTCAGTGTTCTCTTTAGTATTGAGTGATTTTTCTCCCATGACCAATGCAAATCCTAATAAAAACGCAAAGAATTAAATAAATGAAATCGAGTATATTTCAATAACCTGGGTGCTGCTTTGTAGAAGAAACAGAGAGAAGGCAATGATGTCAATATATGATATGTGATGCAATAAATCGAAATCTTAAATTACTTGTCACTGCAGATCTGTCAGCCATCACTGAGCCTCATAGCTAATTATTGTGCATGAGAAGAGGGAGGAAAACATGCTTTTTAAATTTTTAAATTTGATGGCAGGCAAATTACAGACTAAATGCAGGCATGATGAAATGGATCTTACAGTAAAAGATTTGGATTTAATGACGTACCCTCAAATTATTTTCTTGCAAATTCTGAATATCTGTTAAAAACTAAGAGGAATATAAAAAAGACTTCCATAAAAATGATACTCAAATCTTTCCCAAAATGTTTAGTTAAACTGATAGGAGGAATTTATGTGAATTCTTGACTCACCTAGGAGCATCAAG
The DNA here is from genome assembly GCF_055471065.1 of Atractosteus spatula. NCBI lineage: Eukaryota > Metazoa > Chordata > Actinopteri > Semionotiformes > Lepisosteidae > Atractosteus > Atractosteus spatula. Next base: position 29,874,045 of record NC_142717.1, on the reverse strand, counting down.
ATGGATTAGTAACTTTGCCAGGTGGAATGCAGATTGCTGGGAAACTGTATCTCCTTCACTGGAGAACTCCAGTCAGCACACAGAAACAGATTGATATACGGGGTATAGTCCGTCTACATGTACCGGGTATGTCAAATGTAAATTTTACCTAGTGCCATAGTGCACACCTACAGTGCATCAAGTATCGGACATTGCTGCCTACTATGAAGAGGAAGCAATTGGTAGGATTGGCTGACCAAGGAAAGCTCTTGACCTGTTCTATGTCTTAACCTCAACAGCTTTCTCTGACTCAAAGTAATGTCCCAAACTAAATGAACTGAAGCTCTTTAGCCTTGAACAGAGATGACTATGAGGGAATTTGATCCAGACATTGGACTTCTTCAACATCAACAGTGAAACGTGGACCCAAGCACATATACTGTAGTAAATGGAAATTACAAGGAGCTGCATGTAACAAAAAAGACAAACAAAAAAAAATATTAAATTTATTGGAGTGTGGAACAAGCTTGCCAGTCATGTTGTTGAAGCTGATACCATGACTTTTTTCCAAGATGGGCCAATTACATACTAAAAAACTGAATACATTTCTGTAGATGGACTGAATGGTCTCTTCTCATTAGCAAATGTTTTTGAAGGAAGCCAGTGTATTGACTTCAACAATGTGACCGGGTAGCTTGTTTCAGATTCACAAAACCCTTTGCAAGTGCCTCCTATTCTCTATTTTAAACACACTTTTAAATACAAGTGTTCACTTACCAGTAGGTCCTCTGATTAATTCTGGTTTAATTAAAGACACATGACAAAACGTATTATTCTCTCATCAGAATCCTCACCCTTATCAAAAATTATGCAATACAATAAACATTTTAAGAAGGTTCTGATAAGGTTGCCATCAAACACATATACTGGACATTTTTACAAAAAGCCTGTTATTGTTACAGGTCCATGATTTAAATGAAAACAAAGTCATCAGTTGCTAAATCCCTGATAGCAATTCAGGGGAAAATAAAACTCATTATTTGAATAATTTCCAAAAGTCATTAAGAATAATAACTTTCCTCTTCCCTTGTTGACCCTATGCTGTGTCATGCAACTTAGCATTCTGAAGAAACAAAGCCTGGTTAACTGGCTAGCTTAGTTAAACTGACAACTTAAATTTTAAGTAGCCACCAGACTGATCTCAATTGTTAAGTGCATTGCAGTAATTTCTAAATAGCTATCTGTTCTGGTACTTTTAGATATTTTTTTTACTCATTCCTTCATCTGTGGTTGGCCTTAAATATGGCTAAAATATACAATGTTATCATTCCTAATGTCTTAAGTAATGACTCAGGAATGCAAAAGCTTTTCCTTTCAGACTGCATTGCTAAGATGTGTAGTGTGAATGTCCGACAGCAAGTTGCTATGATTTTGATACTGTCAGGAAGTGGGGGTTAATGAGCCTGCTGATAACTAAGACATTCTCTGACATTGCAGTTCAGAGGAAGAAGAAATTGACTCTTTTCCCAGTATGTTTCTTTAAAATTCAGTGAGGACTTTTATCTAGAACTTTCATAACCACATTTCTCAATCCATGTAGTTAACATCCCATATCGTTAATGAAACATTTACAGTAGCTCTTGGAACTTCAAGAACCTATAAAGAGACATTGAATTTAGACTTCTGCCCTGGAAATTGTTTCCAAATGTATTTTGTTTAGACTGCTTAGTGTTTGGGGAATCCAAAATCATTGTGCATTATGCATGTTGAAGTGGATTCACCACATTCATCTATTGCTCTAAAGAAGCTTGCCGACAGCAATGTGCTTTATGCAGTTATACGGGGTGATTTGTCTGCTCCAGAGTCTGATTATATGCACTTCTGCTAATCACCTTTGACAATCATCCCTACAGTACATCATTCACTTGATCAACTTTTCCATTTTTTCTCTGAGCTCAGCAGCTACTGAAGCCACATTTCTTAATAGCTGAATTCTGTACTTTCTTGGCAAGAAACACACATCTGCAAAAATGATTCAGGTAGTGCCTCACAGTGTCAGAAGAACAGAGGAACTGCCAGTATTGACCATGTTTGTTCCTGTACTACATTAAAACTGTAGATTCGTCATACAACCTACTGTACAATCAGCTGAGTATCTGATGCAACCGTAACAAAACACACTGCACACTTACTGTACTTTACACCCTTTTCACTAAACCTCAGCAAGTTGTTGGGAATTTCCATCCCCTGTCATGTATTTTCAGATATTGAAAGTGCTGTAAACTTTCTTAGACTTTGGTCCTGGTGATTGTCAGCAATAGCACCACATGAGTTTCTCTTTGTCCATACTAGTGAATATGACAACTTCAGTCTCTACTTAAAGCATCTCTAATTCTCAGTTTTATGTCCTGTTTCTTTTTAATAAAAGTTTAACTACTTCAGGTACCATTTAACAACTCACAGTACAACTGTGCAAGAGGTGTCATCTACTGTATACTATTATCTCCTCAAACAAAACATCATCATTCTACTTTAATAACACCTATCATTACAACATACACTGTACTGTATCAACTTATACATATATACTGTTTTCATTAAATGTTTTTTAATTAGCCTCCAGAAATTTTATTGGTCCTAACAGTAGTTATCCTTCATGCTACTGTTGTTAAAACAATAATCTTCATAGGTTTTTATGTTTAAACAGCATCAAAAGCTGAATTGACAGTGATATTGGCATTCAGCAGTGGTTTCATTACATCATTCCCCCAATAAAGAAAACATCCCCTCTAAGATTAAATTCTTCCCCCATGCTTGCAGGATTGTGTAGGATATGCTCATGATTTTCATCAAGAAACATGCAGGCACAATCTCCAGGATTTTCTTGCTCAGGTTTACTGGAATGTTAGAACTCCATTGTTTGTTTAATTAATCTCTGTGGATTTACACCATTGTGGTTTTGACAGCTGAGAAAACTTTGGTTTAATTTGCAGACCTACTCTGAATAATACAATATTTTCAGTTTCCTGCTGCAAAGTTTTGTTGTCATTGGGTCTTCAGATTTTCCTTTTGGTTAAAGCTGTAACTTGCGACAGTTTTTTTTCAAATGGCCAAATGGACCTAAACAAATTATGTTCTTAACACAGAGTCAGGACATACTGACATTACACTTACAGTACCTCAATAGCCCCAATGAAACTATTATGATCTTGTCAAGTATCAAAAGTATGGCTGTGCCCTGTCGTGAGTGGTGTTGGAGTGCTGGAGGAAAGTGGAAGGAGCTCTTCCCCCATGACCGTAATTTCCAATCCAATGCCCAAGTATGCTGTCTGGGACTCTGTGACCTGCCAAAAAAATTCAGTTCAGTTGGTGAATCAATTTCTCTCTTCTCCACCACTGAATCTGCTGTTTAGTGGGGCTGCTGGTGTAGAATTTCTGTCATGTCTTACCCAGGTGGGGGGTGCACTCAAGTGGTGATTAAAGTGAGTCCCTTCCTGTCTGTGAAGTGTTTTGGGATAAAACACTTAGAAAGTAATAAATGCAGGAAATTATTTTTATGATGATGATACTGTGGCAGGAAAATAATTAAAATCACAGAGTTTAAGGTTGATTTTGGGTTCAGGTGTCTTTCTGCTTGAACATATTCCCTGAAGACTGACTGGCCATTTCAGGTAGCATGTGAGAGCAGGGAGGAGATCTCCCAATATGATTGTTTCCCATTTGAATAATAATAATTGCTTACACTTACATAGGGCTTTTCTGGACACTCAACTCAAAGCACTCTACAGGTAAATGGGGACTCCCCTCCACTACCACCAATGTGCAGCCCCACCTTTACTTTGCTAACCATACTGACCTTTCTGTCTGTCTGCATATTTTCTCATGGATTCAAAGACTTCTACTCCACATAGAAATCAGAAATCAAAATTAACCTTAAAATAGATTCCCACATACTCCCAGTACTAAATTATTTAATTCTCACCAAAATGAATCTCACCACAATTACAGATCATATAAGGCTCTTCATGGCACTTGGCACTTCAGTACCTGTCCGACTTACTATCGTCCTACTCTCTACCTCACAACCTTCTTTCATCTAATTCTGGTCTCCTGTCTGTCCCCCAAGCCTGTTTCCATTCTATGGGTAACAAAGCCTTCTCCTGTTATGCCTCAAAGCTATGGAATTTGATCCCTAAGGATATCAGAGAGTCACCTTCTCTGAGCACTTTCAAATCAAGACTCAAAACCTTATTTAGCAGGACTTTTATTGAACTGGTTCTGTCTGCCCCTTTGCTTTCCTACTGTAATCAAAACCTCTAATTAAATTGTGTGATTCTGCTGTCTTCTCTCATAGTGTACATTTTTGCTGTAAAGTGCATTGATAATCCACTTTAAAGGTAATATATTAAATCAAGTTATTATTATTAACATTAATTAATTAACATTAATTCCATCATGGTATTTAACATGAATTCTGTTGTACAAATCAGGGCCAGCTTTAGGATTACTTGAGCTGTGAAGGGTATTTGTGATTCTGAGAATTTCTGTGTAAATTCTGTTATGAAAGGAAGAACATATAAAGTGTGCCAATTCCCGAAGTTCACCATACTGTAAGTATTACAGTTTATGGCGTGCGACTGAGGTACATGCGGTTTTATGCTTTTTAAAATCTCAGATGAAACATGACTACAGAATCCCCTATACGTCCCATGCCATATTTAACAGTGAACTTGTATACAGCTTGACACTTACAGTATGAGGGTGAGGACGCAATATAAAATCATGAGTAGACAGCACACTGATATCTTATTTTTTCTTTTCATCATGTTCTGTTGTTGCAGTGGGTATTTGTACTCATAGGTGTGGCAAATTCCTCAGGCTATGCAACAATTTGAGAAGCATTTTGCCAGAATGTATTGTACACTTTCCTGTCAAGCAAAAATGTCTAATACTATGCTAATAACAGTTTTTGGAGTTTCTGCACACTACTAAAGTAAGTAAAGTAAACATCCTGAAAACCTTGTGCTGTTTTTTCACATTGGTTGTACATTAGTTGCATTAAAAACACACAAGGCTGAAATGTCCACCAATCTGCCACTCACATTGGAGCAGAAACATCAAATATCTCTACTTCCCTGTAAAACTTTGTTTTGCCTTCATCAGTCCAACTCTTGCATACTGTAGCTGCAATCCCATCAGTGGCTTGGGTTCAGAAGATTGCAAAAAGAATGTGGTATCTAATTCAGATAAGCAAGATAAATGTGACATTTAATGTGTCTGCCTGTTCAAAACAGACATTGCATGTTGTCTTCATTATTAGAAGACAATCAATCCCCTCACATTTTTAACTTCTACAAAGCTCTGCTCCTCTGAACATCACTTTTTAATATAACAAGGATTAGATTAATCATAATTTGCAATATTTTATAGAAATGAGAAATTCTGCGTTTTCATATAATTGCTAAACAGTCAACATTAATTAATCTACCTTGTGTTCATAATTCAGTCAGTTGTTAAGCTCTGTCTCTGTTCTGTACATCACAAAGTATTACACAGTTAGCAACTGAGGGCCCTGTTGCTTGTCTACACTCACTGAGCTTAGCCTCCTTAATTTGTCTCTCAAATGCAGCACAATTTTGTGCTTCTTATCAGGTCAAATCAAAAATGGTTTGAACATAATGCAACAGCTAAAGAGGGTGGAAGAATAAAGCCACAGTGAACAACAGCTTTTTTAGATTTTCATCCTATTACAGTACATATTTCCCTAGACAATTTGGGGTTTTTTTGGAATTAGCCCCCAGTGGTTGCTCTTTTCCTAATAATCTGCTTAATTTTACTTAATCACACTAATTACACAAATGATTTTTACGAATTACACAAATGTACCAATTTGTATTCTGGGGAACAAAACCCAAGATGGTACTGGAAAGGAAACATCAAGGAAAATCAGAAAAAAAGTGAACAGTATTTCTGAAAATACTGTAGTTGTCTATCAATTTTCCTTTCATGGTAGTAAAGGACATAAGGAAGGTTGCAAATGAGAGGTCATTGAGTCTTTCTAGCTCATTTGGTTGCAAACAGCTGATTGATCGGAGGATTTCTTTTATTTGTTAAAAGATGTCTGGACATTGGCTTTAACAACATGGATGGCACACTTCCAGACCACCACATCCTGTTGTGTAAACAAATACCTTCTATTCTAGTCTGAATTGTGTTCCACAGTAGATTCTAAAGAAATCCACTGTGTTGACCTTTCTTGAGAATTTTGAACACTTGAGCTGAGTCTCCTCGTAGTGTTCTCTGTTTAAGACTAAAAAAAGCTCAATTCTTTATTTGTTAATGTAGGGCATTCCTTTATGTCCGGGAACGTCATTTGTAGTTGATATAATTGGACAGGCTGGCTCTTTCATTCCTTGAGAAAACCAGACAAACATTTTTCACATTCATTTAACTGTCTCATCCTGAAATGGGAATGGAAATCATTTTTCTAGGAAAGGAAAAAAATGATTTCTGAAATTATTTAAAGTACTGTGTACATTAGACACAAGACAACTCAGCATGGAATCACAACATATTTAGCTACCCTGTAGATTGCTTCAGGCCATAGGGTTTGGACAGCAATCATCTCTTCACTGCCTGAAAAGCCTAGAATTCTGAAAGAGCACTTCGTATTTTAAAATGTCCTTTTGCCATGGGACAAATAAAACCACCAGCAACAATAGTTACAATGTTCAAAAATTCAAAAGATTGTGGAATTTAATTTATTTGGGAAGTTCTAATTTAATGGACAGAAAAGAATAGTAAAATGTAAATAGTAAAATACTCCTGCATGTGATACAACTACTGTAGATCTCCAACATTGTCAAAATGTCCAAGCATGAGATACTGTACTGCCTCAGAACTGGTCTGCCAGAGAACTTTAAATCCGAGTACTGTCAAGAGAAATTGTGAACCTTTTTGTTTTGGAAATATGCTGACTGCAAAAGAATGTTATTTTTCTTATTTTTTTTTGTATGTGTCCTTTTAAATCTGACACAAATCTTATCTGGAGGCACTCTTTTACCCATAGTGTGGTGTGAGTATTGGATTAACTTATTACTACAAAAGGTTAGATGGGCTGAATGGCTACCTCTCATTGCTAACTCTTCTTATGTTTTTATGTGTGTACCTATACTACTCATTTGGTTCTATCTCTCAGTAATCCCAGAGCCTAGGAACAGTTACAGTACTAAGTATGAATCCATATTGAACTTCCTCTCCAAATGGGACAATTCGCAATAGCCAGATTGTAGACAGAGAGTTCCTGTCTAACCCACATGTCTTTAGGAGATGGAATAAAGTCATAGGACCTAGTGAAAACCTACATGAGCAGATGAAAGCTGGGATCAGGCCCTTGAGCTGTGAGGCTCTAGTGCCAACCACGATACCACCATTCACCCCGGTATCCAAATACTTCAGGTTTCATGCTTCAGATTCTTGAGAAATAATGGAGTTTTACTCATATCTCACAACCACAATTTATACATCATCAAGTATTGAACATGGGACTGAATAAGAATCAAATGACAATAAAATGACTTCATCTCCTGTGAAGGAAATAACAGAAATCACCTTGTAACCAAAAAAGCAGTTATTTGTTTTAATTATTAACCCTGAGAGAAGAAGAAACCATTTTTCAGTTTGGCAACCCTGCTGTAATGATAGGGACACAAGGGTTTTCATTTTCCCTCAGTGGTTGTAACATCACAGGTTAGAGGTTTAACAAGAAGTCACATGACAGCTATGTGATATCTTAATTCAGATTATCAAAGGGTTACTGGAATTGTTTTTTGATCTCTAATTGTATACATAACCAAGAGAGGAACAATCCTGAAAGCCACAGAGTTTTTAAACCAAAGAGTCTCAATTTGATGTTACAAAAAACATAGTAAAGTGAAGCCAAACCTCAGAAGTCACAAATCTCTAAGTTTCTAACAGGTATTGAATTTCATTACAGACATAGCTGCCAAGAAAACACTGAGAATCACACTATCGTTCTGCACTATTTTGGCATTCCTTATTTGTTTAATAGTCTCTCATGCCTCTACCTGCCTTCTCTTTAAAACTCACAGTGCCATGATGGCATGGACGAGCTCTGAGTGGTGACAGATGTAATTCTTGAAGATCAGGGAGGACATACGTACAGTGCTATGTAGCAATCTGGAAAGCACCTTCTTTTACCCTCCAGAAAAAAATGTTTTGCTGACATTGTGGTGCCATTCACCTTAGGTTATAATCACATTTCTTGTTTGTAAAATCTAGCCCAAATAACACTCAAAATGTTTCATTTACAGTACTTAATCCACACAGGTTAACAAATTCACTTTCACAGTGATAACGTGGAGATCCATTTGTTCAGCAGGGACTTTTGTAGGGGCCTCACTCACTGCGCTGGGGCCCTGGGTTCAATTCCTGGGGTGCTATTACGCATTGAGTTTGTAAGTTCTCTCCATGTTTAAATGGGTTGCTTCTGGGTGCTCCGTTTTACTACCACAGTGCAAAGACATGTTGGTAGGTTAATTAGCTTCTGGGAAAATTGGTCCTGGTGTGAGTGTGTGTTTATGTACTGTGTGTGTGTGCCCCATGATAGACTGGTATCCCATCCAGGGTGTATCCTGTCTTGCACCTGTTGGCTTGACAGGATAGGCTCTGGCTCCCCTGCAGCCCTGTACTCAATAAAGTAGGGTGAAGACGGATGGATGGAATTTGCAGGGTATTTAATAGATTGTTTCATTGCTTCCCCTGATTTTGCAGACTTCTCTTCCAGTGTTACCAAGAAAGGAGAATTTCCTGTTTTCAAGAAGGGGCCTCTGGAAGCTTGTCTCCTTTCTAGGGAATGTCTTTTCTTTTTGAAGTGCATGCAGTGCACTGTATAACCCAGGAGACACATATTCACCCCATCCAATATTGGAAACTGAGCATGAGTCAATGCTTAGTACAGTATGTTCCCATTTAATGTTATAAGCTTTCAAGACTAATATGAAATTCTCTTTAAAACATCTTTTTTTTACATTGCTTACTGAGGAAGAGACTTCCCCAGTATTACTGATGTATTTTTTGTTAAATCTACCATACATTTCATGCTAACGTTCTGTAACATTGATCTGGATGAATGAAAACATAGTCTACAATGTGGTAGTACTAGAGCCACAGTACAAGCTAAATCTGGTAGCAATTTCAGTTATTGCACAAGATACAGTAGGTATCTTTACTCACTGTTTGGTGTGATACCAATATATTTACTAGCCAATAAAAATCTGTTTTACTCTGGTCTGGATGAAACAAAAGGTTTGACTCACTTGCCAATTGCAAATTCCAAATGCAGAAAGCTGCCATGAAACAGTGAACTTTGAATGTGTCTTTCATACTGTATGTGGGAGGAACTTTTTGCTGACTTCAGTACTTGAAACATAATTATAATACTTTTTGTAGTGTGAACTACATCACTACTTAAAAAAACAACATGTGCTATGATATACAGTAAAACACGAAGCTCAACGAGAAGATTTTTAATTGGAAGCGTTCTTTCGGGACCCTATGCAGACAACACAATCCGGGGATAAGTGAGGATAACACGGGGAAAAAAGCATGCAGGGGTCAGGAATGAAAACGGGGGGCGTGTCCATGGTGCGCAGGTGTTCAGGGGGGTGAGTCCGGGGCAAACGATCCAAAACAGAGTCCAATGGGAAATCCAAGACGAGGCAAAAGTCCAAAGCTGGGCGGTCCATCTAAGGCGAAGACAAACAGGATTAAAAACCGGAGTGGGATCTGGTGGAGGGTCAGGGGGGAACAAGGGGGGAACGGGACCAGGAGCTCCAGATCCCGGACTCGCTTGGTACGGGAACCAATGCAGAGCCCGGAACAGAGTGAGCATCTGGCTTAAGTAGGGAGGCAGGAACAGGGGGCAGGCGCACGGAAAATCAACACGGAAGTGAAAGAGCCGGAGCGCCCTTAAGGGGGAGGGACTACAATCGTGACACACTGCTCATGATCTCATGCCCTTGTCTGTAGAAGACTGTAATTACTGCTCCCTAGTGAACCAGCTACTGACTCATAGTCAGCTCTGAGTGCAAATGGTTTCGACAACGGTCTCTGTTACAGTTATGATTCTAGGACCACGCTGTGAAAAGAAACAGGGTGGGTCTCATCCGTTTTTCCTCTCGGATGATGCTACGGCTGATGTCATGCTTAATAATATTTAAAGAGGTGCATGAGTGAACATACTTTATCATTCCAAACATCTCCAATCCCCTTCCCTGCTACCAGCCTTCACATGCTTACGCAGAAGGGAGAAGCTGGTAATGGAGAGAAGAAGATCTGAGAAAAATGGTCTGGATATTTCTTCCAACTCTCTTTTTCACATGCAGCTACAGGTTTAGTGTCTTAATGTCTGAATCACACATTTAAGGTGGAGAATTTCTGTGTCTAGACTGCATCCACCAAAAATAGTTCTCCCAGGTCTGTGAATAATATATTCAATTTATATAAACTAAAAATATAAATATGAATTAATATAAATATATAAAAAAGTCTTATACAGCAGCAAATGTCTTGATTGATGTTTTGTCAATGATATACCCTATTTTTACTTTAAAATGAATTTATTTGCAGAGTTACTTTCGTATTTCTATTTTGTCCTAGAAAATACCATAGTACTTTACATACGGGGTGTGTGTGTGGGGGTGGGACTTTATCCCCCACTGGAATGCTGTGCCCCCACCTGGATGACAAGTATAACACAACCAATCAGGAAGAGAAATGAGAAATGGAATTAATCCAGCTCTGGCTATGTATGTGATTTTTGTGTTAATAGATTTACCCTGGAATGACCTGCTGACAAATATACACCCTTATATTTGCATTTTTATCATTTTTTTGAGACAGGAACCAAAAGCAATGAGAAGTTGGCTGCAGTAATGGATTTAACCGCATTCATACAAATATTGCATAGTGTGCATGCCTGTTGCTTACGCAACATTCTTTCTTACAGTGATGAGTGAAAATATTTTTATTAACCATCATGTTTTTAACCGGGTGATCTTCCATGCAGCTGGTTTCCAAGGCGAAACAGTCATAACAGAGGCAAGGCCAGTGAAAAGGAGATGTACACACCCCATGCAAATTCTGAGGTCCTAAAACAAGTTAACCTTATTTTCTCACATAGCTTTGTGGCAGTTATCATCAGTTTGACTTATATTCTTGTGGTTTTGTTTACACTTCTTTTACAGAGCATTAATAAAAAATGACAAGGTATCAGACATCTAACACCGTCAGAGTCAGTGGTACAGCATTGTAGCAACCACAGGTTTTGCAGTTGTCAACATTTTAAACCTGTAAATTTACATTATTTCACCCTGTATTATGAGGTTTACAAACTTTAATTTTCTTAAAGCAGGTGAAATTTTGTGTTACAAAGTCACTAATGTTTCCAATTTAAAGGTTGTTGCTGTTTTATTTTTTCTGGGATAGATGAAAGAGATGACCTACAGTACAACATTTACTTGTAGAAAAGCATGATTTTTTTCAAATCTAGCGTGACAGGAGTGCGAGAGGGCAGTGACTCCTGACCAATGGAGATTCTTGTCTGGACCTCATTGCTCACAGCATTCTGGGTAATGTGGTTGAGACAAGGACCCCCATCTTGTTTGGAGTCACTGCCCTCCCACAGAGTGGGGCATAAATACTCAGGAAAACCCAAAGGAACAAGCCAGCTGGGATCGTTTGTAGGCAGCAGAGTGGAGAGGTGATATGGGTTTTGTAATGTAAAGGTCATGAGTTTGAATTACAAGTGAGATAGTGCTGTTGAGTACATATAATACCATACGCTGCTCTTGCTTAAGTGGAGTATCCAGTATTCAGCTGTATAAATGGGTACTAATGTATACCACATTGGATGAAATACACATGTCCACGTATATTTTCCACATTCAGAAACTCGTTATGTTCCTGTTTACATCATGCACATCTCAAGATGTGACACAGGCAGGGGACTGGCTGCTGACAGAATGCTACTGCTTGCATGCAGTCCTAATGTATAGTGTTTTGGTTCAGTTCTCCAAGAGTGCTTTAATAATTATTTGATACGGACTCCACACAAATTTCTCAATCGATATCATCTCATTTAGTAATGCTTTAATGTTCAATGCTCTCTGGGCATAAAGTACCCGTCCAGCTTTGTCCCATTAATTACATTTAGGGTTTTCATGTTCTTTTCTCTAAATGAAATTTCATCTACATGCGATGCTCCCCTGTAACAATGCAGTGAACTCGGATCAAAACAAAATACTGTATACTGCAGTAAAATATTGCTAAAAGCAAAAATGCTAAGGTAAAATTTCTTCTGCAGAAATGTGGGATTTCATCTTTACCTTTCAGCTGTTGATATGTTGGGTTGCACTCTCCCCATGTCTGTTTTCTTCAAAGAAAGGAAAAATTCCAGTAACATCAGAAATTATGGAGTTAATATACACCTTGAAACTAAATCATGTGAAGACCCTAAACACATTTTAGCCAAGCTTACAGTACATCTATATTTCATAGAAAACAATACAGCTGTTCAAATGTTTGTGTGCAAAATAGTACTGCAGAAGAGGTGCATTCCAGAAGATTCCAGTTATTTAGAACAATAATCTAAATCTACTGGGAGAAGGGAAGGCAGGCATTTACGGTAGAAGTCTGCTTTAATATGAGACTAGTGTGAAGATTTTCTAGTTTCCTAATCTCTGCAATTGAGAACAAACTCTCGTCTAGCGTTATCACAGAAGACATAACTTCCTTTACAAAGCACAAAGCAAAACTTGGACCCCTTAAGCCTGCCTTAACATTTGTATGCTTATCACAAGTAAAAACATATCCTCTTGGGGCTGATCGCCTTGCTGTTCAAGTGTTGTGTTCGATTCTGCTGTCCATTAAAAAGAATGAAACTCAAGGACCACATGAGTCATTCTGTTTTGCAATCAAACAGAACACTGTGATGCTTTTAAAAATTTAGAGTTCAAAATCAGCTGACTAACCACTTGGCTGATATTACATGATCTTCTTCCGAGATGTGAAGTGTCAGAGATGTCATAGGAGTGATTTAAATCATCTTCACTTTCCTGTTATTACGAAGTTCTTGCCTCCTATATGCTTTTTGTACGTGCTGTACGTGCCTTCTGTTGTTGTTTCTGCTAGGAGTATGTTCCAAACTTAACATCTTAAGGACTCTATTAAAAATACAAATAAAACCACCATCTATATACACTTCTTCCTCTATTTCATTATGTGTCCAACGATAATAATTTATTCATTGCTTATAGTGCATTCTGGCAAAATTGAAGTCAGAATAGTGATATCTAAGCATGGTAAGAGATAATATTGTATTAAAGTTGAAATCATTCACACCCAAGAATGGAAGTTAAAGTGATAAATCACGTACTCAGTCCAGTGCTTAGTCTATCTGTTTTACCTATGCAAATGATACCTTATTTCAAATAAACACAACCTTTTTGTCCCTAAAGAAACTCAGGACCCCATGGGTACAGTATATGGCTTTTTAGCTGCATTTTTCTAATACACAGTAATTACGTTTACGTACTGTAGATGGAGTTAAACAAAAACATTGCTCATGCAGAATGCTGCAAGGGGGTTTTGGTAAAAGAGGTAAGAGCACAATTATCACTTACAGCATCAACCTGGTTTTCTGTGGAGGGCTTCCATCCCAGTACTGGCCAGGCTGTGCTCAGGGCTGATGGTTTTGGATAGCTAGGTCCATCATGGTAGGGCAAGAGAGCAGCAGGAGAGAACACATACTGTACAGTAGCTGTATAGAGACACAGAGATAATGATAACTCTATAATAAGGAAGTGGAATTTGATTAAACTTTGTGAATTTCTGAAAGGAGACTGTTGTTCAACACATATAGTGCAATATGTTTTTTAAATTATTGGGTTTTTTTTTTGTCCTTTTGCTGTGGCTAAATTTAGAAAATGGCATAAAAAGACAACTCCTCTACATTTCGTCCCTTTCAGAAAGAAAGCTGCAACACACTATACTGTAGTGCAAAAGTCTGTCTCTACATTGTTTTACTTCTTGCACTCTGTTTTTCATTCCATAGGCAGACAATTGTATAGAGACTAACCGTTTTGTATTAAGGTCACAGTAATAATGACGAGATCTGTATTTTGTTGCAGAAAAAATAACCTTTTATTGTAGCTTTATGGATGGGCAACATAAAAAAAATTAGTAAATTAGATTTTAGTTAAAGGTGATGAATTGCAGTAGCTGCTACAAAACTTCATTGTGGGATTTGCCTTGTGCTTTTATGATTAGATTTTGACTTTTTTTCTCAGTGTAAATTAAAGACTGTTAATTGGCTTCCTGGCTGACCTAAACTTATTAATGTCAATTAAACAGTCCCTCCAGGAATTCGCGATCTTGCGATCGCAAGACTTAATGCAAGTTCAATCAATCCCCGCATTATTTGCTCGGTCAACTCGCAAAAAAAAAACCATCCTTCAATCCAGAGCCATTTTCATGAACCCGGCCTGGCCCAATCAAATTCATTAACACACCGTTCACGTGTTCAAATTTCTTGCTATATTTTCACATTTCACGTTCATGTCAGAAATGCACTCTCGGTCCCATTTACCAACAAAAAAAAACAGCCAAAGATCGTGCGAAACGATTCCCCCAATGTTTTGCATGAGAGTGGGGGTAAACTTTTTTTTGTACTCCGTGCAATATTGTGTTGGAACACAAACGAAAATCGTCAATCAAATGTCACTTTTCTACAAGAGAATGATTACTGAACCTACAAACCAGAAACAAACAACCGTGGTGCAGGCTGCTGCGTCGATGTCTATTGCTAGTACCGAAAGAACTAAGGTGAGTGAGAAATACTTTTCATGTAAATCATTCAAAATCTATTTAACGTAATTAATTAGTTGAAAGGCAATTAGGCGGCAGATGTGTGTGTGTGTGTACGTCCATGTGTGCGCTTGTGTATGAATCAATTATTTTACCTACTGTAAATGGGTATATGTGTAATTTATTTTGTGTTTAGATTTGTGAAGAATGGTTCTCCATCAGCACAACTGTCAACATTCCACTCTCAAAGAGCAATCATCCTGTAATGAGGACATTTTTGAAGGAAAGGGGTGTCAATAGAGGTGCCATACCTGGTGTTCACCAGCTTCAAGAGAAATAGTAGAGGGCAGTCTGCGACAGAAAAGGAATCGCTGAAGGCAAGACTGCTACTGTGATATTTGATGAGACTCCAGATGTAGAGGGGAGATGTGTGCTGAATATTCTCTTGGCACCACTAAAGAAGGATGAGTCTGGGAGGGTCTTGGCCTACCTTGCAGACACTGTTTTGCAGTGGGACTTTTGTGATGCATAAAGTAGAGGAAGATTCCGCAAATGACCTTGAGTTTTTCAGGTTTATTGCGGTCAACTATCTGAAAGTTTTTGTTCACGTACTGTATGCCAGCAGAAGGTTAATGATGGGGAAAAAAACTTTTTAATTTTTTTAACATATGCTCTTCTATGAGCTTGTTTAAAGTTCTAACTTTTTGTTTCTTACTGTGTTGAGAAAAAAATGAAGATTAAACAAATATAATTTGTGGTTTTTGTAGTTCAGGTGGGTAGCTGTGTCAGCATGCATAGGCTGCAAAGGAACAAGTAATAGGTTTATTCCATGCTAATTTGCATTTTTGTTTTCCTTAGCCTTCTGTTTGCATACTTATTGCATAATCACTTCTATGTGGCTAAAACATTTACAGATGTACTGATTACGCATAATGACTATTGTTGAATTCTTTTGAAAAATCACCTTTTTCACGTTGACATACAGTTTTCTCATTATTTCCCGCAATTTTACCACAAAATAACACAAAAAAATGCTGCAAACGGCATCTCAATTTTTGAAAAATGCCGCTGCAAATTCAGTCATTTTGGGCCGCAATAATCACAAAAGAAGCCTGCAAGTTCCTGGTGTGACTGATTTAAATGTGTTATAGTATGTACTGTAATAGCAGAAACAGTAGAGTAATTTGTTGATTGTGTCTAAGGTGCCTTTTGCTCAGAAGTGTTCAGGAAGTGTAATTAGGAGCAAATTATATTTTCATTTATTTTGCAATTCATGAGGAAATATAATGGATGCCAGAAAAAGGATTGTAGTCACTTGTTTAAGAGTGATGAGTAACTAAAACTTCTGTAATCTAAAAAAAACCAAAACTAAATTCAATAATTTTTGCTCAAAAACACGAGAAGCTAAACAATTGGGCAGTGGAGTGTCTGACTCCACAGCTTCTAAAACCAAAAGTCTTATCCTGCATGATTTTTTTTTTTTCATGAAACAGAATAATTTAAAATGGAATGGGTATGCAGATGGGATTTTCCGTGGTTTGCAGAAAACCTATCCCACTTATTGTTCTAATTCATAAAACTCGCCATAAAAGGATTAAACAAAATATGACCACCAGAGTTAGACTACAGCCTTTTAAGGACAATCATATGGAGAAAGACAGAGCTTATCTGTCAGTTTCATTCTGGACATCCTCAATCACTGAGTCATGAAACTGAGAGTGCCGAAGGAACACTGTCGCTGCCTTGCCTCAGTAGGCAGACTTTCCAAAAATATCTTTAACAGGCTTAATTTAGTTTTCTTTCATGGGAATTTTAGAATTGGAGCTAAAATATTCTGTTGATAGCAGGAACTACCAAAATACTTTGTGGGGAACATATCTTTCTTGCCTTTGTTTTCCTTCCTTATCCTTTAATATGTAGGCCAGCCAAACAAGGAATAAAATTAATCGCACCTTTTGAAAATACTTTGTTGGCAGTGTCCAATTACACTCAATCCCAGTTTGAAGTAAACATTTTTCTTACAAAAATAAAGAGCCACATTAGAAAGACAGATTTCACACCTCAGAAGCTGTTGAAATCCACCTGATGGAGCTGGGTACTGGTTAGGAACCACTGTAATAATGTTGCAAAGGGACAACTAAAGGTGTATTCCATTCTGAAAAGAGAAGAAAGGAAACGCAACGTTTCGAAGAAGGCTCCACAGCCGAAACGTTGTTACATTTCGTCTCTTTTCAACATGGAATAAAGTTTACTTGTTCCTTTGCAGCCTACGCATGCTGAAGCAGCTACCTACTTCAACTATTGTAATAATGTTGTTCTTTTCCAGGGGTACTTCAGTGAGCCTTGAATTTTGTAGTTCAGCTGATGTTTGTATCATGTTGAGAGAAAAGACAACTAACCAGCAAATAAAAATAAAAATCAATTATTGATTGCAAAACCTCCTTGTTAGCATTGAGTAGTGATACTTCTATCACAACGGCTGTAAAAGATGAGAACCTGCAAAATATATAATGTATGTTCACATCAACAGGCTCTCTTCAGACTGTAGGTCATCACTTGTAATTTCCATATTGTCATACATATGTTGACCCTGTCCCTTGAGAAATGTTTTATCGGACATGGACAATGTTTTGCCATAGTGTCTTATTGTGGTGGCATTGCCCACTGCAATCATTTTCATTGCTAATGGCTTAAATATGCTCCGACATAAGAATGATGAGAAATGGGGCTGAAGAACTTAATACCATACAATATTAACTGAGACTGGTGGGGTTGTCCTGTTGAGTTGTGGTAGAGGCTGGCAACAACAGACAGCAATCATATACTGTACATAGGCAGTCTTTTTTTATCTTGTCGATGGAGATAAACTGGAGCTGATAAACTATGGAACAATTAACTTCAAAAGTTTTAGCTACCTGAATATGTCATGAATGTGCAAATGAAGGAGTTTAAATTGCTTTGATCCTTTCCCTGAATTGCCTGTAATATTTTAGTAACTCTTGTCAAAGGTGCAAAATAGACCTCCTGAAAAGTGAAACAACAGTAGCTGGCTCATTTTTCTTTCATTACTTTGGCAAAACAAAATTGCTTTCTGTTTGTATTATTTTCACCTGTCTGGTGGAATAAGTTGGTGGTTTCTAATATGCCTTTTAAAACCGAAATTAACAGTGACACACATGCTGTACTTTTATAAGGAGAAAGTGAGATGTGAGCTTGTGAAACAATATGCCTTACTGTCTGAGTCTGATTGCCACATGGAGAATCCAGAGCCTTTACCTTTTGTGAACTTCCAGATGACAGTTTCAGATTCATGGCTGCAAGATAAATAATATAATAATTTCTAATAGTTAACCAAAAGAAATTCCCACCTCTTGGCTTGGAGAGCCACAGATTCTAAGAAGCCTTAAGAATGAGGAAAATCTGCTAACCTTCTGCAAATAAGACGATAATTCTTAAAGTTATCTGAATTGAGTCAAGATATTACTGTTGTTCATTTGCAGAAGGTTTAGCTTACTGTAAATTCCTTAGCAGGTTGTTTGGGACAATTCCAATCAACAAAGAAAGAAAGCTTTTATATAAACAAACTGATTCTGTTGTGCTGAAGAGGCCATGCACTCTCCATAACAAGTTTGTGCAGAGCACCATTGTGCTTTAAGAAAACATTTCAGCATATATGAGAAGATCAGTTTCTTTTCCCCTATTGCCCTTGTAACCAAACTACGTATTGTCGACAGTATCAGTTCCACCCATGTGGTTGACTTGCATTTTAAATATTACTTTTGGAAATATGTAAAACAAGAGAATAATAACAATATTCTGGCCTGAGTGAACAATAGGTAGCACAAACTTTATGAAAACTCAAGATCCTTGTGTGTTCTGGCAGACTCAATCATACAGATAATGATCTCGCCCTAGATCTACAAGTTTTTATAAGTATTTGATAGCTGACAGGTGATGGTAGCTCATTTATCTTTGTCAACAGCATACAAGTTTCTCATCATAAACTAAAAATTCTGCGTGGAACTTGGCTATTAGAGAGGTGTATAAGGACAACCAGGAGGAAAATGTCTACATCGAGGCTCCAGCCTGGAAGGAGACAGAGAGCTCCAGAGGGAAGGTTATTATCAACAGATTGGGCTGGCTTAAATGCTTGTAGGACTCTGTGAACAAGAGAGGCTTGAGAAAATGCAGCTTGGGCTGTACTGAGGGGCATCACAGGTGCTGGACAGGCGAGTTTGTTTTTCAGGCTTAATGGGGTTGAACTGCGCTACTGATGAACCATGTTGGCCACCGGAACCAGGGTTGACTGGAGGCATTGGTGCCTGGAGGAGAGGGGCTGTGTACCCTTTCCCTACAGCGAAGAGTGAGAAGCGTCTAGATGACACAGTTTCAGTCTCGAGCACACCTTCGGTCTCACTATAGGCAGAGGGATGTGCAGTCTGGGGGGGAGTGAGAGGAGTAACGCAGAAAACAAATTGCCAACACTCTCTAAGTGTTGGTTATTTAAGAAACAAAAAGTAATGACACTGAACAAGTTTTGTACAATTCATTCCATGGAAAAATCAACCCTTTCAAGACTGGTCTGCTTGACAACTCCTCACTCTGACAAATTTCATTCTGGACTCCATTCAGCCTCTTCCCATTGATTGTCTTAATGTACAGTATGAACAATTAGGTGATTTAAGCACAGTTTCAGGGCACATAGTGAAGGTTTTAATTATCCCCTGTCACCAAGCTTGTGTTTGTGGTGGTATTGTCTTTAAAGGTAATGGGTTTTTAATAAACGTAACAGTTCAGTACCTGATGAGGAGGAGCTCCTCGACTGGAAAAAATGTAAATGTGTCCTAGTATATTTTTACATTCCTGCAAATCCGTTAGAGTTTGAATGTTGATTTTGCAGTGCAGCTGCCTTTCTTTGTTTTTGGGTTACAAGTTCTTTCCCCTGTAACCTTTTGGTCATACCTCCTCATAGAAAATATCTATAAATGAGTGAACCGATACTGCAACAGTTAGTCATCCTGTCCTCTTGACAATAAACAAAAGGAATGAGTAATTACCAGCCCCAAGACTCCCTGACATCTTCTTTTGAACTCGGGTATATTTCAGTCTCTCCCATTTACTTTTCCAAGGGTATCATCACTGGCACTGTGGGATTGATACTACAGAGATGTCAGGCTAGGCCCTTTAAAAAAACACACTTTTCAATGTACTCCACAACAGGTGTGACCGATCATTTGGTCTTTACTGAACATCAGTTGCTTTTGAGTTGTTGCCACTGTTACTTTAAAAAGAACAATCGATCCTGGTTGTTTAAGCACTTATACAGTAAGTAACTAATAATGATCCTTGCATGGACATAAGGTTTTCTGTAGACATATAAATTACACTCAGTTTAATAATGCCCCAAATCTACACATCTTTCAGGAAATTCACATGCCTAACATTACGTACAGTATTTAAACTGTATGTGACCTAGGTGAGATGTAGTTAAGTGTGTTCAGGTTTTTCAGAATAATCCTATCAATTGACATTTTGAAGAAAATTAATTCCAAAGTAATATGCTATTTAAGTATTTTATTATTGTACCTCCTTTTTTGTTCCTGTAACACACACAATCATATACAGTACAAACAACAAAAAACATTCTTCATCTGTCTAAAACGCATGCATTAATATCATATGAGTTTATATCAAAATAAAGTGTTTAGAGCATTTGAAATGTAAATCTGGATTTTGTGAATATACAGTACTGTATATTAGGATGAAAGAAAGATATTTCGCCAGTGAGAGTTTTTCATGTGTATTAGAATGAAATCACATACTGTAGGTAAAAATGTATTTTATTTTTCCTGCTGATCATATCACTCAGCTTAGGAAGTGGTGTTTTTACAAAATGTTTATACCTACTGATGCAGTATATGAGACGTGAATGCTAATACAGTGGTTACAAACACAGGCAATATGGTTCAACAAGGGTGGGTAGGTTGATGTTACTCAGAAGTCTCATACTTGCACTATGAGAATGTGAAAAATGACAGAATGAAAGCAGCTCACAAAAGCCAGTTTGCAAATCAACCCTCGATAAAACAGTCAAAATCAGGGCCTGACCTTGGCTTAAGGGAACTACTGTAGGTGACTGCCTAGAGCCCTGAGGCACGGCCAGCGCAACCTTTTTGAGCCCTAGGCAAGATCTTGAAGAGGTACCCCTCAAGATCAGAATTTGCATTCACACTACTCTTATCAGCTCCCATCCCAAACTTATTTTACTATTTAGAACAATTTAAAAACAGTAAATGAATTGTATAACTAGAAAAAATATCAGCCAGCCTTGAAGAACATATTATAATTAACTTCCAAACAAGAACAAGAAAGGCACATTTTACAAAGTTAATATCGAAATGTCTCCATGTTATTGTTAACATGGAAAGTAATAACGTGAAACGTGAATCTGTTCACTTCATAGTAAAACTCCTCAAGTAGTCTACGTGTCTTTCTAGAAAATGTGGCTTGTCTTCCATTGGCTAGTTACATGGGTATTACAGACTCAAAACCAAATGAAATACAATTGCATTATTATAGTGACTTGATTTGGTGCACCTCTGTTCTGAGATTACTTGTCCTGCTCTACTTTTCTGCACTTCCCTTTTCAGTGCCTGATGGGTATGTCCTTTTGGAGGATGATGATCGTTTACTAGGTCCATCTTCATGATTTTAATTTAAAACATTTACAACATAGTTTGCAACATCAGTAAAGGTCACTTGTAATGTCTGATCACATGTTGGATCTAGTTAAAGATGAATAAGACTGATCACATCACAACATTTACTACTTTCTGAAATTAAACAAACAAGCATTCAGTGTAGCAGCAGCTGAAATCGCTCTGATGTTGATGTCGTCTTTCGGAGAAGTTGAGAATCATTTACTACATCGGTAGTGACATACTGTAAACTACTATACTTGGAGTCACAACTAATAATATTATAATTTATAATTAACGCATTTTAACAGTCTAAATTATCACAGCAGCAACAGAAAGAAACACTGGAAGGAATTTATGACTCACATTTGAATGATTAAAAAAAATAAGTTGTGTTGCACGTTGTAAATAGTAATAACTTCGAGCCAACTAGACAGAATAATCACTTACTGTAGTATTCAAACAAGCAATAATGAAGATCACGAGCTTCATTTACCAATGAAGACAGACAGTTTTAATACTTAAATGGGTAATACTTACAGTACTTAAAGCATGCATTGAATATAATTCACATTTAAATATACCACCATAGTTTCACCTGGCAAAGGTAAGAGCACGTCTTCCAAAATATCTTCCGACTGCCGGAAATACATTCATGAATAATTTTAAATGGAAAGGTTACAGTTATGTTAATATTGGAAAGAATGTTTGTGTGTTGGGGAGGGGATGTGAAAAGCACACAAGGTAAGCAGTACACATCAAAATATATTCGTTTGCAGTACACATAGTCTAGCATAAGTAATCAACAGACTTGTTAGAAATATTAATGTTTCAAATGGATACTAGAGCATTTACCTAGTGCTCTTCACTCTGCGTCCTTTATAGCCACAGACCTGTGTCTTTTAAAGTTATACAGTAGCTTTAAAATGTCAGAACTCAAACTGCTTACTGTCCATTGATTTGAAAATGGCTGTAATTAAGACCTATTAAGGAGAAAATACCACTCTATCACACTCAGTTCTTTGGCTAGGAGATGACACAAAGTGAATGGAATGCAGTTTTTAGTGGCATTAGTTGGGGAAAAAAAACTTCCCTTCAGCAAGACTCTCACTTGAGCGACAGTGAGAACAACACAGTGCTCCAGGGAAAACAAGAGAGGAGCTAGGTTTACTCTTTAGTTACCTTTTACACATTGAGATTAGTTCAGCTTACTCTTCATTATTCTTAAATGTAATGAAAAACTAATTGAAATCCTAAACTCTACACAGGACAGATTTGATAACACTCTTACTTCTCTAGCAAAAAAAAATGTCCTCTGCTCTCTGCACAGACAAGATGAACCGATAACTAGCAGTTAACTAACACATCATCATTATCCAGGAAAGCTCATCCAAAGGATAAAAATGCAGAACATGCTACAAAGAATACTGCAAGTATTTCAAGTAAAAAGCTGACTTATCAAAATCAAAGCTAATGTGATTATAATTTCACCATTTCACTTAGTCTAAGGAAAAAGTTGTTTCAAAAAGGTGGATGCAAACATAACATAAACATAACAAACATAAAATATACAACTGTAACACTTTTTTGAGAGTCAGATGGAGAGGAATGATTTTGACTGGTTAAAATTACTTAAGGCCTCTCCTTGCATTTTAAGAGGATTAAGAGCAACTTTCTTACATTCAGACCCAAATATCTTTAATATAAGTGACTGTATACACTGAAATTTGGTAAATGGCAATTATTTATTTTAATATTCTGTAAGAACTTTAAACTTATTTTTTGCATTTTGATGCTTACTAATTTCATTGTTGTTTTAACATTATCTAATAAGTTATAACATTCAACAAATACTTTTTACAAGAAACAAGAAAAGTGGCCATCAGATTGGAGTCTGTATGAACCCAGCAGCTGCATACCAAAATTAAAAAAAAAACATTCAAAGACCAGAGTGATTTCTGACGCTACAGTTTTCAGGGCAGCCAGGAACAGAACAGACCTTTTCTTTGTATAAAGTTTATCACAGCATTCCCATCTCCTTGACTTTTAAACTTTAATTCTTCTCAGAACTTTTCTGGTATTTTTACAAGTGATTTGCAGATTTATACAACTGATCAGAAATTATTTGTGCCCTACTGTAAGAACATTTTGGTTTTATTTAGAACAGAGAGAGAAAGCCTTATCTATAGAGCTACAGGAGTGTTTCTGAAGTTCCTGTTATTACAATCACATAC
The DNA here is from genome assembly GCF_055471065.1 of Atractosteus spatula. Classification (NCBI taxonomy): domain Eukaryota; kingdom Metazoa; phylum Chordata; class Actinopteri; order Semionotiformes; family Lepisosteidae; genus Atractosteus; species Atractosteus spatula. The sequence continues at coordinate 29,850,248 of NC_142717.1, read as the reverse complement.
TGTATCAGTGCCTTCGATAGAGTTGATTCCTAAAATGAACTTGGCCTCACTTGGAATTTAGCTTTCTTTACCAAACAATTAGAATTGTGTAAACATCTATGGCAAAATCATTGTTTTTATTATAGTCCTAGCTAACAGCTCTCACATTGTGTTTAGACTTCAAAAACAATGAGCAGCAGCAATTAAAGGAATTTTTCCAACAGCCTTCTAGAGGTTGGAACATTATTGGAAATAATTCATGCAGGAGGATGAAGCTGGCTCCGACTCCCAACAGTTCTAAAAAAAATCATCCCTTCTTTGTGGTTGTAATCAAGAAGTAAAGTAGAATGCTGAACTTGTAGCTGCTGAAGGCTTTGTGGGGAAAAAATGTTTTTCTTTTTCGGATTCTGAGTAACCTTCTGAAAGGTTCCAGGGCTAAAGCTACTCTGGGATTTATTATTAGGTTTCCTCTCAAACCTCCATGCCTAGTACATGGCATGCCAAGTTGCAGGTTCTGATATTCATGACAGAAGCAGACCTAGCAAAGGATTGGGGGATCATGGCAAAACTGGAATAAGGCACAATGTCTTCTTTTTTGTAATTGGAACCTCTTCCTTGCTTGCTAAGATTTTACGCATGATTATTTATGGCTTGTTTGACTACTTTGATTAGATGTTTTATACAAATGTCATAGGATGGCTAATTGTCCTATGATTGTTTTATTTTACTGTTTACAGTATGACATTTGGACCAAATGGGAATGTTTGGCTTTATACCAGAGAGTAGAGTTTGCTGAAGTACAGTACTAAGGAGAAACTTCTATGCTTACAGATCACCTGTGGATAGTATTATACTGTATATGCTATTTGATTTTTTGTTTTGTATCCTGGTCATACTGTATGTAGGGAAGTGGGGCTGATGTTTTTATTCATTTGTCCACTGTAAACTGGAATGGTTTGTCTTGAATTAAGGAGACTGTACTAAAGACAGAACATCCTTTATGGCTTGGGTCAAATCTGGAAAGATTATGATCACAATATGTCAAGAATATATTCCCAAAAGGCTTTAAAGACAAACCAGTGAAAACCAATAAGATTAAGAGTTTGTTAATGTTTTACTGGAGTTTTGAAACTAATTTTTCTGTGGGAGAATTGGTGCAGGCATTTGGCAAACAAAACGAAAGGCAGAGGAGGAAACAAGAGTAGCGGACCTTCTCTCCAGTGGGTGCATTCGAGGTTTATAACCCTTCATTTACTAGGAAGTGCAGAAGTTTCCTTAAGCAAGCTGGGTATTTAGTGCTTCCTGTAACAAAACAACACACTTCTGAAATGGCAAAGGCAACACGCTTATTCCAGAGGTTTCCAGACATTGTTCTTCTTTTCATCATTTATAAAAAGAATCTGAAAGTAGGTTTCAAAAGCCAATGGTGCCGTGTGCTGACTGTGAGAAAGGGAGAAGGCGAGTCGAACACACACGCGTATGCAGACACACCCATACATATGCACAGATGTAAACACACACTCACTCAATTGCCTGCAGTACGCCAAGCCCATTTGATATTTCCAAAGCCAAACCCAGGTCGATTAGGAGGTCACATGAAAATCCAGTAACAACTTTGCCCAAGTCTTCTAGCTATTAAATGTATACTGTAAATATAAATGGATAAAAAGGTTATCTAATAAAAGCTTATTCTGAGTTTTGGAGGATAAGGGTATTGGAAAATAGAAAAAGTCTATATCCCTTAAATCTCTACATACTGTATACAAACACTACAATTTCTTTATTTGAAAAATCAGCTTGTTTTGTCAAACAGAATGGTTTAATAGGAATTCTGAAAGCATAAACATGAAAATGATCATTTATTTGCTGTAATCTTGGCTTGCTACTCTGTAAGTAGATTCTGTCAATTACATGGGTTGCTGTCTATGGTAAATTGGAAAAGAGAATACAAATAATCGCAGAATATGAGATTGTCTTTTTGAGATTCGGTCCATTCCGTTGTGAGTAATTGTTAGAGTGTAAATGCTGACAAGACTTTGAGATTTTTATCCGTAGATGCTAGTTTACAGTAGCAGAAATGTATAATAATTACTTGAAATTCCTAAGATATGATTAAATCTTTTGCTTATTATATTATAAATGTATTATAATTGTAACTTAACTTTCTCTGCGATGCCTTGAATTTTACAGATTTATGTAACATTAAAAAACAGATTTAAAGTATAGAAAGTTGCACAAATTTACGTGACCTTTAAAAATAAGCTTCTTCATTATTTCAGCTTTCAGCTTTCATAGACCCTGACAATGAAACCCAACACTGATTTCATTCCTGGGTGTTAAAAAAGAAAGGCATTTAAGAAGTGCAATTTCACATTTTAATTTCTGTTATTAGGGTTGGAATATAGATCTGCAAAAAGATTCTGACATTCCTTAATATGCACAGACAAGAAGAATGATAACTGCAATGGAGATGGGTCAATTACTGTGTGCATACAGAAATATAATGCCGAGGGAATGTAAAAGAGGAAATAATGTAAGGGTAATTTTCATGAGAACACGGCAGGGTGACGAAAGAAGAGTGCAACCAGCATGAATATTCACTGGGATAGGAGTGTGATACAAACTAAAGTTGAGTGACAGAAAGCTTAAAGCAGGGGCTTTCAATCCTGGTCTAGAAAGGTTTCTGCGTCTGCAGATGAGCCATTTCAACTAATTATTAGCTTAATTATTGGCAACTAATTATTGGTTTGATTCTTTACAGCTTTATTGTACCCGATTAATACTGGGCATATGAGTCCAGGATTGTTCACTTTTTTTTTTTTAATTGCTAACAGCATTTTCAGGTCTACAGCCAAGAGTTTTTAAACTCAATGGTTCATACCTGATGAAAAGTGAACAAAGAAAAAAAAAACTTGTTTAGCTCTGGAGCTTCTTGTGTGGGAGCAATGAGGGAAAAGCGTGAGAAAGGAGGACAAAAAGAGAAAGTGAGAATGGGTAGGGGATGTGAGAAATTGGGTTCAAAGAGATGTGAATCTTGGGGACAAACTTCTGGGGAACTGTGGAATGCAGAAATCTGTAAATGAAGGGAGAGAGTTTAGGACCAAATTAGTCAATAGTGAGGTGTGAACCTAGTTTAAAGGGTGGTTGTATGTTGTGATGTCTTTGTGAAAGATGGAGAAGGGGAAAAATCAGTGTAATAATGATTGTTACAGGTAAAATGGGGTAAATCCATTGGTAAATCTGAGCTTTGATCCTCACTGCTCTGTCAAATGTTTCCAGAAACTGTTGGCCAGTCTGTTTTCTGTTTTGTCAATGTAAATGTCATGTCACTTCTGCACTACAGGCTGCTGCCTCCTAGGATCAGGTCAGAACTGGACAGTATGATATGACAGTATGATATGATATGGCAGTATGGCAGGAGGTATGATATGGAGATGTTTTCCTGAAGAAATATTCCAGCAAGATTATAGCAAAGTGTGTTTTCTATTGCATTTTCTTCTACATTTTTACATTGAATAACATTGTTATGAATTAAATGTAAGAATGTGTTATAATGGATTAAATCTGTTTTCTTTTTCCAGTGTGCAGAATTGATCTTTCCTAGCCTGATGAAAACTTCTGAGTGTATTACATAAACTTTATTTAAACTGTGTTTATCAGCACAATTATGCATCCTGTGTGTGTTCATTTTCTACACTGAAATGCACTGAGGTGCATTCTTGATATTACACACTACCTTTCCAGTTTTAACAGATGAGCGTCATGAGAGAATACTTGTTTGGTTCAGATTCCCTCAGTTTTCTTTTACCTATTTTGTTTCTGGTTGAGATGAACTTATTGTCGATTTAAGTCAATGGAATTAATCATGTACAGAGGATTTCTCTTTCTGTTACTGACCTCTATCTTCTCCCTGTTCAAAAAACATCCGGTGGAGAATGCAAGAAAGGGTACAAGAGTTCAGACACATTCCTGATGCTGACACTCTGAATAGGCTTATCTTATTGCCAGCGACAATCTGCTCCCTGAAGACAGACAAGCATGACTTAAAAGTATTTTAATGTTTCCTTTAATTGTGTGGATGCTCGAAGCAATAAAGAAGGCCAAAGAGACCTTGACAAAAACGTGAATATTATATTTCAAGAAAACCAGACTACATCTTTCATAAACTTGTAATTGGCTTTAACATTCAAGGTTCCTGCAGAAAAATGCAAAGATACAAGTTAAAGGTCATCCATCATTGCTCGCACATTTGACTGCACTGTCTTATTTCTGCCATGTGTTATGAAAGGTTAAATATACCTATTGGTGCTAAACTCAGGGACATTAAAGAAGAAAGCGATTATGGATCAGTTACAGTGGGGACATGCATTTTATATTTAACTTTGAAAAAGTTAACATTTAATGTAGACAAGGAAAGTGTTTCCTGTGTAGCTAGCTTAAACATTAACCTAAAACACAATATACGATGGGTAGCAAGGAGCTTCAAAAGGTAATCAATCGATGAAAAGACTTTGCTCTTTATGTTAACAGATCGTTTTCCTTTTCTAGACAATGTAGGGAATCAATAAACAAGGAAAAGAACATGTAAGGAAAAATACAGTAGTTGAAAGCACAGAATTTAAATCAAGGGATCTTATCAAGGGATAATTAACTAAGACTATTTGGAATACTGTGCTCAATTTTGCTCTCCGCAAAATCAGATGTTAATCAAATGTAACTCAAAATACAGGTATTTCCGCAGTTAAAGGGTGTAACTGTAAATACCTTGAATTTAGTCAAGCACTGCTGCTTTATCTTTAAATTACAGTACATCACTTTAAAATATTTTCATGAGCTTCACATTATAAACAATACAGTATAATTATCCTTTATAAGATCTCTTATTTATGATGCTTCAATGCTTAAAGTTAATAAAAAAACAAACTGTATACAACTGCAAACCATCTACGCTACATAATTCTTCAATGACACAATTACTTAAGAGATCTGAACCATGATTTCCAGCTTGGAAGAGCTACTATCATTCTCTCAAGTTATTATGCTGGCTGTGGGTGGAGACAAATACCTGAATAACTGCACACCTCTTCCTGTGTTGGAACGCTACACGAACTGTAAAAGCACGTGAAATGAGATAATAGGGAATTAATAATAAAAGAAATAGTAAACATTTAAATTAATATTTCATGCAGATTTTCTATATTAGAGAATGTCTCTAACATACCCATGGATTGGAAGAAGCTCTGCTTGTACTGAGTAATATTGACATACTGTAACTGCCAGTGATGTTCCAGGGTTAGTAATCAATACCTTACCAGTTCTTTATGGTATTTCTCTTATTGTACTCAAGGAAATAAGAAATGTTATTTTTATGGACCCTTAGCAAGAATATCTCAACTCTCAGATGTAATAGTACCACTATCTATTGGAGATCTGCAGAGGTACAGTAACTCCAGCTCATAAAAAAAGCTATAAAGTAGTTTTGCTTCAGTTACAGGTAAGATTTTGGGAATGATAAAGCTAAATGAGAAGAAGATGTACTGTAGAAAATAATCACATTTTAAGAAACAGCCACCATGTATTTAGACAAGAAAGATCTCGTTTAGCTAAATTGCTGCAAAAAAACCCAACAGAATGCCCTAGTATATACTGTAGGAAAGCCTGTGGTATTTAACTAAATCCAGGTATGTTATGCTTACATTTTGGTCACCACATCACAAAAACAATACAGTCTTAGAGCAAACAACATGAATGGTTTGTGGTCTCAGGGGATTGCCACATATGGACAGTTTAAGAGAGGTAAAGCTCTTCAGTCTAAAACAAAGGACAGAAGATTTGATTCAAGCATAAAAGATCCTGAGTGGAAGTAATGGGTTAACTCGTGGGCTTATTCCACACTCGGCAATGAAACAAAGACACTGGGTCACAATTGAAAACAAAAAGAGAATACATTTAAAAGAGAAAACAGGAAATGTTTTATGGCACAAAGAATTGTGAGTCTGCAGATCAGGCTTCCCATGCATGTGGATGAGTCCCAAACTCTGGACACTTTTTTAAGAAACGACTGGATTAAATTTTAGTTTTACTATTACCAAATGAGAAAAATAAGCCAAATGGCTTATTCTCATGTGTATCCTTTCTTATGTTTTTAAAACTCTGTTAACGGCACTCCTGAACTTTGATTTCATACTATGCTGTGCTTTACTAACAAATTTAAGTTGAACAAAACTGGCATTTTAAGCTACTAAGCTAAAACATTTGCTTAGTAATACAATAAAATCAGATGCTACGATATTTTGAAAAATAAAATGTTATATGTAGCTACTGTATTTCCAACAGCTTTGATCCACACAAAATGTGAACTGTTTAACATTCCACAATAACATTCTGTTACATATTAGCCTTCTGTCTCACAATTCTTGATGGGTTCTTTGGGAACCCATTAATTTCAGGAAATCTAGAGATGCTTCATAGGCCTAAATGGCACAGAAAAAAATCGATGCTTTCTAGATTTCTATATTATTTCTCATTTAAGACTTTCAAATAGCAAATACTTTTATTGCTATGGAATTGTCTCAAAGCAAGAATGTCTTTGATCAGAACCAAATCTAAGTATGCCAATCTTTGCACCCACACTTAGAAAGATAGAAGCAATGCACATGCCCTGCATTACATATGGCCCCAGTTACTGTACATTGTTGGAGACCTCAGTATTTATGAGATTAGTATCAAAGAGACTTGAAGTGGCACCCCATGGGAAATGTGGGGCAGTGAATCTAACTACTATATATTTCTCTACGTACAGTACAATGAGGGATAAAACTGGAACAAGTATTTCAAGAAAAGATCATTTTATCTATTATTTGCTAAGTAAAGTCTGAGTTGGAAGATTGTATACTGTAATTGCAGGTGGGTAGCTGCGTCAGCATGCGTAGGCTGCAGAGGAACAAGTAATAGGTTTATTCCATGCTGGAAAAAAGAAGAAAGAGAACACAACGTTTCGGCCATGGAGCCTTCTTCAGGTGTGAGAGAGACAGGGCAGTAGGCAAAGGTAAAGTAGCGGGAGAACAAAGGTTGGGAGGGAGGAGGAGTGAGAGGCGGGAGCAGGGGACAGAAAGAGAGGCCAATCAAGAGGTGTGAAGTCAGAATGGGTGCAGAGAGGTGTGAAATGAAACTTCCAATGAATGGAGAAAATTTAAAAGAACAGTAGTCTGTCGTTAAGAGAAGGGAGAATGTGTGATCCTAGCTGCAGAATAATTTTGGTTTTCAGTGGTCTTTCTGATGTATGAGTTCGGAAAACCGTCTTTGAGAACACAGACGGAGAGATTAGAGTGGTCGTGGCCGTCAGTAGTCATACGTCATACTGTAATTGCATACTTTATTGTGTATATAGTTTTTGTTACACAGCATTTATTTTACTATTATGTAGTTTTATAAGAGATGGCAAGTGTTCCTAAATTGCTAGTACAGTATAAATGTTGTTACACAGTGAAAATGCATTATATCAATCTTTTACCTTTACATAGCTCTGAAAAAAATAGTATTCTGGTGCTGAATGGGAAATGCCTGGCTGAGATGTACAACATAGAGTCCTGTGGATTGCAGTTGTTTCTAGAGAGAATATGAGAGTTTTTTGTTAGTTTGTTTCACTTTAATGTCACGGGCTCTCAGACCAATGTCATGGCAACAATGGGAGGTTATAAGATTCATACAGTACTGCTGTGCAAATGGAGACTTTTAATTATGTAACACCAGATAAGTTAAATCTTTTTCTTATCTTCACTTTCAGCTGTCAGCAGTTCGAAGATGATGTGTGATGAAAAAGGGAGTTTTTCCAAAGTGTCACTTTTGTTTTGGCATAGTATAACAACTCTCAAACTTAATTCTTCCTGATTGTATCGTCACTAAAGTGAATTTGGTTTACTGAGCGTCAAGCTCTGGCTCCATACCATCTGTCATCCCTGTTCGTTCAAGGTCTCTGCTTTAGCCCTGTTGCCTTTCAATGTGAACGTTTTCCATCAATATTGCGATTACAGTGATAAAACCCGTCTGTCAATGATTCTGCCTCCAGCCATACATAATAGAGTCATTAAGCGTGCTGCTAGTTTGTGTCTGTCATGTGAGGGTGATGTTCTTACACACAGTTGGGAGGCAGTGCCTTGCGTGAGTGAAACAGGGAGAGATCTCTTTTGTTGTAACAAGTAGATTACAGTTAAGACTCTCCTGTTCATGCTATCAGAGTTCGTGCCAATTCTAGGCATTTTTGTAAGACATTAGCTGTCCCAAACTTCTCTAGATGTTACTCATAGTGTTTACTGTTTAATCTAGCTCCTATATACAGTATGTACTGTAGTTTATTCTTATCTGTGTGAAAATAGGAAATACAGAGTTTTTCAAGCACAGCAGTGTACAGAGTGATGAGCTAAAAGGTTTAGGTTTTCAATTCTAGTTGTGGCAATGCAGTTGTGAGTAAGGTACTGTGAGGTGTACTGCATAAATGTGTACACATTCAAAAATGTTAACCATACAAAATAATAATATGAAATACGGTATGTTACTAGACAAAAAATGAGTAAAAAATTGAGTCTATTAAAGATCCAAGGACATTGATTAAGTCAATCCAACTGGCCTTTTCAGAAACAACAGTGAAACCACAGGACAGAGGTGGAATTTACAAGCAAGTGCTTTTAAAACTGAGAACATGAGACACTTCTTCATGCAAAGCGTTGAAGATTATGGAACAAGCTACCCAGCCATGTTGTTGAAATTGATACCCTAGCTTTTTTAAAGAAGAGTCTGGATGACACCCTGAGCGTCACTCAGCTACTACCAACCAAATGAGCCCCTTTAGCTCTTAACCTCTTGTTTTTTCTTATGTTCAAGAAAACAAAGGATATTTTCAATTTGCCTAGTGTCTTTACTGTAGTTTACTGTATTCTTTAGATAAGAATGTAGTTAACAATCTGCAACAACAAACTACTCTGTTCTTTTTGTTTTCCTGATTCTTTTCTTTAAACAAATAGAAAAAGTGTAAGAAGGAACATTATTTTTTATGTGGAACATGACCTTTTGTATTGTTATGCAATGTTCTTTTTATAAAATTCCAAGCAGAAAGGGGAGGAATGATGGTGAGGTACTGTAGTGAGGTACTGTACTGATGGTGAGGTATTGCTGCCTCATACTTCAATGATCCTGGTTTCAATTACAGCCTTGGGCATCTGTATGGGGTCTTGCTGGGCTCTCCAGTTTTCTCTCAACTTACAAATGACATCCTGAATACTGTACATTTTATTAGCATAATTGGGACAATGTGAGCTTCCAGTTCCTTCTTGTGCTACAAGTTTCCAGTACAAACTCCAACATGCCATAATCCTTTCTGGTATAAGCAGTTTACTGCTGTCAGGTAGTTGTGTGCAGAATGTATTGAGAAACGTCCTCATTGAATCAAAAGAGAAGAGGCATGATATTTGCAAAAGTTTAAGTTTATGGACATTCCATCTCCAGGAATTTCTTGAGACCTGCCTTTTAATTTGGAATTTATTATGTGAATGTCAGAGACAGATTTGTCATTCCACATTTTTCCGTGCAATTTCAAACATGGAATGTTTTAACTGTGAACAATGGCTCAGTGCTCTGTCATTGCACATGATTACAGGTGTGATGCTGAGACTGAAGAAAGGCAAGGAGATAGTACCCTTCCTGCAAGTAGTTAAGAGCCTAACAATGGCACACCCTCAGTCTCTTTGATTTTCTAAAGCTTTTCAGCAGAAATATCTGTAAGCTTTTTCACTGATGCGAGTTGCTTCCCAGGTGTCCTGTTTTTCTGTGCCTCTTTTTTCAAAAGAGTCCTTAACCCTTCATTTTTGCTATTGTCCTTGTTTTCTGTTTGTGCCTTTAACCTAGCAGACAACTTTCGGGTTCACCGCCTCGTGAAAAAAAAGGTGGCAATTAGAGGGAAAGAAAGAGACTTTTCAGCAGGACCGTTCTTGTCACTGTGTGAATTTGGATTCTGTTCATTAAATCCACAAGGATGAAGGCCTGAAGAGTGATAGATTATCCCGAATGGGCATATGGTGCTAGGACCTGGAAAAGCTTTACACCGGAATGTTTCCTCCTGTTTTCCTAAGGGAAAGACCTCAAATCTCTAAACATGCTACTATACTGTAGGAAACAGACTGTTAAGAGCAGAGTGATGGGACTCAGAGCATCTACAGTACCTTCCATGCCTAATTTAACACATCTGCCCTCATCTGTGGGTCATTCTCTCTTTAGCAATTATTGGTCCCAAACAAGCAAGGCTATTTATTCATTATATTGGGTTGTATAAAAATGTCCCTTGAAATTTATTAAGTAAAGGAAACACTGTAAAATGCTTGACATTTTCCCAACAAAAACTAGGCATTTTGCTTTACAGTTATTTGCATTATTATAATGTGTAATACTTCAGTGCTCACTATGGATAAATCTGCGCATTTCCTTTTAAAACTCTAAAAGAGAAAGTGAGCGCTTTCCAATGGAGCGAATTCGGTAAAAGGTATGGATATTTACCACATGATTTTCTGACTTCAATCATTCGTGTCTGATTATTTAATAATTACTTAAATATTATTATCCATGCTACAAGAACACAATGTTTGCGCTGCAATAAATCTGTGTTTACAGACCTCAGAGGCACTGATAGCAGAGTGGAACTTGATTTCAATGCACAGTAAAAGGTGTCTAACAGTATAATGAGAACAGGATAAATTCCACAGCAATGCAAATAAAAAATGTGGCTGGATAAACTGTATACTGCAAATTAAATGCGATGTCATTAAAAAAGCCAAACAAAATACCAGTTAAAAGGAATTGGTAACAGATTATGAAATCATTAGTTCACTGACCCAGAATACAACAGAAGAGGTGGGTTATGAGCACACGGTCATGTGTTACCAAGATTAGGCAGGGCAATATGAAATACACTCCCTGTGAACAGGCTGTGAATGTATATAACTTGTACATTACTGTGTAAATGTCAACACAGATAAGAATGGAAATTGCAAACGCAGAAGTGTAAACAATAACAAAAGAGTCTTCCTATGTTTCACTACAGGTTTTTGTTGTGAAGATGCTGCCTGATTTGTAAATGTCATGCTGTACGCAGATACTGTACATTTCATGTTTCTAAGGTGAGTGATTTATAGTTAATGATACATTTGCCTTTCTTTAGGTCGTCTGGTTAGCTTTGCACACAGAATGAAAATAAGGGTATCTTATATTAAAAAAGTAATGTTGGTCCACTTCACGTTCATAAAAATCAGTGGTTTAACATGACATACTGTACAGTAAACCTGTTTCTGTCACTGCAGTATCTTGCAAACCTTACTTAAAATCCTTGCAAATTGCACCTTTTGATCTACACCTTTTTTCTAACATGGCTGTACTATAGTTTTACACAGCTTATGATGCATGCACTTGAAAGGTATTTGATACTATACCTTTAGCCTTCATAAAGCGACAATTCTAATACTGATTTGTGCAAACCAGGTTTGAACACAAACACTATTGCATTTTGCTATTAATTCCATAATAGTCTACAAACCAAAATTAAACCTTTTAATGGAGTTTGTAATGAATGTTCAGAAAGGATGACAACAACCAAGTTCAATCAGACCCGGCTGTCAGTAATTAGCAATCACTCCTGATGTCATTTCCTGTCCTAAAACACTGTAAATACTCTAAGTCATGCCCTCACATACGTCTTTTTGCATCTCACCTCCACCCCATCTCCACTTCTGCAGCTGCCCCTTTGTCACTCCTCACTCTGCATGGGGGTCCCAGTCTCCTAGTCATGTGGTCTGGAGGTTAGCCCTCAGCCAGGCAGGGTAAACCACATTTTGAGGAAAAACTCCATAATCCTTTCATGACACTTTATACTTGTGCGTTATTGGAATACAATAACTGAACGCTGCAATATACAAAAGTCAAATATGTCAGAAAAAAAAGTTGCAGAAAGGAGAAAATTATTACTTGTCTTAAAATTGTCTTAAAATCCAGCACTGAGCACAAAAATTGCATAAGTAACGCGGGAATGCTAACCCTAACCCTAGCTGGGGTTTCTATAGAGAAATCCTGCATTCTGTCTCTGAAGGCCTCAAGTCATCAGATTTGAAAATGTTCCTCAAACTAAAGCATATGAGTCTCAGAACAATCAAAGCTATTGAAAAATGCACGTTGAATATTATCGTCATCAATAATGTCTTCTTTAGGCAAATTTTCAATGAGCTGGAAAATGCTGTAAACATGGGTATTGACAATGAGCGCACATTTCAGGCCAGGATAAGGTTTGGGTTACAAGAACCATTAAATGTGCACTCCAGTTATACATCTAATTCTACGTTAATTGACAAAATTAAGAGAGTTTACCCTGTAGAACCATTTTTTAAACAACTTTTGACCATACTCAGTTTTGGAGTTCAATTACTGAACGCTGCAATATACAACATAGGCAGCCAAAACTCTCCGAAAAAAAAGTTGCAGATACAGTATGACGAAAATATCACTCATCCTAAAGTTCCCTTGGGACCCAAAATCCAGAACAGAGTGTAAAAAGTGCATAAGTAACGCAGGAATGCTAACCCTAACCCTAACTGGGGTTTCTATAGAGAAATCCTGCATTCTGTCTCTGAAGGCCTTAAGTCATCAGATTTGAAAATGTTTCTCAAACTAAAACATATGAGTCTCAGAACAATCAAAACTATTGAAAAATGCACTTGGATAATTATCGTCATCAATAATGTCTTCTTTAGGCAAATTTTGAATGAGCTGGAAAATGCTGTTAACATGGGTATTGACAATGAGCGCACATTTCAGGCCAGGATAGGGGTAGGGTTACAAGAATCTTTAAATGTTGACTCCAGTTATACATCTAGTTCTGTGTTAATTGACAAAATGTAAGAGTGCTTACGCAGTAGAACCATTTTTCAAACAAATTTTGACCATACTCAGTTTTGGAATGTAATTGCTGGACATTGCAAAATACAACATAGGCAGCCAAAACTCTCCAAAACAATGTTGCAGATACTGTAGGAAGAAATTATCACTCATCCTACAGTTCCCTTGGGACCCAAAATCCAGCACTGAGCGTTAAAGTTGTCTACGGAATGCTTAGATGGTAACCCTAATCCTAGCTGGGGTTTAAACAGAGCAATCCTGTATTCTGTCTCTGAAGGCCGCCCGTCATCGGATTTGAAAATGTTCCTCAAACTAAAACATATGAGTCTCAAAACATATGAGTCTCAAAACAATCAAAGTCATTGAAAAAAGCACATGGAAACTTATTGTCTTCAATACTGTGTCTTCTGATCAAGTTTTCAATGAGAGGGAAAATGGTGTAAAAACAGTTATTGACATGAGCACATTGAAAATGTTCCTCATACCAAAACATATACTGTATGCCGCAAAACAATCAAAGCCAGTGATAAAAGCACTTGGAAAATTAGGGTCATCAATAATGTGTGCAAATTTTGGGAAAATGAGCTGGAAAATGCTGTAAAAATGGTTATTGACATGAGCGCACATTTCAGGCCAGTCTAGGGTTCGGGTTACACGAGCCATTAAATGTTGACTCCAGTTATGCATCTAATTTCCTGTTAATTGAGAAAATTAAGAGAGTTTACCCAGTAGAATTGTTTTTTATACAACTTTTGATCTAACTCAGATTTTGAATATAATTGCTGAATGCTTCAATATACAACATAGGCAGTAACAAATCTTTGAAAGAAAAGTTGCAGATAGGAGCAAATTATCACACATCCTAAAGTTCCCTTGAGGCCGATCATCTACCACTGAGCGTTCCAGTTATCTAAGCAATGTGGGAATGCAAACCCTAACCCTAGCTGGGGTTTCCACTGTTACCAACTGCTTCCTCCAAAGGTATATCCAAAAACTGCATGGCAGCATTAATAAATGATAATCAAGTTGAGTAGCTATGTTAGAACCATTTTTTTTTACTTTACAATTTTGTCTTAGTATTAAGGCTGTTGGCATTATGATTGTAGATTATGTAACAGCCCAAAATAGTCGAGATAACCGGAAACAAGATGTTGATAATTCAGCTGAATCTTTTATTGATATGGAATGTTTCTAAACATACTTTACCATTTTTTATGCACTAACCCATCACTCTTTTCAAGGTAGGCCAGTTTTTGACATTTGATCTTTTGACTGGTTTCTTTGAAAATGTTGTTTGTAAAGAAGGTATACCTATGTTTTTAAGTGTTTGGGTTTAAAAATGCTACTGTTGCTTATAGTTAAAAAAATCTGTAAAGTTCCTGCAGACACACATTGGTATACCGTCTCATACCATTCAATTTCAAGTACTGCATCTTAATGTGTCTAGTCGGATTTGTGTAACAAAATAAATACATATATTTGTAAACACATAAAAAACATTTCAAGAGTACGCTTTCATAAGTCAAACATGGTCTAGCACACAAGAGCAGCAGCAAGAGCAGTCATTTCTTCTGTTAATTTTATTGTCTCAAAGAGCTTGGTGTCAGATCAGATCAGATCACTTTATTAGCCATATACAATTTCTTGCATTAGGAATTAGTCTTTTTGCATACCCCAGCTTGCTCTCCATGAGACACACAGACAAACAGACGGGGAGAGAAGCTTGGGGTCAGAGCGCAGGGTCAGCCATTGTATAGCGCCCCTGGAGCAGTTGGAGTTAAGGGCCTTGCTCAGGGGTCCTACAGAGTAGGATTCCTCTGCTGGCCGCGGGATTTGAACCGGCAACCTTCCGGCCACAGGCACAGATCCTTAGCCACAGTACCACATGTTACTGGCATTGTGCCACTTTTTAAAAAAAGTTGAATTATTATAAAAGAATCTAGAGAGAATGTTACCCCAGGAGGACTGTGAGTAATATACGGTGTAGGAAGGGTATTTATTTTAAAAAATATTTTACTGCACTGTATTTCCATTTTCCTAAACAGTGTCAAGTTTAGAACAGACACTTTATTGTTGAGAACACTTGTTATATTATTGAGATTGCCTGATTTTTATAATGAAGCACATGATTTTTTCAGGTCATTTAGCAATTATCCATTTAAAAATGATGTGACTGCTATGTAAAACATACATTTGTGAGTTAAATATGCACTAATTGTTAGCCCTGTGAAGAAAGTATGAAAGATGTATGGGGATGTGGGGCAGTTTGCCATGTAAAGATGGGACTGGAAGGGTGTACTAACAATGGGATCGCCACAAGGGGCCGCCAAAACGAACCGCTCTGCAAATCTGTTGATCACTGTAATTACATTATTTTGTAAAGGAATTTTCACACTGTGTGATCAGTTTGGGTCCTGGAGAGCCCCAGTCCTGACAATTGTGGAAGATTCCATTGTGAATAATTAAAGGAATTGTAAAATCATATAATTTAGATATTATTCAGAACTAAAATCTTAAGAACTGTTCAGTTTTCCAAGAATTTGTTTAAATAAACAGATTACGCACACGATTCATCATTATCTAACAAGTAATCTTTAAAAACAAGTGACCTACTCTATAAGACAAACCAGACTGGGGTTCTATAGGACTAGACTTGCTAGATCAAGATGTAAAAAAAGGGCATTGTTCCTAAGAGAAGAAACTGTCTCCTCCAGTTCAGGTAGAGGTCAGTGGGAGTTGAGTTTTATTATTGTAAAGTCATTTGTGTGTTTCAACAGAAACAAAGCCAAGAAACTGCTTGTACATATCCACAATGCCCGTCATAAGGCAATAATCTTCCACAGGGAGCTACTAAAAGACACAAATGCTCAGGTATCATTTTTTGATATACTGTACCTGACAAGCAGTTTGCCCTCAGAAGCAGAAAGTGTAAGAAACAGGATAGTTTACTTAGACTGTACTTACTGTATTACTGTATGCTGCAAAGCATCTAAAATAACCAGGTAAGGCAAACAACTCTTTATCGAATGCTTTGCTTCAAACTGTTAGTGGAGTTACTTGTGCTATTTCTTTAAATGCTATTATGAGGACTGCTGAAAAATTCGGATTAAATGGTAGTTTAACATTTAGTTTCACTGGAGTGGTGAAATTCAAATAAAGTAGCTAAAATTATCATTCTAATTCTGGGTATTGTCTAAGTGTAGGCATAGCACTATCTGTTACCCAATAAATGCAGCTCAAGGCAAGTTCAGATGTATGGTTTTCAGGAATGATTTAGCACAATAGGCATGCAGTACTTCTGTGGGTGGAAATCCCTCTCATGGCTTGTTTTTTTAAATTAAAATCTTCTACGTAAGACTTGGTAGCTGTAGCATTGGAAGCAGTTCAGTAATCCTAAACAGACTATGTTTCCCAAAACATTCTTTTAGCATGTCTGTTGTTCTGCTGTCTCCACAATTAAATAGAACAAGTAAATGGAATCCTGTAAGAAAATGGGTGCTTACTTTTTTCCAAAAACACCAGAGCGATGCCTGCAAAACCTAACTTCATAATCTACATTTAAAACACAGTGACACGAGGACAGACATTAGATTTATTAAGGATGGAAGGTATTGTTGATGGAATAAATCTGCACAAGTGTTTTGTTTGCGTGAAATCGGAGGACCTGAGATTTGCGTGAGGTCCTTTATGCAAATAACTTACACCACAGATGTAGAGCAGTGCTTCACAAGTAAAAAATATATACTGTATGACAGCTGAAGTTTCAGTTCTGTTTCTTAGATGAAAAAGCTGCAGCTGAATGTATTTTTTAGGTTTGAATTGCATGACATTGTACTGTATCCCGCGTTTGATTTAGGAATAGCTGCTATCCATCTTTATCACTTGCTGAAATGTGACTAACCTTAGTCTCTAACAGTATGAAAAAATGCTGCTCTTAAATGTATTGTTCATAACACATTTCAGAAGAACAAAATGGACGAATGTATAGTTATTTTCTTGCAGTTGTGTAGTGTTTTTTCATCCTAAAGTCTTATCTGTACTTTGTGTGTATTATATACAGTTTAAATTGAAGACCAGGGAGAAATGAAGAACTTTTTTAAAAAATGGTTCTTAACCTTGAGGCATGTTATATGACTTCTGTACCTGCTGTCATGTTTTATGGAGCCATTTTAATTACTACATTATTTCTTTTGAGCTGTGAGGAAAATGCTAATTAGAGATTATATTAGGATTAATTTTAGAGCGTAGAAATGATGTTTCAAATGCTTTGAAAGGGATACTATGATCTATACATACCACATATCCTAAAACAAGTAATTATGTGCAATTTAAATCTGACAGTGGTGCCACAGTATTAATCAAAAGTGATTTTGAGTAAGTGATGCATTCGTAGCAAAAACATTAAGGATTCTCTCCTAACACATTTAATGTTTTTATATGCGTTTTAACTTAGTTGTAATGCTTTGGAAGTCTAAAAAATCTCATTACTATGATTCATGTGGTTCCTAGTGAGGAATTAGAATCTCCAATCTATTACTGACACCTCCATACTCTTGAAAGCCAAACCAAGAAGTCTTTTCTGGGGCTTAGAGGGTGCTTGGGCATAACTTTGAATTACAGTGCTTCAGCAAACTTTGTTTCTTGTCATAAACTTGATTATTTTACACATTTCTGTGCTGCTGGTAGAATTAATTGTCCTTACAAGCTGGAAGTTTCCAGTACTCCTTAGGAACTCCAATGAACAGCAGAACTGAATCACTTGACTTTTCATTCAAATCAATTCTCATTTCCCACCATTGAAAGGTTGGTTACTGCCCACTTTGAAGTACAGTATTCCTTGTCTAACACTATAAGCATTAGTTACAACTGAATACCATGCTTGGCTTGCAGAGGTTATATGCTCGCACCTGACCATTCAACCTGGCGAAGATTCACAGAGGCTCCACTGTAGTGGCAGGCCCTTGGAACAGCATCTGGTGAGGCTATGACCATGGAATGGAATGACCACTGACAAGTATCTGGATGAAGGTAATGGGATGGTTCCTGAATTGGAGCAGACATAGTTGGTTGGGTCAGAGGCAGAGGGTAGTGGAAAGCAGCCCTAAATGTGCTTTATGGCCAAAATGTAGACCAATACATCTAAATTTAACTACGGGTATTTGGCAGGGCAGACTACTGTACTGCCCTGTTGGGTAAAGTAGCTGTAGTGCTGCTCACTTGAGCTGTGTGATTGAATAACAGTAAGGCCAGTGACTGCCTTCAGCATGCAGACAGTCATTGTACAGCCAGTCATTTAGCCACTAGGGCTGTAGACTTCAGCAATGAATGGCCTCAGCTCAGCTGTTTCAGACTCCACAGAGGAAAGACCAGTTAAGTCAGAACAAATTGTCAATTTATGAACGCAGTCCTTGTTATACTCAACCATGCTTGGCAGGAGTACATGACGGCCCACAGTATAATAAGACCTATATCTCACATAAGGATCCTTGCTATTATTTACCTTACTGTTTGGCTGGACAAAAAGATCTGCAGATGTTTTTTTCTGTTTTGGGAAACCCACCTGGTCAGAAGACGAGTGGACTTCCATAGGAAAGATCATGATCAGTAAGATCTATAAGAAAGAACAGTTCAGATATATGACAAGTTAAGGGACACATGGCACAGCTTTTTGGGCTTTGCAAAGATGTCACAATGTCTATACAAGTGAGGTTAGTTTGTCATGTACTGACCTCTATGCAAACTGCAAATTCAGGAACATCCCTTTGTGAATATGCAGGTGGAAACCTTATTAAGTGTTTAACTGATAACAATATTAAGAGGGTGAAGTCAAAGGACAGTTTGTCTGACTGGAAAGGTACTGATATGAAACATCTGGTATTGGATTTAAGAGAGCAGACAGAAAGATGGCTGATAAAGCAATGGCTTTTGTCCAACACAGAGCTTTGTTTTACTGCATCATGCAGTCACAAAGCATTAAGATATGTGTACTGTGATACCACAGTCTTGTATTTGCAAATGACAACAACCAGGTAAAAACACTCTCTAACAAGGTAGCTTTAAAAACTATCTACTGTTTTTTTTAATGTAAAGACTGGTAGTATTATAGACCTGCCAGATACTGTCTAACCTCACAATCAGGTCACAGCAAGTTCAGCGACTACAGTACCTTAAAGACATCAACACCTCTTGCATAAAAAACATATGTGACATTTTGGGTCCCTGCCAGTGCAGTCTGTTGGCAGTCAATGCATTGCGTTTGCCAGTGTTTTTAGCTATTTCAAAACAATTATGTACAATTATAAGTTGTGACTGCATATAACTCTGCCTTTGCTGTTGATGTTCTCGCCTGAGTTGATTTTCTGGCCTGTGTTCACATGTGCAACAGAACCCTGGAACAGAACAGCGGCTGAATGACAGTTACAACAGTTGTACCTTCTTTTACCTTCTGGTGAACTTTGAGTTACAATTCAACTGCAATTATATTATCGTGATTTTTTTTTTATAATACAAATTGGCAAAAGAGACCAATGTGTTTAGGGCTCAATTATTCCCTTTGATTAAACTATCACATTATCATCCATTACAATGTTTTATTGCTTCACCAGTCTTTTCCCCCATATAAAAAATACTCCCTTGTTTTACTTGTCAACAGCCTGTGCTGTTCTGAGGCATGTATAAATGCTTTCTGTTCTAGGATCTGAAACATCTGATTACATCTCATGTTTTATTGCATCCACAATACACTTTCCTTAACTTAAATTTTTTCTATGAACAGTTCCTGGAAAATACCTTTGAATTGTTGCTTTGATACATTGTGGTATTTTATTACTGACACATTTTGTATACAGTACAGTATATATACAGTACAGTAGTACTTAAGTCACTCCAGACTTCAAATGTCTCTAGGCCTTTTCATACAGTAGGTGTAATATCTAGTCCTGCAGTTTGCCTAGGTGTGGTTCTTATTAACTCTAGAAGTATTGCAAAGGTGTCTAAACATGTCACTCATGAGAACCAAATTAGAGCTAGAAACAGCTAAGTCTGTTTAATTTAGGAGAAACACTTTCCTTTCTTTGGAAATGATAGCCAATTTGACTGCTGCACTCTCATGTTTATTATTTCTTCTGTGAGTTTTCCCCTTCTTTTTGCAGCACTTCTAGTCAACAACATTAATGAGACAGGTGGGTCTGTCAAAGGAATTCTAGTCCGCTGCCTCAAACAGTTCAAAGGGGATTTTCCAGATACTTTATTTGTACAGTACAGGTTCCAACTCGGTGCTTGTACATGGGAATATTCCCATGGTGAGAACAATACATGAATGTCCTACAAATACAGCTATTACTAAACTTGTACAGTATGAAATACCTGTGTCTGGGAGAACTTAAATACCATTTTCTGTTCTTAGTCTTTGTACTGTACCTGAAAGTTCCACAGTTGTTTTAAACAAATGTATGGGGATGAGGAAGTGTTATATATTCATAAATAGGTAGCAATGTTTTTCTTACTACTAATTTTCATTCAGTATTATTAGGTTATGGGTTTTATAGCATTTATGTTCTTTTAATGATGGCTGAATCACCTGTATTGAACTTTTTTTTGGTTTGCTATACAGTACTGGAAGACGACGGGCATAACTCCTTCATGGGTCAAAGGGACATAAAACCGTTATTATTTTGTATTGTATTTGGCTTTGCCTGCACAGAGATTAGATAGGACTTGGTAGTTTTAATTTGCATACAGACAGAATGGGAGTCCAGGTAATTGAGTAATTGGTTCTAGTGTTCATGATTTTCCTGTTAGAACTGTGTGTAGTATAGAACTTGGGGGTGGTGTCTCGCCCCACAGCAGGGTGACTGTGGGATGGTGCAGAAGGAATGGCTCTTGAACGGACTTTTGCTGGGTCTCAGTTGAAGATTAGTTAATGAAGTGGGAGTTGAGCAAAATTTCCATTTCTTTCTCTTTTTCACCCAACATGAGCCCTTAAGTGCTACATTTCTTTTAATAGACTATTCAAGAAAGTACAGCAGTTTTTTTTTTAAACATATAGCCAGCATTATGTGTAACACAGCTACAGTATATCACTCTGCAACTCAGCCTGGTCAGTACCTGGATGGGAGACCTCCTGAGAAAGCGAAGGTTGCTGCTGGAAGAGGTGTTAGTGGGACCGCTCGCCTTGTGGTCTGTGTAGATACCAATGTCCCACTATAGCAATGGGGACACTATACAGTAAAAAAGGTGCTCTTTGGCTGAAGGTGCATCATCCACGTGTTACGATCCGGAAGAAGGACCCTATGCAGAATCCTCAGAACTCGATAGTACAAGTAGAAGTTTATCCAGAAACGTGGGTCAGGAGGTCAGACCAGGGTCAAAAACCAGTAAATCCACAAAGAAAGTTCAGGGGAGAGAGATGAAAAACCGTAAGTTGACAAAGGAAGCAGAGTCCAAACCAGAGAGATCCACAATAACCAAGTTGAGAGCCAGAAGACAAAGTCAGAAACAAGCCAGGGGTCAGAACTGAAAACCTAGAAATCTTGTGGGGAGGGAACAGGAAACAATGCTGCTCTAGCTAGGTAAAACCCCATACTGAGCAAGGAGTGGAGTGTCAGGCTGGTTTAAGTAGGCAGGTGGAAGAAGGTATGTCTGATTAGTTAATTGGAACGAGTTGATTTAAGTAGGTTTAAGTAGGCAGGTGGAAGAAGGTATGTCTGATTAGTTAATTGGAATGAGTTGATTGAGGGCGGTGAGTTCTCCGGGGACGTGACGTAACACCACATGGGTTCTAGTCCATTGGCAGTAGTGGCAGGAACTCCCCATGACCTGTAAAGCTCTTTGAATGGAGTGTTCAGATCCTATAGGTTTAAAGATCATTACTATCGTAACAGCCATGGTCAGAGGTACATGTAGGATTGGATTTCTTTCCTTCTTTCCTTTCATTCTGTCCTTTGTCCAGCACAACACCCAGCCTCCATCCCTCGTCCTGTTTCTTTAGAGCTTCTTGATCAAAACTCCTCAACTGTTTCAACATTCTTATACAGTATACAGTAAATGGCATCAAGGCTAATGCAATGTCCTCAAAACAATAGTTGGCGGGCATGGTAGGTTTATTTCCTGCTGTTCTGGGCTTGTATACTAATACAATAATGTATACCCTGAGATGAAAAGATGGCTTTGAGACTATGGGTCAGACTTCCATAAAGATGTGCATTCCTAACTTGTTAGTCTCTCCAGTGTCAGCAGAAAGAGTTTGTTCCTCATTGTTATTAGAAATAACTGTCACCATGGTATAAATAATTTCCATTCCTTAGTTTATGTTTCATGTTCCAGAAGCTATTTACAGTATTAATTTAGCTTTTGAATTGGAGAATGTTCCTACAAGAGTTGAATGTCAGGAGAAATAAAAAAAGCCAACACTGTAACTTAATAATCATGCAACGTATAATTTTACTTTTACAAAGTGTGCAGTGAACAAAATGTACCTACGAGCAACATGTTTAGGAATGCTAACCTTTAATCACTATTTATAGAAGACAAAAAAGATGGCATTTATTTACTAGCAACCTCATAACAAAATTAAGCTTTGGGTCTTGAGAACAGCACTTTAATGCCTTATGAAAAATATCTTGCAAAAATGTAACAGTACTAGTACTTTTTCTGTAATGTATATGAAATATAATTTATGTCAACATTTAACGAAGAGAACATTCTGTACATTTTAATCTACCAGCATGCATCTCGTAGCTCACCCAGTAAAGGCACTTATTTGTAGGTCAGGTTGAGTTTTATAATTTAAATATTATTAAATTGTTATTGTGAGTCTACGTTCAAGTCACACCAGTCTGGTGATTTCCTGAATTGGTGTATCACAGAGAGCTGCATCAGTTCTCCAGCCGATGCCCAATACCCTGCAGACATTGGAGTTCGTGATCTGAGAAATGAGTGGCTTGGCATTGAAGTTCTGCAGGACATCACACAGTACAGTATACCCATCCCCCTAAAGGAGGTGCAAGAGTCATAACTCCGAGTCTTGTTGAGTAATAACTGTATATATAAATAAGAGGGTTTTAAAAATAAAATCTGCAAAACCAAATTAAAATATAAAAAGTCAGACACTGTAAATGAGAAGAGGGTTGTTTTGAGGCTGAATTCTTTTTCAAGAGAGTCCAATTCAATATTTTATTGTACTCTGGAATGCTTGGAAAGCATTGGAAAAATCACTCATTGCACACTTTTGTTTAGTATATTGGTAATTCCTTTTCAAAAATGTGTAACGGGATACATGTTACAAGAGGAGATTCCTTTGCCAATGTGTGTAGATGTCTCTTCCTGAATTTTTCTGCAATAGTCCTATTAAAATTTGATTTAGTGCAATGGGGATAATTGATTGAACAGTTTGAAGCCTGAAAAAATGTCTTTAATTAAAAGATTCTCAGTGCAGTGGTTCACAATACTCCCAAGTGTTCTATGTTACTGAGTGGCTGTTAATGCAGATCCTGTGGACACTTTAATATTCAGAATTTACTGGAGTTACAAATTTATTTGGTCACGAGGAGATACAAAAGCTACCAACATCTACTTTTACTTGTGGAAAACTGCAACCAGAACCAAAAGTAACACTGAATCTTTCTAAGAGAACAGTAATCCTAGTACTCCTAACCTTTGAAGAAAGGGGAAATGTTTATAAAATGTTTTTGTTAAAATGGAAAATATTGCAGAAAAGCTGACTGTTAAAAAGAAAGCGATTTAATTGACATGATCCAGAGCTTTCTGTTTTATGCCAGTCTTTTCCATAATTATGTAATTAATTTACTGTTTGAACAAAGAGTTTTTGTGTTCAGTCAATACTAGTTTATATGCTGGAACTCATTTCCTTGTGCAAACATGTGCCAAGCAGACAGCTTTTATTTAATGCTGTTGCATTTTGAAACAAGTTTTTTGAATGCTTCTAAAATATCACTGGGGGTTGTGATATATATCATCTGAATTTTAATGGACTCCTGAGTTGCTGAACCAATGAGAGTATTTGTCCAGAGTGGAGGCTGTGTTCTTTATGATTCAGACATTGCCAGTTTGAAGCTGGGAAAAGCCATTAACTGTCTGCAACCTGGAATCCTTATGTAGCTGAAATACTGGCTGTGGTGGACATGAGTCAGCCTAGGTTTGCTTGGCTAGGAGAGGTACATTGCTCCTCCAAGCAAGGCTCTGTGGAGCAGTATATCCTAGTCTGATCTGGGTTCATCCTAAACTTCCTCTTTTTGGAAAGTTGTATATAACTGAAAGGCAGAGATATAGTAACCTTGCCAAAAACAGCCATGTGCCATGTGTGGAAATGATTTGTACAGGTTTTAATGCATATGCTATAATCAATTCAAAATACATCCATTCATGGCAGTACAAGACAGTGTCTGGAGTTGTTTTCAGGCTATAAAACCTTCCTGAAGAAACTTGAATTCGGAGCACCATGGGGTATACTCTTTGTGTGTGTCTTCAGAAGTGTTCTCTGAAAAATGGCCTTTTTATAACATATTAAAACTAATTTCAAACCTTTTCTGAACTGTGCTGTGACTTCTTGCATAATCTTTTCAGTGTAGGCCAGCATTACTGGATGAACAGCACTGACAGGAGCACTTGCTGAGTGCATTGGCTGAGTGTTTTCTCATCTCACTCGTTTGTTCAGGGGTTAGAGCAGGAGACCAAATTTAATGACTGGGTTTTCAATTTGGGAGGGATATAAAAAATTAGAAAGACGTAAATAGTTGACTTGCAATGTATTTAATACAAATAAGAAAAATTCTTCCAAGTGTGAGGGTGAATCTGGGGTTCAGACTACCAGTTCAAATTGAACAGTGCAATATACTGTACAACTTAATGCACTCAATGGATCAGGTTAACCTTAAGACTCTTAGTGAGAGTAGTGTTGCAATATTGTAGGGTTTACATTGTGTTGTGCTGAGACTAGAATCGCAGAATGACATTACAATTATATTGTTACTGTACATACCTGTACATTGTCTAGAAGATATTTCCGGTTAAATCTATCATTAATGAGTGCAACATAAAAGCACACTGTATTTTT
Source organism: Atractosteus spatula (assembly GCF_055471065.1). Lineage (NCBI taxonomy): Eukaryota > Metazoa > Chordata > Actinopteri > Semionotiformes > Lepisosteidae > Atractosteus > Atractosteus spatula. Next base: position 29,825,266 of record NC_142717.1, on the reverse strand, counting down.
TACAGAAATGACCATTCACTTTGTGACTACTGTGACAAAACAGTGACAGAATTACAGTAAAAAGACAAACTTATCATGGTGTAAACATTTCCTTTCAAGACATAATATGATAAATACTCCTTGTATTATAAAAAAGGTAAAGTCCATTACCAGAGCTACACTGAGCCTGAGCTCTGAGAGAAGACTAGAATACTGAGCAGACAAGAGAGAGCATGAACAAATTCTGTTTTAGAAAACATATTTGTTTTGTAGTATGGAACAGACTATTTGAAAGGTAGGTGATGTGTGTCTGAAAAAACATCAGCTGGGAAAGCTATCATACTAGAAGGAAATGCAAAGATTAAAGCTCTGAGCTTGGCCATTCATGAAAGGTTTGCCAAAAAAGTCATTACATCCAGAATCGCACCGAACATAATTTCTTTAGCAAACTTTAACAGTGTGGGCTCTGGTAGGGCCATTCAAGGTCTTTTAAACCTTAAAAGTAACAATTAAAAAGGAGAAACAAAGCAGTGAAGTGAACAGAGAGTCAGTTTCCTAAAGGTCATTGCACATGACCCCGCTGTCAAAGCAAGAAGGCAGAATCTGTATAATAGTAGATAGAATAACCCTTACAAAAGGGAAACAGTCCCAGATAAGAACCACATAAGTGAAATGTCATTAATTACAATTAGATGCACCAATAGATAACGAAGGTGAATTATTTATGGTGTTGAATATCGGGGAAGACCTGGGATTTTGGTGTGGCAGAATAATGTGGTTTGGATAGTGCAAAACCAAGATAAAATAAAATAACTATGGTGAATGAATACCATACCTGAAAACTTAATTTTTCTCCATTTTAAAAATCAGCAGGACAAAATATCCACATCTTTTTATAACCCCATCTCAGAAGAGGCCACATCACTGAGAGCGGCCTTTATCGAGAGAATGAATATTAATTCTTTTTCAAAACTGATGCAACTACAAGGAAGCAAAATTAGCATTTCCAAATCATCAATTACACATTTTAATTAGGCTTGCACTGCATAAAAGATTAAGGTGAAGTCTTAAATATTTTGATAGATGTGGCATATGGATATACTGCATTTAAAAACAAACACCCATAAACCAAAAGATATATAAGATAATACTGTATATCTTTTCAGAGGAAGAAAATAGAAGTGAAATGCATGCAAAATACATATACTGTATATCCTAAACATATTTGGAACCACTACTGTTAATAACCAGTGCAATACAGGAAATATGTTTGATGTAAAACATTTTCTTTAACAAATCACTACAAACAAAATGTTGCTGGCAAAGACCATACAACACATCCTTATTCTGCCAATACAGTAGTCGAGATTTTTCACATATTTACATGATTCATCTTTGTGATAAAAACCAGAATCCTCCTGAGCGTGTTATTTCTGAACAATGTTAATGGATTTAAACTACCAGTCATTATGTGGTATTAGTTTTTCAGTGAAAATATTTTATTGTTTTACAAATCCTCTCATGTCAGTGATAGTCTAGGAAAAAGGTTACAGTATCTGTCCTCACTGTATCAATAATTACGGTTTTCTGATTAATTTTACCAATCTAAGAAAATGTACTGTATACATTAACCAAAAGTGGAGAAGGGTATATACGGTTCTTCACTAATCCTTGGTAAACCACAAGTGTAATTTAAGTGAAAAATAGATTGGCAAGGTACTAAAGAGATAATTAACAGTTATTTTAAAACGAAAGATTAATTCCAGAACGGAGACTCAAAACTCATTGCATACCCAAAACTAGAAATTCACACTGATCTAAGTAATGAACTGTTACCCAGTTCTCACCACTACAAACTAATGGATTGAAGCAGATGTTTAAGATGTACTGTATGGTTTAATGAAAGCTAATACCAAATCCCTTAAAAAGTGATTTATTAGAAGATGCATGCTAAACAACTTTTAAAATTGCTTGATTTAATTCCAGGCAAAGATATTTATGGTATAAATATATTTAAAAAGGTACAATATCACAAAAATGTTTATCTAGAATCTAATAAATTAGATGCTGATGATATGTTTTTGATGTTTTTGAACATGGATTACTAGAATTTACAGAATTGTGAAAAAAAGAATAATTCTGAACATGTATATTCTACAGATTCTTTTATAGCTTGTTTTTCCATACATAAATTATCTGTACAATCTTAATTTTGTACAACTCATTTTCATGGTGCATCTCCAGAAGCTTCACAATGCACCCATCAATGTAAAACAGGTACTGTATACAGAAATACAGTAGATTAAACAGAATAAAAAAAACTCGAGCATAAAGACAGCAATTAAAAGTTCTGGATGATTTCCAAGAGCTGGAATCTCATTCCACAGCCTGCAAACAGAATGCAGAGCAGCCTCCGAGTATTCTGACCCCCATTCAAGAAACTGGGCCCACACAGAGCCAGTGACCTGAGTACTTGGACTGATTCCATGACCATCAATAGTTGACACATTTGCCATGTTAATAAAGATAGCTGGTCAGCATAATTTTGGTCTTGTCAGAGAGCTCAAAGCAGCAGAAGTGTTTCCATAGCCTGGCTGAGCTGATATACAGTACAGTAAGTTGCAGTTCAGTTGTTAGTTGTCTACACTACTTTACCTTGGAGAAAAACAGTTAGAATACCCATACTATTATTAATGTATTATTAATATTGATTCATTGACTGATATTTATTATTATTATTAATTGGATGACACTTTATTCAGAGCAGCTTCAATGTGTATTCCCTAGAGAAATCTGAGATTTGCTCAAAGTACAACAGCAGTGTTCCACCCAGGATCTGAACCCACAATTTTCCCTTTAAAATCCCAGAGTCCAAACCAATGCTCCACACAGCTGAAAAAGAAATATGGATGTAGTTTTCCTGAGAAAAGCGTAGGAGACTAAGTGGAAAAGTGGAACTTGATTTTTTACTTTTTGCTAAAAGCAAGAGGTTTTGACAACTTTTTGGGGAAAACAAAGCAGAACCATTGTTAATTTTCTAAAGTTCATATCCAGAGTACTTATGAAACAGGGTGAGAGTAATGATTAGAAGCCAAGTTAGTGTTATGACTATTTTCTATATTAAGGTTACTTTAATCAGATGTTTTTGTATGTATGAAATAAAGTAATTAAAAAGCATTCGAACATTAATTGTATTCTAATTTCCACTGTTAAACAAAAGGTTAAAGCGGCAAAAATTAATCATAAAAAGTCTGAAAATACAGTATACAGTATGTCTTGAGTACCTAAAACTGCTACCAGTGACATGCGAATTTTATTGTGGACCAAGACACCAAGTCTTGATCAATTGGAATTGTGAAAGAGCATTAAATAATGCATTCAAAGAAACACAAAACATTGTCAGCTTTGGAAGAGTATTTTTTGTCCATTTTATTTTTGTGGGCAAAATTCTTGACATCGTACATTTTAAGTAGAACTGTATAATTATACTTCTTCTGCACAATTCTTCTGTGGTCTTCTATTAAAATTTTAGCCAGTTTCTGTAATAATTAAATTAATACCTGGCAATGAATTAATGTAGGTACTGTATGATTGTATTGGTAAATATGATGATTACCTGCTATAACATTTCTTATCAAAGAGTTTTTGCAGAATGTTTTTTTCTGCTCAGTGCAATGTAAAGATTAATAAATGATAACCATGTCTTCTTATCAGCGAAAGTGGGCAGCATTAATAACTACTGTAAGTTGTTGTAATGGTATAAAATACAAGTGGAGGCTTTAAGTAAATTATTGTTCCTCATATCACATATGCTAGTTTGTGATTGTAAGGCTTTTGCACTGCAGTGTACATATTTCATAGTTTAACACTTTTAACACTCAAGAAACTAAAAGGTTCATTCATTTGACTAACACACTTAAGAATGAATGCATTCCTTTATCTGATTGTTTAATGGCTACAGTATATCTTCTTGACACATAAAGGCCATTGAGATAAAGGAAGCAAATCCCCTGTTCTGTGGCAGTGTAATATTTACCCAAATGTCCCACATGAGTTTGAATGGCAGGGCAAATGGCCCTCATAAAAGAAGGGTAGCAGCTCATTATCCAAAACAGGTAGCGTGCAACCACAGTCTGATGGCTAGATTATAGTGTACAGGAAAGCTAATGGGGACCACCTCTGTTAAAAGGATACTTTTAGGAAGGTCTTTTGCTTTATGTCACTCTTCTCACAGCAACAAAGAAAACAGGTGGCGATGCATTTTTTTCTGCGCAATTTAACCTCACATTAACACTTGGAGTAAAACTGGGTGGCAAAGTAATTGTTGTTCTGCTTAATTGTTTTTCTGTAGCTGCAGAGCTGTACAAATGATTTCCCTTGGTGGGGGGGTGTTCTAAAAAACTTGAAAGTAAATTTGAGGAGGAAGTTGACTAGTGCATTGTGTTCAAGTACTGCCTTAGTATTTAACAAGTCTTCTGAGAGTTATCAATATTGTATGCCACTTAAAATTGCTTTCAGTTTTTAAGTTTTATTTTTGGCCAAATGTGAATTAGCATTTTAAGAATTTGCCAAGATCCAAAACAGCTTTAATTTTGTGTGCTCATTATTTTTCTATCTTGTCCTTTCTGTATATTTCAGTTCGATTATTAAGATTTACCCTTATCTAGTTACAGTCTTCAAATTTTGGCAATTTCTTGTTTCCAAGACTTAGTCACTTTTCAGTTCTGAAAGTTGTCAATAACAGATATATAAATCAGATCCCCATTGTCTTACAGAGAAGAGCCAAAAAAAGCCATAACGTTTCAGCCTGTTGTTGACTTTGATGCACACTCCACTGGTAAAGCTAAACAACTCTGTACAATACATGTTATTCACTGTAAATAACTTCACTGCTGTTCTCTTGCAATAATATTTAAGCTACTCTTAAGCTACAGAAACAAACTGTTCTTCTGGTGTTTGAATGTAGTTGTCTGGATATTATGTTTATGGGTCATCATGAACATTCACTCAAATGAGCTTAGAGGCATTGCACTGTGTCAGCCATCTTTGTTTTGTTTTAGGTTTTTAAACATATTGCAGGTGTGAAAAGCTTTGTTTAGGTTTTCTTTAAAGATATCAGGGCCTACTGGAATGCTGTGTATGGAGAAAACTGCCTTTGACAGTAGGATGAGGATACACTTTCCTGTATAAAACATGAGTAAATATGAATTACAATGTTTGGAATAGTAAATGTAGTAAATCCCCAGAAGGTTTTTCTTTCCAGTGGCACAAAATGTAAGAATTAATATAATAGATAATAGTTACATTTAAAATTGAATTTTATTTATTAAAATTTTTATCAATTTTAATGATGTTCATTGGAAATGAATATGCAAAGTAGAGTGATTTATTCATACAATATCTGAAAGTTGTTTATTCCTGGTGAAGGTCATTACAACCAACAGCCTGTCCAAATAGCATGGAATGCATCTAATGTATAGCATTCCATTACAGGACATAGGCATGCACACAGACACAAAAGCACACAGGGACTACTTACAGATATTAATTTACCTAGCTGGCATGTCAGAAAACTTAAGCTTGAGGACTGATCTAATTGTTTATCTCAGTTCAGGACTGGATTTATAATACCTATATTATTGAGGCTACAATATAAAAAGCTGGTTTTCTGGAGATCAAAACTTTCTCCAAACCTTATGCTAGCATTTCAAAAATGTAATTGCAAGCCCTTCACAATATTCTCCGCTGATTTTCTTCTTACATACATTTTCTTGGAGATGAAAAGTTACAGCTCCTTTTTTCATACGTTTCTTTTTAGTTTTCAAAAATGAAATTGTTCTTCCTTGAGTAGTTTTTCCATTGCCAGCTATGAATTTCTCTCACTGCCATCTCACTCCTCATGTGTGCCAGTGCCACGTGGCTCTCCTCCTAAACCTGCACTGTCTAGCAACTCAGCATTTTATATGAGCCCAACCAACTCTCTCACTAATTAGTGCTTATATAAAAAAGTGACTTATATGTATCATGGTCAGTCAGGCTGCATGTTTCACCCTGCCCTACAGACGATTAAGATCTAAGGGAAGAGAGATTTGGCTCTGGGTGACAACACTGCTTCAGTAACTCACAGCTGACTACAATTCACAGGGGAATTCTGTTACTTGGTGAGTCAGGCCTAGACCCAATGGGGAACCCCAGATTCACTGACAAAGTCCAGCCTGTGATGTCTGCACTGCAGGACCAAGTCTACACTGAGCAAATGCCTTTGCTGGAACTTCACAGCCCTTTCTATGATTTTATAATGTGAGTTTAGTGAGAGCTTTTGGAAGTTTTTTCATCTTAGAAGCAATTTTCAATTAGTGTCCAAGCACAGTTACAGTATATACTATACATATATCGATAACTCCTGTTCTGTGGTGAGATCTGCTGTGAAACTGAGGTCTGAAGTTGTTTGAGAGCTCCTTAGGAGATACTTGCCCTTTGACTTTCGAACAGGTTGTTTTCTCAAAGTTAGTTTTCTTCTTTCTTTGCTTTTGCTTGAATATCCACCATTTTTCCTGTAGCTATTGATCATAGTTTGTGGTCTGTAAAAAGTGAAGTCCTGACTTTCTTACCACAAGAATCAAAAGAGCAAGAACATTCATGTCTGTCCAGCGGTCGAATTAAAGTATCCTTCTGGTATAAAGGTTTCTAAAACCATTTTTTTGTCCTTTGCAAGCCAGGGTCACGTTGATGAGATCAGAGGTGTTATTATAACTTGCTATTCCGATGACTGAACTGAACAACTCCCCATGTGGCACACCCATTCGTGGCAAGAACAGGAGCTTGTTTCTTAAAGATTTTTTTTGCAAGGGAGAATGTATAAATCTTTTTGTTTGCATCGAATCACATTCCTCTTACCTGGGATTTTTCTGCTATTCCCAGCAGGGAGGGAAGCATGTGGTTGTCAAGTGTGGACAGAGCCTGAGGAACAGAAGCCTTGCAGCTAGATCTGCCAGACATCCCAAAAAAAACAAAACCGCAAACTCTTTCACCTGGAAAATACCATTATCCCTCTCAGGTATCAGCAGGGACTGACAGATGTGTTCTCTAAGAATGAAGCCTATATAAGAGATGGCAATCAGTCAGGTTTGGAAAGTTGCTGTTACAGTAGCCAATGCATTGCAAAATACATTCCATCTGTCAAGCACATGTCCCAGTGTGCTTGAAATATGGTGAGAATTAATTTGTGTCTAGATGGCCTTTTTTGAACTCTGACATTGGTGATCATTTTTAAAACAAGTTACCATGCATGAATATCTTTATGGAGAGAAAAATCCGCTGTAGATTTAGATGAAATGACCGAAAGGAAAGTAGGAAAAGTGCTTCATAATCCTGGTGGAAAGCTATTTGTTCCCATTCTGTGCAGCATGAACACTTGTCATTTGCTTCCCATATGAAAAATATCCTTGTCCTTATATTGAAATATTACCATGGCAAATTAAGAAAATTGCTAAAATTTTACAGTGTCTATAAAATTGAGCATTTATGCAAATGTAAGGATGCTCAAATGTCTAAAACTACATTTCATGCAGAAGACAATTGATGAGCTGCAATTGGATCACAATTTTCAAGTATGCTTTTGTTTTACAGGCAGACCATGACCATTTGGAGTCTCAAAATTCTAATATTTTTATGCTGTATTTATTTTTGGATGCTAGTTTTCCTGTATTGTCCTTGATTGATTACAAATAGGCTTGACGTTTTTGAGGATCCATAATAATCTACTAGTCAAGGAAAAAAACAAATAATAAGGAAAAGGAGAGAAATCTAGAAAAATGTGACTCGCATTGTGTAACATACTGTACACAGCTACAATTTCAATGGCATTTGGTTAAAGTTTTTTTTAATCCCTTCTTGAATGTGAAAAATGGTTTTGAGACACAAGGTCTTAGCTCTGGCTCCAGGACTAGTGTACATCAGTGCTGGTGCATCAATAATAAAAGTGCAAGTGATAATAAAAGTGACAGAGAGTGTGATACAATTGTACCAGCAAAAATAACAGATTGCCAAAAAATTAAAAGTGTTTAGAAACATTTTAAACTTACTAAATAATATATTTTGCATTTCTGGCAACTCAAAGTACTATTCAGTTTAGTGAGGGCAGCTTCTGTTTCAGTAAGAAAAAGCTTCAAATGCAGTGTGATCCCATGCTGGTACTGTACATCTTTGTACATCTGATTATTCGACGTTGTAGTTTGTAGATGGGTTTTCCTCAGCAAAGGGCTGACGAGAAAGTTGTATTTGTATATGCTGTACTATATGTCACACAAAAATGCTGAAGTTTTGATTACATGAAGAACACCTGAAAATGAAATAAGTCTAAACTCATTAACCAACTGATATTGCTTATTGATTATAGAGAATGCATAAAAACTGAAGTCTAATCATATCATGTTAATTTATTCCTAGCTATTATTTCTGCCAAATTTCTGAGACAAAAATACCTTAATTTAAGTATTTCTGAAAGGCAACCAATTAACAGTTAGACGTTTCTAAGATTATTACTGGAATCTGAGAATGATGTGTAGTTAAAGTCCTGGTTCAAATTAGACTTTTAACAGTGTATGTTTATTACATAATTCCTGAATTAATTCATCCATCCATTTTTTAACTGTTTTGTCCAATACAGGATCAAGGGGGAGCCAGAACCTATCCTGGCAAGCAACAGGAGCAAGGCAGGATAAACCCTGGTCTGGACACCAGTCCATCATAGTGAGCCAACAGACCCAAACACAGACATACTGTACTGTACACACACACTCTGGACAGTTTTCCCAGAAGCCAGTTGACCTATCAGCATGTCTTAAGACTGTGGGCTTAAAACCAGAGTACCAGGACGAAACACACATCCCACTCTTTGTTTTCAAATGTATTTGCTTTTTGTTCCTGCAGAGTTGTCAATATCTATACTCTACACTCACCTGACAACATGGGGAGAGCATCCAAACTCCATGTAGATAGTACCCCAGGAATTAAACCCAGGGACCCAGCACTTTGAGGCAGCAATGCCAGCTAGTGCGGCACTGTGCCACACTCCTGAGTTAATCATTCCACTTTTGTTTTGTACTTTTGTTCTGTACTTCTGTGGTTGCGTTTGTACTGTACCTTTACATTCATATCTTCAGCTTAACCGTTTGTCACGTTCTGTTACAATGTTTATCTGTTTTGTGAAAGTACAAAGGTTGCTGCTGTGTGCTGATGGTGGATTCTAAGCCACAAATGACAAGATGTTTCTTGGTTATGCATGTGAGCAATGGATATTGTAGTTTGTTTATTATTTTCAATGTACAGGGGAAAAACAGAGGGTTTATGTCTGTAATTGAAACTGAATATCCTCATTCTTTCCATTCCAGAGTGTAGGCATCAGGTCCTTGGCTAGCCCAGGATTCCCCTCCGTCATCCTGCTGGCAAAAGGGTGACTCATTTTGTATCCACTCTCAGCTTGAAAAAAGACCGTAGAGGGTGATGGACGATTACAAAGAAATTATAATTTGACTCTTCTTATGGATTTTCTATATTTATTTTATTGACTTTCTGAAAAGCAACTTTTGTTAATTTACAAACAATGGACTGTATAAATTATTGATACTCAAGCCTCTAGCCCTAACCCTTGTCATCTTTTCGCTCCAACTGAGCTCTCAATTACTTCATCAAATTAATAATTGGTCATTCAGATGCTTATAATTGTTTGCAGGCCTTTTAAATGGGTGGTAGTAGTTCAGGTAAGTGATACTGACAACACGGCAGTAACAAAAAGCAAATACATTTGAAAAAAGAGTGGGATTTTGTGCGAAAACCGTGTTGGAAAAGAGTAACCTTTGCTTCTTTACTTCCAATGTGGGGAATTGTTACAAGTTCCAGGAAACTAGAGGCCCTGTTATATTCATGACACGTGCCCAGATTTTAATGTTAAACCAGAATGGCAAAAGAACGTCTGTTACAACATTCCTGGTACAAATAGGTGTCCTTTCAATACAAATGGCACTTTCCCAGGCATGTGGAGAGAAGCGCGGGGCGAGGCATCATTTTACTATCAATTCCAACCTGTATTCTTTTTTTTTCTTTCGCTGAGCAGACTCGAGCCTTTTGTAACCCAGCACAGGAAGGTTTCATGGAGTTCACTGACAAACCCTCAGGGGTTCCAGCGTTTTTTTTCATTTTCGGATTAACGCTACGCAGGTTAATGGAATCCCCTCCGAGCACCCCTGAAACTCTTAATCCGGTTGCTGCACCCACTGTGAGTCACATTCTTGCAGATTTCTACCATGATATCAGATGTTGCGGCCACAATACACTTCCCAGCAGGCATAGACAGAATTGTCAGACGGGCAGTGCTGCTTCAGAACCGAAAGGCTTTTATTAGTCACTATCTCGAGCGTATAGAGATGCACAACTACGCAGCGATTATATCGGGTGTGTGCCTTCGCATCCATTTTTAATCTTCTGACTTTGCATCAAATCAACTGAGAATATAAAATGATAAATGAATAAAAACGCTCACCTAGGGCTTGGGCGAACTTAGAAACTTTGTGTTTTATACGCTAGTGCAGTGCCACATCTTTGGTTTAATGATATCTTATTTTCTGTTCTACACTTCGCAAAGTGCAGGCATTGAACTGCGGGAACACCAGCTGTTTCTGCTGCATCCATAACAGTTTGCCATTTTTTTTTAAACAGAGATGCATTACTTGTAACTACTAAATAGCAGCCACATCACTTCACCTGCTAACGTTGATTTTAAGGTGAAAACGTTATTCCTGACTGGTCAATCCAGGCAGTAGTGTTGTCAGAGGTTCATCTGTAGAAGGGATTCTTCTTGTTCTTCTAGTCTAAAAGTAGAACAAGAAGATGTTGTAAAGAAGAACAGGTTGTTGCCATCCTAACTAGAAATGCATGTAATAACTTTCTAATGATGGAGGACAAAGTATGCTTGGCATCTCATACCCAGTATTCATGTTACACACCTAAAGAAGGCTTGACAGACAAAACATTGTTTTTTTCTTTTCAGCATGGACTTAACCTTTGCTTGTTCACTTTTACACAGTACACGCTGATGCAGTTAACTGCTTGAATCTCATGTCAAATGCCCACCAAGGAACTTTGGGGAGAATAGAAACAAACACATTAAAATTTATGGAGTGTTCCTTCTACAGCTGATGATTAGATCATTCATAAATGGTCACCGTGAGATGACACAACAGCACATTCATACTACTTACACTACATTGTGCTTTGATCCAAAATTCCATATTAGAAAGCCAGTGTCTATAGGCGGCTATATAATTAAATGGATCTTCATTTTTCAGGCTAGATAGTGAGCATGGATCAAAAATATCCTGCACCTGAGGCAGAAAGGTGTAACCAGTTTAGAAAATATATGTATTTAACAGGAAAACAAAAATTCCAAAGTATTATCAAGATACAGTACTAGGTGCATGCTATATACCTCTTAATACAGACACGGGCACAAACAGCTCACTGTATGATGAGATCAGGAAAGGTGTTAACAAAGGTAATGTGCTATTAACTGAGCATGTCCAAGCAAAATTACAAGTTTGTCAAGCGGAAGACTGGAGACATTCATATGGTTGAAATGGTTATGCTTACACCATGCAGTGTACTATACAGTACTAATAAAACCTCATCTAGAAGATTTTTTGTTTCTGTTCACTGTACCACAAAAAGAAATGGAAACGGAGTTCAAAGATGAATAATAAAAATGATTCCCAGTCACAGGGTGATTGAATGTACAGAAATCAAAGGAGCTAAATCTCCTCAGTCAAGAAGAAAGGAGACTGATAGAATCTATCCTAGGGAAGACTACAAACTCTCAATTGGAAACTAAAAGGGAATTCATTTTGGATAAAGAATAGTAAGCACCAATTTAGCAAAAATAACACAGAAACTGATACAGTACATGCTACCACAGTATAATGCTATACATTTTATAATTTTGAATACTAGGCAAATGATGAAGCTGTCAACTGCAACTGTTTTTGAATTTGCCAAAAGCATACAAATACTTTCCCAAATAAACCACAGCAAGTGACCAAGTAAAAGACTTTGATGCAGAAAATGTAAATGAAGAAGATGGAATACTATTGAGTACCTTATTTTTTTATATTTTTAGCAACCAATACCTGTTTTATACATATACATATACATTATATTGTTCATTATTTATTATTCATAAATTAATAGATAGATAAGACTTTATTGATCCCGAAGGGAAATTGAGGTGTTACCACAGCCCAGCCCAAGGCAAGCAAAAACAGACATCAGAATAGTTTTAAAAGTAAAATAAGTACAGCAATACATAATAAAATAAATAGAGCTAGGTGAGTGCAAAATATGCTGTCACTGTAAAACAATAAAATATGTGCAAAATGTGTATAGGTATATACAGATTGAAAGTACCACAGTATAAACAGTATATTAATGCAGTGTCCAAAAAGTACATTAGTGCAACATGCTGTCCACAGATGAGAAGATGAAGGGATAGCAGTCCTAGCCTAGGGCAGTGTTATACACCCTGACAACGTTCCCTTGAACACCTTAGCTGGAGCAGTCTATTGCTAAAAGTTCTCCGCTGTCTAATAACAGTCCCATGTAGCGGATGAGAGGCGTTGTTCATGATGGCTGTGAGCTTGGCTAGCATTCTCCCCTCCGCTATCACCTCCAAGGGGTCAAGGCTCAGCCCCAATACAGAGCCAGCCTTCTTGATGAGTTTATGGAGCCTATTTACATCTCTTGCCATGATGCTGCTGCCCCAACACACAACAGTGTAGAAGATGGCTGCTGCCACCACTGATTCATAAAAAATGTGTAGCAGTCTTCCACATACACCAAAGGACCTGAGCCGCCTAAGAAAATAGAGTCGGCTCTGACCTCTCTTGTACAGGGCATCAGTGTTAACAGTGTTAATGACAATCAGAGATGTTATTATACATATACGTATTTGGTTATTTTTATTTTTAACTACCAAAATTTCCCTTTAGTTACATGATTCTGTACCAGTGTTCCATATTAAATGGATTTAAAGTAGTAAAGTAGTAAAAAAGATTAAATTAAGCAATTGTTTCACTAACTTCTAATGCACCTGTGCCACCTGTAGATCTAGTAAAAGTTCGGTGTGTCGAATAATATTTTGCGGGAAAATTGTTTGCCGTGCATTCCTGAGTGGCTCCATTGGCACATATTTTTAGGAACTGTTTTGCAGTCCTGACAACAAAGTATGAACAAAGAATAAGTTTGGAGAATCTATTTTTCAAAGACCTCTCCAGCCCATTAATCCGACCAGTGTCAAAACATGGCAGAAACATGGAGCCATGCATTGAAAATAGAATGGGTATATGGTGTATCAGCATTGCAAATAGACTACTAATTACATTATTCATTTGTTTATCACTTGGCAGAGGTCTTACAGTAACAATGACCTGGGAGTGCTACAAAAACTAGATCTTGGCACTACCTACATGATTAATGAGGTGAGTGCTGTGTACTGTGCTTCTACCAAGATTACTGTAGATGGAATTTCTTTGGTAAATATTGTACAACCTGGCAATCTGTATCAAATGTCTGAGCTTCAGCTTAAACATGACCAAACACAGCTGACTTTTATACTTCTGCTTTTGGTTATTCAGGCTGTTGGGGTATCAATTGCACAGTTTTATTATGCAGTTCAATTACAGTAATCTTTCCTTGATTGAACTTTTTTTTCTCTAACCTCTGAAAAATGAATATAATAATATATTTCAAGATCACATTCTAAGGATTTATAAGTTATACATGGCTTTGATCAGCATTAGCAAGAGGTCAAAATGATATTTTTAAAAAGTCTATAAGAAGAATAGTCTCAGCATTTTGATCATACAGATAAAAAAACTTTCCAAAGATAGTCCATATTCACAAAGCCTTTATTCTAATATGTATGTTATTACTTGGTATTACTTGGTTTTAAGGAGAAAAGAATGCTGCATCACTGTAAGTAGATAGCTGAGTTCTATACAGGGAATATTAGAATGCTGAATTTTTTATCTAAACATAAACAATTTGACAAAATAAAAAGTTAAGTCTTTGGTTTAGAGTGGGGGAAAATAGGTTTATGTTTCTTTCTCTTATCAATCATTACTTTGTATTTTGCCAAATGTAAAGCGATAAAGTTAAGGTTTGGAATTGACATGTATGAGAAGGCTTATTACACAGTGCCCTGTAAAACCCCTTCCTTATTTACATGCAAAAGCAGTATTGACTTTAGAGCATTGTACACCCAGGTTGAAGACTTGAAAAGAAGCCCTAATCTACACCTGCCTAGCAATAGAAACAAACACAGCTTAGACAGGAAGCAGAGCAAACAGAACTAAAGTACTAGGGTCACTACAGTATGTCTGCATGAACTTCTTTTTTAATTCTGTCGTTTCCAACACTGTCATGAGAAGAGGGCATATGCAAAAATTATATGGGCTACTCTTTGAATCTTTTTTACTTCTTTGGTGCTAATCACATCTACTGAAGTTTTTTTTAAAAAATAAAGTCCTGTACTTGTACGTACAGCCTTGCTGTCAGTAACTATCAATACAACTGGATTAAAACAAGTATCTCCTTATTAGTGTTTAGGTGCATGAACTCCTAAAAGGGAGATGACAACTGTTAGCTTTTAATGATAGATAAATCACTTAAATTTAAATGTCTTCAGGAGGCAGTAGCTCAAAGAAATCGTACCACTTTTAAAAAGTAGCCCTGGGGAAAAATGAAACTTAAATCAGGGAAGACAGGTAAATTAAAATTACCACTGCATCTTTCTATTTTGTAATTCAGGAACAAAATGAAAGGTCTGTGACTAATACTTTCAAGGCCTATGAATATCTTTAAAAAGTTTTAAGCCTATTATCGTGTTACCCATTTGAACTAAAAAAGGAAGCAATTTAATTAAGCAGCATGAATTTGTTCCCTTGACTACAGTACAGTAAGTCACTTAATTCGTCGAGACTGATGCATTTTTTAGTAAAAAAAATACTCTTTTCTAAAGACAGCTTCACTGTTTTCAAGGTTGTAAACTAGTGCATTGCACAACACTATACAGTTCCTTCATACAGCTCCTGAGACTTCTTAATTTGCAGATGCTTAAGATGCCTACAATTACACTGTCACGGTCAACCCTAGCCAGCTCTAATGTGAATGTGAGGTTTTCTCTGCCCTTTACATGGTTTGAATTCTTTCTTGGATCATAAATACACCTGGATGACATCACAAAGAAAATACTTTTGAGCTTGTCAGGCGTGGTACTTAACATTTCATTATCTCAGCAATCAAAACATTTGAATTCTTGTCCTGCTGCTAATAAAAGAGGCAATTGTCCCATGAAAAAGAAAAGTTGCACTGAACCTTTGTAACTCTGGCTGTGGTTTACTCTCTCACCTTGCAAAGAAAACTGTCTGTCAGGCATTTTCTTCTGGCACTTTCCCTATACGAGTACAAGCTTGTTTCTGATGGACATTTGCAACTCAGATTAGAGCCAAATTCTAGTTTAAATACATATACCATAAGTTATGAAATGAGTTGCTTGATTTTTCACCTGTTGTGAGTGGTAATTGATGGAATAAAACGTATTCTAGGAGATCCATGCCTCCTCATGCCTGTTGTGGGTCAAAATACAGATGAAGCAAGAAAGTGTGATTCTTTGCCATGGTCTGAAATAAGTTAAAGGTGAACACTTAAGAGTAGTTGTCATTTGTTTTGCACACACACGGCATTATCAAAGTACATCTGTCACCAGAACATACAGTATAACAACCTTATCTGATGTTGTGAATACACCAGGAACTAACGTAATTGAAGACTTGTAACCACAGTATAAAGAGTATTTTATTTATTATATCAGAGTAATTTCTGATTATTGATTTATTTTGTTTTTCACCATATAGTCTTAGAATAGTTTTTCTCAGATTATTTCTATGCATGGTTGCAACTAGAAAAGGTAATTGATTCTTCAAAAGCTACAGTAATTGATTCAAGGTTCACGTTTAGCTTTTTCTTGAAAGCAGCTTGAGCTTTAACAACATGATTGCAGTTTTTTTTCATACTCCCACAACCCTTTGTGCAAGGAAGTACCTCCTGTTTTCAATTTTAAAATCACTTCCCCATCATTTCCACTTGACTTTGTGTTTCATTGTTAATTTCGAAGATGTTCGT
This sequence comes from Atractosteus spatula, assembly GCF_055471065.1. Taxonomy (NCBI): domain Eukaryota; kingdom Metazoa; phylum Chordata; class Actinopteri; order Semionotiformes; family Lepisosteidae; genus Atractosteus; species Atractosteus spatula. The sequence continues at coordinate 29,809,057 of NC_142717.1, read as the reverse complement.
AGGATTGATCTTATTAATGCATTTGAATATTTTGAAAACTTTGAATCAGTTCCCATGTGCTCTGTGATGGACTGGCACCCCATTCAGGGTGTATCCCTCCCTGTGCCCATGGTTTATAATAATAATAATAATTGCTTACACTAGCGCTTTTCTTGATAGTTTACAGGGATAGTCTCTAGCCCTCAAACGACTGAATTGGATGAAGCAGTAGGGAAATGAATGGATGAATCTATCCCTTTTAGCCTTTTCTTTTCAAGATTAGAAGGGTTCAATTCTTTTAGCCTGTCAATGTAGGACTTCCCTTTGAGCCTAGGGATGTACTGTACCTGGATGATTTTTTTCTTCTGAACAGATTCTAGAGGAGCAATATCTTTCTTGTATTTAGCTATACACAGTATTCTCAATTAGGTCCGATGAGGACACCTCTAGCTGTTTCATCATTGGTTGAAAGACTGTAAGTGAGCAATGAGATAAATTATGTCAGTATCATATCCTATGCAATCTTGCTGAGTGGTGTGAAAAAATAATACGGTACATACTGTGTGTGCTCCAACATAGGCGATATGACTAAGTTCTCCTAGCACGTAATGCTTCATTTTTTAGACATTTACACTGTCTGGTCACTCTAAAATATTAGACCCAGTATTGAATGATCCATCCATCCATTTTCTAACTGCTTTATCCAATACAGGTCATGGGGGAGCTGGAGCCTATCCCAGCATGCAGTATAGGATGATAGTAAAGACAAATCTTTACACACATTCCAACTTCCACTGCAATGCTTAAGTTACAGCCTACATAGTTATCATTAAGCCCCAGCAGAGTGGGCCATAATCTTGGAGCCCTGCCCAGCAATTTTCTCATCTCATCCAGTTCTCATCTCATCCGCTCTCTGCTTTGCAAATCAATTAGCATGACATCATCTTGTTGCAATGGCTCACAGACTCATGCAGATGACCAACACAGTCATCAGTGTATAGCCTGTAGAAAAAGCCAGTATTTCAAAATAAAGCCTACATTTCAGGTAAGACGAACCCATGGTGACTCCACTGTACTTATCATAGAAAATGTTATTCAAAGAAAATGGATTTGAGGAGAGAACCAGCTCAGTGTAGGTTTGGGGGTCCAGCACTACCCTTTTATTGTGTTTTTGAAAGCTGTGAGGCTGTTTTCTTGGGCAGGGCCAGTGTAGAGGGGTGTGATGTTCATGGTTAAGGAGACACACTTTAGACCTTGCAACCGAAAGCTGAAAGCATGGATAGTATCCTAAATATACAGGACGGAAGACCCTCTTCAAGGTCACATTAAACTGTCAAGGTAGGGTTATGAATAGTTAAGCAGTTGCAGGTCTTTAGAAAATCAAAAGTAAAATGCCTGTAAAAGTTCAACAATAAGACTGTTAGTTTCAGTAGGTAATTATTATTTGTCAATACAAAGAAAGATTATAGACTCAACTCCCACATGTTGGTAGTCAGTGGGTGGATCCTTTGAAAGAGTATAGTACACAGAAGTGTTACTTCACTGTCATGAGTGTTCAGCAATAAACTGGTTTTTCTGCCACACAACATCAGCTACCCCCTCATGTGCAGCTTTGAACTGGCTTGACTCCTTTTTGGGTGAGTGTGATAGGCCTCCCCCTAAGCAGGTGGCTCATTTTCCAAAACCATGATCAACAGCAAAAGAAAAAAAAATAATATCATGCATCTGAGACTTTATTCAATCAAATCTTCTCACCCATTCTCTCCAAACAAAGACTTGTTCTAAATCAGCCCAACACCGGTTACTACCATGAGTCTCTTCATATACTAAATTGTACCAAAGTAAACCTCCTGTAACACTCTGGCTCTTATCCCTCCACCAGTTCACTAAATAAACAGACAACACTCTTCATGTGATCCTGTATACAAGCAATAGAGGCTTCAATAGCTGCTATTCTCACCTTAGCTGCCTCATTCCCACAGTGAGATGGACCTGTGTTTCCTGAGGACAGAAATGAATTTGGGTGCTTGGTTATTGGCTTGGTGAATGAATTATTCTGCCTGATGGTCCACCAGCTCTGTTTGGCATTAATTTTGTTTATGGTGTCAATAACCAGGTTGTACTCGACTGTTGCCGAAGGAGTCTCATTTCAGAAGTGTGCTGTAAGATGAATCCTGTCGTATAAAAAGGTTAGATCAGTCTGGCCCTCTGGGGGGATTCCAGTGTTTTAGGAACTGTCACAAAGATGAAGCCCTACTGAGAAAGGATCTCTTGTCCCCCGAAAGAGGATAGTTAGAGATATGCGAAGATTGTTGTCAATAGAAAATGAATTAGATGCTTTCTTTGGTTTAGTCTTTAGCATTGACAGAATTTGATGAAAGCAGATCCCACTGCAAATATATTTAAGTTTAAGAAACAAGTTGGCTAAGTACAAGTCTATTTCAAGCAAACCTTTCAAGCAGTTGTTGACAGAATATTTAGAAAGGCAATATTAGTGGTGTATTACACAGACAATATTAGTGGTATAAATATAACAACTATTTTTCTAAACCTTAGCCCACTGTGTGTCATACTGTAAGTTAAAAGCAAACCCATACTTAGTTGTAAGAGGGTCCCTTCTGTACACTGTCAGTTTGGGTAAAAAAAGGTACTGTACATCTCATATCAGAACAGGTCATCCTGGTTTCTACAGCAACAAATGAGGATCTCCTGACTCCCTACCTGGTCCATTATGGGGTAAAAAGCTGGGGAAAAGTACTGTACCTCATTCAAGTTACAAAAGCACTATCAGCAGCAGGGACCTAAATCCACAACCTGTCAGTTACCAACCCAACAGCTTAACCACTATGCTATAACACTATGCCAAACATGAATGTGGATGAGCAAATTTACAAAATATTTCTCTTTCTTTAAAGCTTTTAGCTGGAATCATGTGTAGGGGATCTCAGGACAAAGAAATTAAAGTGTGCTTTTATAGTGCAAGGGTGGTTTAGCATGTTTGACAGCTCACCTTTTATATTTTATTTCTAATGATGTGGAACAGTTTATCATTTCAGAGTGTCATTTGTTCCATAAAGCAATTTTATAATTTTGCAAATGTTTTCTCAAATTATTCCTACTGCAACGTTCCAGAACAGGAGTTTGACATTCCTAACTTAATTGTCTGCATTATTTAATAAACCAGTTAAAATAGTGGGTTTGTTAGAAGTCTTTGAACTGGATTTTGGTTCTCCCTGTTATAGAGTAAAGTGGGACATTCATGGGGGAACTTTGTTACTTTAGATCTTTCTGAACGTGTGCCATCTTAATGCCCTTGATCTCAACAACAGATCAAGCTGGCAAAAGGATAAAAGAGTCAAGAAGTTAGCTGTATTTATTTCACATGTACAGTAGTTACTCATCCGTATAATGTTCAAAGTACACATTGCTCTTTTTGCTTATTGGTTTATTTTCAGAAGATTACATTTCAAACAGGAGTTTAACCAGGACTAGTGTAATTTTCAATTTAACTGAGGGCTGCTCGACAAAAAATGAGACTTAGAAGGATTTAAAGATGGCAGGCAGAAATTAGATGTTTGTGATCTTAATTTGTCTCCTAAAGTCTGCACAAATTACAATTAATAATATATACTTAAAAAATACCAAAAACTTTAATGAGCGATATTAAAAGGGAAAGAACTCCAATTAAAAAAGATGAAGTGATATGTTGCAAGTGTGTTGGAATGTTGATCATTTAAACCTCACCCTGTTATTATATATTGGATAGAGCTATTTATTTCTTGTAGTTATCGGGACTAACTGCTATAGATTCAGTCAGGAATTTACTACACTACACAACTTCTTTTCTAAAAGGCTCTCAAATCAGTTTAAACTGTGGGGACATTTTCAAAACACTTATGACAAGACCAGAACAGGCTGTTCATTAGAAGTGAGTCATTTCATTTATTTCAAGCGTTTTGTAGCTATCGGCAAAGAGTGGGACACTGCTCCTTTCCGCATTGTGTCATTATGCCAATTTGTAATACACAATGAAAGCAATTTCATTTCATTTTCAGCTCCCTAGCTAAGCACCAGAGCTTGTGTGAGCCTTAATGAGGTCTCTTCATGCCCGACATAAGACAGAATTGTTTTTTATAGCTAATATTGACCAGTCCAAAGACAGGAAAAACAACATATTTTTGCCAACAACAGGCACGCACACAAAGGTCATAACATGCCTAGTCTTGCATGCTGTTTTAAGTGCAGACTGAAAGACCAGAAAAGGACAGAGTTTTGTAAAAAATATTTATTTCCTAAGGAGTCTGCCTTTTCATGGCACTGGCAATTTATCACAACCTTTCACAGAAATTAAGTACAGTAGACATAGACCAATGTGGCCTGTATGGATTGCATATTTAACATGAGTAAACAGTGCTAAGGGCCATATTCAATATTGATAAAAGTCTAGGGACACCCGCTCTTTTAAATATTCATACAATATATTTAAACATCACCGTTATGTTGGGAGGTGATGGTAAATTGTCTAGTTTTATTGGAAGGCCATTCTGAAAGGCACATATTGGATATAGACCTTTTTTTCAGTCAGCAAAAAGGCAAACAATGGAAACTTTCCAGCTGCAATGTGCTGATAACGCTTTGAAGACTGCAATGTAAACAGTTACTGTGAACTTGAGATGTTTTCCACAGAATGTGAAATTCCATTGTGGTCCACGAGATTATCACAGAGTAAAATAAAATGTCCAAACGTATTACCAGTAACAAATGCAGGGTGTGGAAAGGCTTGCAAAGTAGAGTCCGAGGTAACTACCATGACAAGTCCTTTGTAGGGATGTAGATAGAGGTAGATTTGTTTTCTCATCAGAAATGTCAACTGAGTCTTCATCTCCTTTGGCTTGTATTTCTTGAATCGTATAATCTCTACATTTTGCTAAAACAGCACATATTTTGAGGGCTCTTCCAGTGAAAACATTGTAGTTCTGCATGTCAGCTGCTTGTATTGATTTGTGCAGACACTCTCAAAGATGCAGAAGTGATTCTGTAGTAAGGGGAATTTCGCTTGTCCAGCTCACAGCGATTCTGGAGGACTTCAGACTCCCAACTTGTCCACGGCAAAGTTCTCTGCCAAGGGGAATTCACAATCCGGTGCTTCTGCTCCATGTAGGAGCTGCACCAGTAACACGAGCTTTTCCAGCAAAGCAAAATTAGACTCTTCCTTGTCAACTTGCTCACGTGGCTCTGTTCTATGATGCTGACATAAGGCTCTCCCACAACTTTGACTTGTGGTTTCGTCTCTCCTCCTTCTTTTTCAGAAGATGCTTGGCTCTGAGCTTCACATTGGCAAGCAAGGCCCTTGCTTTACCAAATCTTCCCCTGGAAAGATAATAACAGTGAAAGGACTATATGATTTGAGTGGAAAAAACTTTCCATTCTAAAGGACATTCTAAAGATGGAAAACAACCTGCTGCTTCATCCATCTCTATATATGAAGTTCTGGCATCAATTTACAAAATAACCGTGTTATTTCCATCCTCTTCAAGCTAACATTTAAACACTTAGAAGATTTTAGAGTTAATACACATTAGAATAAATAAATGATCAATAAAGCACTTAAATAAAGCATCAACCACACTGACCGAAGCGGACAAAAGAAAAAATATTAAAGCTTTTTTATGTTTGGGTTGGATGAAAGTAGAGCATAAATATGTTAAAGAAACCTTTAGTCAATCCTTCAACAAACAAGAAATATTTTTTAAAAAGGCATTAACTATTGAAGATACTATGCACATTAAGACTTAAACCATGAGACTCACCATCCATCTCCAAACCATGATTTACTAAATAGCTGTTTCAAACTTGCATTGACCTCTTCCCAATTTACTTGAGACACTTAGAATCTACTTGAAACTCAATTAGTTAAAAAATGTGGGATGAAAATTAAAGAGTACTGTACATGTCGAAATCTATTTGTCTCTTGAAAGAGATCGAAAAACACATTCTGTTGTCTCATTGTTCTTGTCAATGACACAAAAAAAGTGATTCTCAATGCATATATACTGTATACCTATTTCAGAATGTTATGTGCTGTCACATTTAGGGTGCATCTTACCCTTTTGAAGTTATGATTATACTACAGTATGCCTTTCTTGGTCACGTGTCTTGAGAGGTTGTAATCTGTGCTATTTCTTACCTTGTAATTTTTCTCTTGTTTGCTGCCAGATTGTATAAGCACTGCCACCCTGTGCAGTCCTGGGCTTCTGCAGAGACAGCCTGTAGTTTCACGTCTGTGCTTTGCAATCTAGAGATAAAAGTTTGCGTAATGTGAGACGAGAAATCCACAAAAAGCTCACACTGTTCCCAGTGTTGGTTGTATTGATGTTATTTGAATCGTAGTAGCAATTCAAGTAGCACCTTAGTAACTCCTCTCATACAATTAAATCTCATTCAATGCGTAAAACACAATGATTGCAATGAATGCTTTTAAATCCATATATTGAATATACAGAAAATCTAAGAATTACACATATAGATTGAAGTAGATCTGTAACGTTTTCCATTCCATGAGTTTGGGGAACAAGTTCAAAAAGGGTTAAAATTGGAACTTTAACTTTTCGGGGGAGACAGCTTCTCTTAGCTTTAAGTTAAAGGCTAGAAAAGGGGAACACGTCTGCCAGAGAAACAACTTCTGTTTTCTGGCAAATCATTTTGCTTTTAGGTTGTTTAAAAGCTGTTGATGGTGAACCCAGCTGAACAGTACAGAGTCACGATTAATACGAGAAGTAACAATATTCTCCTGTCGTTCGCAAAATAACTCGATCAGTGAAAACTGAAATCAGACGTGCAATCTTTATTTAAGCATGAATACTCCCCAGTTCGAATAACAGAAATGTCACTTGCCTCTGTAGATTTTCCGATCGACAGAACGTCGCGCACGTTTTGTCTTCTTTACTGACACATGTGCACCTTGAGTCTCCATGCGTCAGTCCGTTCGGAAAAGACCTGAGAGCGCGCTTCACTCTCGGAGCGCTTCCTAGCCCGTAGGAAACAGTGCGTCTGCAAAGACGAAGAAGTTACATTAGGTTTCTGGCAGTAAGGTTCTGGAATGCAGATTCCATGTGACCATGGCATGAACTGTAGCAAATTATTTTCCCCTGATGCGCTGTGGGTTGGTTCGTAGCGCAAGAAACACAAGAAGCAAAATGTCCTATGATGGGTTGTTACAATAGCCTATACTGGATAAAGCACTTGCTTGTTTAGTAATCGTTTTTTTTTAAATTTCACTATCCAACGTTAGGAAATCCAAAAAGCAAGTCAAAATGATGGATTAAATATTCGATCCTACTCGTTATTCTCCTTTCACAGAATGCTTAACTTCAGTTCCACCTGCTTTCATATAAGATTGAAATACGTCTGCAGTTATTTATATAATATATAAGTAGAGAGAGATTATTTAGGCAGGTTCTTACTCTGGTGTGTTGATCCAAATAATGTCAAGGTGACAGAAGTAGACGCATTCCTTGTCCAGAAATGTGGAACATGAGCACCTTTTCGTTCTGATGTGACGCCAAGGTGCGCTCGAGACTGAGGATGTTTCTTGGCTTAAAGACATGGACACTGCAAAGACAAAAAAAAGAGGTTATATTCATACTGTACGTATACTGGTTACACATAAATAAATAAAAGTACTGAACAAAATACGTTGTTGTTGGGGGTACTGGAAAATTAGCTTTTCCTCATAAAAATTACTTGCGATTTGGTTAATTGCGCATTTGTGTCCCAGTATGGAATTTTGTCAATATTTTTGTCAAAACGTATTATATCGTCGCATTGCAGCTTTAAACAAAGTGTGCCCAATACACGAATGAAAATGAGACTGTCATTTGTCATTGTGGTCCCCCCTAAAAAGTATTTCGAACGGTATATACACTATTTCTGTTATATGCACTTTTGTTTGTTACAGTACTTTAATTTGAAAACATGAAGTAAAAACAAATAATGCAATGCATCTCATTTAATTTCTGATCACAAATCGCACAAAATCATGCTTTTTGCATGTTTGCAATCTTTATTTTCTATAAAGATTAAAGTCCAAGATTAATGGTGTTTAAGAACAGCACCTATGTACTGTATAGCTATAGACCTGACAGTTGTGAAAAAAGACAAAAACACCTAAGCGTTCAACTTACCTGTCTGAAGAAGTCCAGAATATAATAAAGACATCATTGAGAAAAGTATGTGTAATTCCATTTTTAATATTTATATAGAATAACTTTCCTCCGAATAAGTATTCCTTGCAATAACTGAATGTCAAATACAAGCCAAATGGAATTAAAGATGCTTCTGCACAGCAAGATCAATCTTTCACAAGCGCGAGTGTATTCCAGTCGGAGTCTTGAGAGAATAATTCTGCTTTTAAGCGCGCTTCTCCTTTTTATACATGTGTATATATACACCCCCCGCACCGCTGCTTTCCTCCTCCTTCAGACGTGTGTAAACAGCTTTGTCTTGCGTCTCATTAAGAGACAATGCTATTTGTTATTAGTCACCAACAAGCAACGTGCAGGCTGAGATAAGAAAAAAAGTATTTCGAGGACTTCAGAGGGATGGAGACGCCGAGCGGCAGTTTGAGGCGAAGCTCTTGCCAAGATTTCGGTGCTGCGCTTGCACATGCCTAACAGCAGAGTGCGTGCAACTGAAACATCAGCTACTGTACGATTTGTTTCGGTAGTTTTGGTCTGCCGAAGCTTGTAAATGACCTTGATGATCATGTCCGACGAGCACAAACAGCTGTAGGGAAATCACTGTATTACAGTATATTCAAAGCCGTTTTTTATTTAATGCCTTTAAGTTACCTGTATATTATAAATAATACGTGGGCACTCGTCCGTATAATTGAATTCAGAGTAACGATATAATCTTGTTAAACGGGCTTAGACGATAAAACGAAGACGTGTTTGATGGAAGGTTCTTAACTCCTGTATAGTGAGACGGACTTGACGCGAAGCAAGACAATTGTTCAAAGTGTTTTGACTCGTGACAGAAGTTTACAACAGAAGTTTCGAATGTGTGTACAATAGAATCTTTCTACACGATTTCTACTCATTATACAAAACAGAAAATATGCTGTGGTCCTGGCTATTCTCATTCGACTGAGGAGTATTTGTCAGTATTCATCAGAGATTTTGTGCTCTAAAAAGACTTGACAGCATCATCGATTTCCCTGTAGCTTTTTTTAGCTAACGAAAAATAATTTAATAAAAGTTTAATAATTTTATCAATAGAAGAATCTGTTTTGCCTATCAATATATAATTCATTATGAGTTTACTTTTTCATAACACATCATGTTATGTTTGAAGTGTCGTTATATATGTAAAAATACACTGTGTAGTGAAATACAAAGTTTGTAGAAAACCTAACTTTTAAACGTTACAAATTAATCCCTTCTACCCAAACGTTACTTTCCAATATTAAAAGAAAGCTATGGGGTGTAAAAGGGGTACATTTTCACTTTTTCATTTTAATTTTAATTGTACCCTTTCTGATTAAACTACTGTATCAATAACTTTAAAAATGATCCCATTCGCGCTCTGTGCCACTGAATTTTCGACGGAATTATCGGTGAGAGTATTATAAATAAATCAATAATGACATTGAAGTCTTTAGCAATAAATGAAGCATAATGATAGTTGGTTGGTGAAAAGCTTTACCGCTCTTGAAATTAGTATTACCCTTTAAAAACAAATCTTTTACGTAACACCTATACGTACAGTTATTCATTGCACTTTATCACCACTAGGAGGCGTCATAATCCACATTATACTAGCTAATGGAAGGCCCGACTGGCACTGCCGCACTGAGAACCGGAATCTCACTGAATTTTTAATATCAATTACGAAATCCATGCATTCCGAACTGTTACATTGTTAAAAAATGTTTTGATGATTTAATATGTGAGGTGAATGTTTTCGTAACCATATTTATTAACCATATTTTCTGCGTCTTTACAATATCATCGCAAAAGGACCAATGATTTATTTACCATTAACTGAAAGATCTAAATTAGAACTATGCAAACAAATGAATTATATCTTTCGACCACAAAAAAGGGAAAAAATATTTGCATTATACCAGAAACAGGAAAGATCTGAACGAATGACTTCGATGTGTATTGTTCAGTGCACTGCTGGACCTTGGTTAATTTAGACATCGCAAGTTTGAAGCAATTTCATTTTTATTAGAGTGAAACGGTGACTGAACGGGTGTTATCACTTATGCAACATTTAGTATTCCTACACGGTGATTTACAACATTAAATAAAATAATGTGCTCTTGTGTTGGACAGGAAAATACAAAAGTATAGTTTCCTTTGCTGTGGAATCAAAAGGTTAAGGAAATGAAACCAGACAGAATGTGCGAATCATTAAAAAAGACTGCTGTGACTACAGTGAATGAATTTGTCTAAACACTTTAACCCGACAGGCTGTCAAACAAAGGTCAATACCCATTCACTTCAGTCAGAAAGCACTGCAGTTAATTGCTGTTTTATTAGTATCCAGACTGTCTGGTTTCTATGACTAATACATATCGCAGAATGCGTCGGAAAATATGAGTAATTCAATCGGCCATCGATTAATAAATTATATTGTCTGCGCAGCAATAGTTTCTTTCAATTCGTGAAATGTGGTAGAAACGTATAATATTTAACCTTTGCCCTTTTCAATTACATTCACTGTCAAAGAAACCCTGTAATGCCACAGAGACACAAAAAGGGATACGAATTTTTATTATTTTATTGATGAAGTAAAATAGTAAAAGTAATTTGTTTAAATATTAAATGGACCTTTAAGATGATAGATGTGCTTGGAGGGGTGACCTCAGGTATTTGATAGCGGTAATCTATACGTCACATCCTCGGGCCCGTGAGCAAGCAGGTGAGTCCGACCGGAGCGCTGGATTCCGGGACCCACAGCGCGGCTCGCTTGCCCTTTGTGAGCGACGATGAACAGGAGAGTGTCCTCAAAGCACAGAGTTTCCTCCTTCAGAGCACAAAACGACCAAAATGTTGAATTTTTTTGTCAATCAAAAAGATAAGAAGTTTCATTTTTAGCAGCAGTGTACGCGAATGAACTTAAAAATCCGCAAAATTGTTTCTTTGGTGTCTGTTTTTACACTGTTATTGGACATTAAGGACCAACATAATGTTCATATACAGTATGTGTCTACTGCACAGATATCCATGGGTGTTTTTTAGGCAAAATTGAGTGTGTCTTGCCCCTCTGGAGGTAGAGTTCCGTACCATCAACTTTAAATTCATAGCGATCTGGATTCGTAATGAATTTCACCCACCCTGACATGTGCTCAAGTTTCTACAGCCAGGACTCGGTTAGAAACTGTCCATTCGATTATCATGTTCTATACATGTTCTGTTCTGTACATTCGGTATCAAGCAGAATAGCTCGTTTTGATGATTTTTCAATGCGACATAAACGTTAGAATGAAATATGCTTGGACGAAATCGTAATTTCCTCCCACCCAAAAATTTACATATTGGGTAATATTTCCCAAGACTACATACAGAAAAGAACTCAAAACCAAATTGTACAGAAAAGTAGGCAAAACACTAAATTCACCAAAATCCAGACTTGCACAGCATCGCACCTATAGCTTCATCATTAGGTGCAACAGCTGGACATCTTTTGTAACATAAATATGTTAGTTTCTGACAAATTGTGGGCAGGTTCTCAGTATTTACTCTTGTAAAACGTCCTGAATCAAAATGTGTTTATGCTGCACTATGGATAGTACTGCAAAAAAAAAACTGCTGATGAATATATACGAGGAAATTTTAATATATATACAGTATAAGACTGGAATACAGAAGTGATTTGACACTTGAGAACATGGAATTGTTTGCTGAATTATTTTTTTAACTTACAGAGTATTTTAGGCACCCTTCTCTTAGCTCCTGTAGTCCCGTAGTAATATCCCGACCACTTAGACACTGCAGCATGGGCACACACTTCCTTCCCAGCAAAGAAAGCCATTCTTCCTACAATGCGATAATATTGGGAATTAACCCCAAACCAAATATTGTCAGTATTAGATCCCATTCAGATAATACTTTTCACCTCAAGCACTGTATGGCAATACATAATACATACAAATCTAAAAATCATTAAATTGGTCACAGACTAGCTATTTTGACTGTAGCTTAAAGATGTATGGATCCATCCAGCCATTTCTCGATAGAAGCCAGAGTATGAGCTTCAGCAGCACATCTGAATAGCTTGTTCCAGACTCCCACAACCCTTTTTTGTAAAGAAGTGCTTCCCGTTCTCAGTTTTAAATTCAAATTCATGTAGTTTCCACTTGTGTTCTTAGGATTAAGCTTTCCTCTTGATTTTGTAGTGCACTGGGACTTCAGACATGTTATATTTTTGTGCTTGAAATGCGCAGCAATTTGGAAAGCTTACCTTAAATCTGTATAGGCCTTCTAGTCCCATTAAAATAACAGAGAAATAATCAAACTAATATTAAGCAACATACAACAATTCCAAAAGGAGCAGAAACAGGACAAGAGTGAATTCTGATTCACTAATACCACATTAGGCCAAAATCCAAGGAATGACAGGTCAGACGAATAGACTCTCTGAGTGACAGGCAATGTATGACTTGAGGGACATACAGTAAGAAAGACTTCCATCACCTTCCCTGACCAGAACCAGCTCCAGATTTCAATCCAGTTGAGAACTAGTAAAATCAATTGAAGTTCAAGTCCTGACACCATCATCTGAAGGTCATTGTACTATAAAGGTGGGATGGGCTGCACATATTTCAAAACCTTGTAGGACATACAGTATGCATGTGCTTTTACAGCTGTCCCTGAAGCTCACAGGAGCCTAACACATCAGTAGTTGAGCCTTCCAGATATTTTAACTTTCCTGTAATGGGAAATGCCCAATGTCCTGAAAACTGATTTCCCCATAATGGAATGATGGTCAGGTTACACATTCCATTATGACATTTGAATGACAAATCTTATTTGTAAATAGAAAGATAAGAGAATAGTGGGGAATGTATTTTGTCTACTGGGTACTGTAACTGGTGTATTGGTTCATCCCAAAAATAATTTCCTACTGTTTTCCCACTGCAATTTGCCAGTTTTAACACCTTAGGTTTAACGAAGGTTCTTTTCTATTTCTTTTAATAACCTGAGTTTTCAAATTTAAGTTTGTTTTGTCTTCTGCGTGTTCTGCAGCAGCTAACACTCAGTGGGATAATAGTACTGTCTGTATGAAGGTGCTTATAAGATAACAATGTGGCTCAATGAAGTGTTCTCATTACCTTGATTAAAGTTATGAATCATGGCATTGCACAGCCTTGTGTGTCTTACTTACCTTTCTAATTTTTACTGGAACAGATTCTAGTTCCCACTCCAGCTCAGCTTCAACTAACCACAGACTCTCAAAGATTTTCTGATGGAAAATGGACATAGTGAGTTGGACACAGGAAATACCAGAGCCAGTGCACACCTGTTTATGCCTTTTGTGGTTGCCATGTCTGTGGTGGATTTTAGCAAAGCTGAATGAATTGCTTTTAAATCATAATATAAAAATACTATTACCATATTCTATGCTATTCCATACTGCTATTGTAACATGAAATCACAGTAGTCTATAGTATTCCACACTATTACTGTTGTACAATAATATTACAATTTTTAAAAAGACAAACGTTTTTAAACACAAAGTTACAGGTACTGTACATCTTAGGCTACTCTGAATACTAAAGTATTTGTTGTTTCCAAGAGGAAAATAAACAGAATAAACATTCTGTGCACTGCCTTCTGCTGTTCTGTGCCTGCAAGCCATCACAGCACATTTGTTGATACCGAACAAAATGTAAGCAAAAGTTTTCCAAATGTTTTGTATTTATTTATTATCTACCATTTACATGTACAGTATATGTCATATAGTATATAAAATACAATATTTAACTATACGCAAATCAAAGCTGAAAGTTATAAAACAACATGAAATGCTTCCTGTAAAAAAGTACACATCTGTTGGCAGAATTAGGAGAAACCTGCCAGTCTTGGGTTTTGGCCCTGTGGCTCACAGTTTCAAGAATAGATGCTTAATTACCTCACAGGGATAATCCTGTTCTCCCATCTTGTCTTTGGCCTTCCTGAAGAAAGGAAGCGTTGTCACCGGTGCAGGACGGTGAATCAGGAGAGCTGCACCAGACTCGTTCAGTAAACTGAAGACTTTTTTGAACATCTGCGATGGGCTCTGTACTCAATTGAGAAGGATTTGTCACTTAAACTTCCGGTGCCAGAAGGTAAGAAAATACATTTGTACATGGGAGACATAAAAAAGACAAGGAAATCGGTGTCCTCAAAACGTTTAGTTGAATGCCACAATATAATCACCAGTTTGCAAATCATCTCCCAGTATCAACTTTGTGTAATTTTAACATGAGTCACGTTAAACAAACTAACACAAGCAAGTAATGAATGCTCTTGTTGTGGTATCCAGACATACATTAGTTAAAACAGGAGTTGTGGTGTACAGAATTTCCCACTTAAAAGACATTGGCAAATAAAAACAGAAGTTTCTAAATTTAAATAATTAGAAGAATGTTTAGAACAATGTCATTTTACAAAGTTTTATATACTGTAAATTAGAGCAACATCTAAAGCTTTTTGCCAATTGGAAGTTCCATAGAAAAATCAATAGCAGCAGGATCAATCTGGGAGGTGTAAACTAGGTGATAGAATATGCGGAATCTCCTAGTGTTCACATGGGTTTTTCCCTAGTGCTCTGGGCTTCCTCCCATTGTCCAAAAAAAAGTGGCTAAGTTAATGTCTAACATCCTTAGTATGTGATAATGTATTAATGGCTAACTTTTCCTTGTTTGTGTGCATGTGCCCTCAACACACTGGCAGCCCAGCCTTGATATAGTCCTGCCTTCTGCCATGTCTACTGCTGACACAATTGGCTGCTGATGATGATAATGGACACAATCCTAAGAAATATGAGACTGAAAGAAGCTGCAGAATATAGCATTATTCAATACCATTCAGAAAACCCGATTAAGTGAAACTGAAGTGGATGTGGTAGGTGCTAAGTAATAAATAATGAGCTTTTTTATTATTGCTGTTGCTTTAATTAATACATACCTCTAAATACGGTAAGGCATTGACAAGCAAAGCCTTGTCAAAACTGCCTTTCTTTAGGTGTTGTAACCCTTCGATGTCACTGTTAATCTCTTTGGGATCAGCAGTCTGTCCCCACAACACTGGATGTAAAAGTACCAAAGTCTTCTCCAGGGCTGGAATCAGGTGTTCCCCATCTTCTCCCATGTAGAGCAATTTATGATGAGGATCCAAATCCAAATATTTCCATATCAGCTTGACTAAGCTCTCTTGATAGTGACTTCCAAACATGTGACAGTAAGCAGTGTGCCCTTCACTCCTTATTGAAGTTGACTGAAAGCCACTGCACATTAAACATTCACTCATCTTTTGTCTTAATGTACTGTTTTTTTTGTTATAATGTTTTAAGAAGGCATTTCATCTGACAATGAAGGAAAAAAAGAAATGTGAACACTATCCGTGTAGCCTGCTGCCCTGGGATCAGCTTTGTGAACATGGTTCCCAAGCAACAAGATTTCTACACACAAATTCACCACAGGTACAAGTCACCTCTAGGCGTCACTCAAGTCACATCGTATCTGAAATTATAGTTCTTTTTAAAGCCACTCTCCTTCCAGGATTAGACATTAATACTGCTGTGCTTTGCTAGAAAACTGTCAGCTCAATACTGTGGCACATCAAGAGTGCAGGGAAGGAGGATGAGTAGGACAATAGACAGGAGAAGACAAAGATAGAGCTACTTGTTAAAAACAAGCCGATATACTTGCACCCTTACCCACTGGACTTTCACCCTGGTCTGGTTCCCATTATCCTGTGTGTAATTTTAATACTGACCTTTGCTGCTAGCTAGGCAAGCAGCTACTGTCCATCTCCTCTCAATTATTAACTGTTGGCAGATGGGTTGAAGTTTTCATTATGTAGAACGTCATACTTAATATAAAGCATGAGCTGTGTGGGCCTACATATGAATTTTATGAAAATGCATCCCCTTTTAAATCGTATTGAATGCCATCAGTGCCTAGACCACCCACATCCGGCATATGTTTTGTCTCAAATAAAAATAATCCTCAAGTAAAAATCTGTCAGTGTTCGTACTGTGGGTTTCTTACTCACTTACTGTACTTCCTTTGTCTGTCCTCTTTTTTACTGTCCATTATGTAATAGCCTTTTTTGTGTTGGATGTTATTAAAAAAACAAGTAATGGTCTGATAAAAGTTTCCAGAAAAAACTTCTCACCAATGACTGGGAGAAAATTTCCAGGACAAATACATTAGTGTGTCTCCTGAACTTATTAGTGTTGTGTTTCACTATGAAACACCAGTGGGGTAGGTCTCCAGTTCTTACCATTCTCTCATTGTGGTTTTAAACATTGCAAAATCTTGAACATACAGTAGAATGTGATGAAGTAAAAAATAAAGCCTATTAGGAAGACATTCAACCCAGAAGGAAACAGCTAATAGACAAAAATAGAATAAACTAGTTATTGAAGTTAACTTGAGCTTTGTGAGCATCAGATGATCACAAGGCTCCAGATTCACTGAATG
This sequence comes from Atractosteus spatula, assembly GCF_055471065.1. NCBI lineage: Eukaryota > Metazoa > Chordata > Actinopteri > Semionotiformes > Lepisosteidae > Atractosteus > Atractosteus spatula. Next base: position 29,792,379 of record NC_142717.1, on the reverse strand, counting down.
GGATTTTAACACTGCCCTTAAATTGAGACATTTAAAGGTATTAATGTGTGAATTCAGCATTAATCATAATTACTATGCATTATGGGCTCCGCTAGACTTAAAATGTGTGACACAGGTTCTCTAGTACCAGGAATGGGGATCCCTGTTTGAAAGCATTATAGTAGGAATTAGCTAACGAAAGCAAGGAAAAAAAACATCCCAATGTGCAACAATTAAAAGATGAGGTTCAATTTAATGCAAAAATCTACTGTAAAAACGGCCTTTTCCTGTAGAATCATATTTAAAGTCTTGATTTAAGTAAACTGTGCTGTGTACAACCACAAACAGTATGACTACTGTACGTTTCTAGACAAGTGGTCAAATGATTGGACTGCTCCAGGTAGTGAGAGAAAAACTTTTCCAGAGACTTTACCTCTCTGAAGTTCAGGCACTAGGCATCTCAAACAGGACATTGCTAGAGGCCTAATCAAAAAGTTCAGCTCCAGTCTGGAACTGAATGCACATGGGCAAAGGAAGTAAAAACTTTTAGAACCACTAAATGAGATAAATCTATTAACTTAGAGTAGCAGTACATTTTCACAGGACTCTTTTGGGAGCATTATTTAGCAGCTGGTTCACTCTGCTACAACTTTGCATTGTCAACAAACGTGGGCTTCTGATGAGAGTACTGATGATGTACTGAAAAATCAAGGAAACTACAGTATGTGGAAATTAATTTAAGACTGAAAGTAGGAGGCACATCTTCATCCAAAGAGTTGTAGGAGTATGGAACAAGCGCCTCTCAATTGTAACCTTTCTTATTAAGGAATCTACATTCCTTTGACATGGGTATATAAGGATGCTTTTTTTCAATTGAAAAAAATCTTCCTGTTGCGGTCAAATACTAAATAATGGGATGAGACAAACTTTTAAAGATAATGTACTTAATATTCTGATGTTTGGTGTTAACTGAGAACTATTATATCCCCTCCTCACTTGTAAGGAATGAACCACGGAGGCAGGAGAAAGGAGGAAGATGGGATGGAGGGAGCAGTGTGAAAAAAGATGTGTGCATAGAGGGCTCAGCAGTCAAAATATTTATACATAAGAGAGTGGAAGTGCAAGATTACAATTTGACTTTTTCTCCAGTCTTTTGTTACAGAAGAGTTCTTCCTTTAACATCTCTGATGGAGCGTTAAACTCGCCATATAAAAGTTATCTCATTAATTAATGCTCATTAATCACAAAAAGGTTTTTATATTTTCTTTTGGGGGGGACCTTCAAGTCTCTATCATTTCTATCTGTTAAGTAAAAGTAAAAATATTTACTTATTGACATAGTTACTATTACCCTATCTTACCCCGAAACTACAATTACTAGTATTCTACAGATGTGATATGTAATGGAGGTAATCTTTCTAATACTGAAGTTCTGTAACAGTGTGTTTTGAAAATCTAAAATGAGAGTACTGTCTTGGACTGCTTTAAGTTTGTGTTTACATGTGATGAGTACTTAAAATACAATAAAAGACATAGCGATCACTGACCTCTGTAAACAAAGTTTTACTGATACAGTTCATCAGATACCGAAATGTGAAGCTACCGTCTTACACAAGGAAAAAACATAGACATATGTTTCATGGCCAGTAGATGGATTACAATAAATAGTTTGAACTACAACATCTGTACACAGAAACATTTGCCCCATAGCCATAGAAATGTACAATATCAGTGCAACATATATATATATTTTATTATTCAGAAATTTATGACAGACATAACACTTTTGAAAATAAAAGTTTTTTTGTTTTATGTTTTTTCTAAATAAACACAAGCAACTACTGGATTTGTAATCTCTGTATTATATACAGGTTCCTAAACAAGAAACTCCAAAAGGCACAATTGTCTATACAACATGTACAAAAAACAAAAAAAAAAATGGCTGGAGCTGACAAGAAAAATAAAAAGGAACAAGGTAAAGATTGGTCATTATTTATGATTGCACGTATAATATGAAATGTCAGAAAATGTGCTTTGAGGAAAGAGGTGTTTGCAGAATTGCAAACCTTTTAAGTGTTTTCAGTTTTACAAAGTGACAAGCATTACAAAAAATAAAATGAAGAACTCTCGTGAAGCGATCAGGTCGCTATTACGAGTCTGTCCTCGTCATCGCTAGAGACGTCATTGTACTCCACTGTCATCTGACGTCTTGGGGCCCCAGGGCGTCCTTGAGGCCTTACTTCACAGGAGCCTCCTGGAGAAGCCTCTTGCTTTGAGACTTCTTCCTCACTGCCCTTTACAAAGTGCTCAATGGCAGAGCCTCTGGCGCTCTGAACCGGTGCTGTTTCTGGGCCAGCCTTGGGTCGTGACGCCACTTCTTCGTCACACTCTGCGCTCTCTGCAGTGCTTCTGGAGCCCGACGGCAGTTCTGGCCTGTTTGAGGGTGTGATTTCTAAATCCCTTAGCTGAATACTCGTGGATGTTTGTGGGGTTAATGCCCGACCAGCAGTGTTGATGTCAACATCCCCAGGGGGGATTATGGATCCTTGAGCAAGCGTAGCATCACAGGGTTTAGAATTGACATTGGAAGTGTCTTCCCCACCTTGGCCTTCAGCTGCAATCGGACTGACCGATGGAATGAGAGTGGGCAATGCTATGTTCAGGATCTGCAGCCCAGGGATGTGTGCTTGTGGGCTCGGGCAGTTCTGGCTTGGTGGGTTGGCGGCCAGCACTTGCAAGCCTAATGCGTTCAGAGTGAGGCTCTGAGGATGCACCTGGGGGGCAATGTTGGAGTTTGCCAGGCCCACAATGTTGAGCGTCTCTAGGCCCAGAGCCGGAAGGGGCTGGAGAGTCTGAGTGCTGAGGGTTTGCAGTCCTGTAACACTGACCTGTCCGATGGGAATGCAAGGCAGCACGTTGTTCACTTGTTCGGTCATAGCCAAGGGGTTGCCAGCGCATGGCGCTCCTTCAGGGGATTTCTCTCCATGAGGGCTGGCTGTGCGGTGAATGACGCTCACAGCAGGGATGGTGAGCTGCACTGGCCCGGCCTGGATCGGCACAAAGGTGGAGTAGGCCGCCAGCCCAGCGGGCACCAGCTGGATGCCCCCCACAGGGATCATGCTGTAGGGGGTTCTGGCGGGCTGCTGGGAGTGCAGGGGCAGATGGCTGAACAAGTGTGTTGGTGTTGCTGCAGGCTCTATCTGACTCTGAGGGAGGAACTGGGGCTGCAGTGGCGGCGCCGTGTAGACAGACGCAGGCACTAAATTGGTCTGAGTGCTGCGATCAACCGGCAGCCCAGCTTCACTCTGCTGACAGGACTGGCCCCCTGGCAGGTGAACCTGAAAAGAATGATCACAACACAGAGAAAGACATTAGGTTCAACTAGAACAATGCTAAGGGAGAGATTCCTAATAAAAGCAAAAATACCAAATTGCAAAAACGTATGCATAGACTCAACCTATTCTCTGCACATGAAGAAAAAAAAGAACAAAAAATTTACTTGAAAGCACAGCTGAATTCCAGCTTTACTGAAATTCTATTTAAAATGACCTATTTAACAGTTATGGAAACTGTAACAACAACCAAAGTACAGTGTTGAAGTTCACCTTCTCCTAAAATTCCATAAATAATTTAAGTATTCAATTAAAGCTGGAAGGCATAATCTCTTGTTGATGTAAAAGATAAAAACAAATGAATAAGGTTCAGAATGGAATTTTTTCCCACAGTGGGAATCACTGTCCTTCTAACAAACAGGTCTGCAATGGGACACATTTTCATAACAGTCATAAAGTGTAGTCCAGTGAAAATGTTTCAGTTGCTGTTTTTTTAATGGGGGGGGGGTTCCTTGAAGGTTAATGTTAATTCAATGGAAAGGGCTGAGCGTCCTTTCAGAATACGTTTTTTCCCACAAAGGCAGATGGAGGACAGCTTCAGACTAGACTGGAACATGCCATGATGAAGGGTGCCAAACAAAGCAAAAGCTGCAGATGGAGGAAGAGAAGCTAAGGACTTCTGGTACTTCGGCCAGGCAGACTATGCACTGGAGCAAGAGGAGCGTGATGTGCCAGAGCACCTGGCTTTGGCACAATCCAAATATTTAACATCCAAAATATTATTAACTGCAAGTACACAGCATATGTTCTTAATGTAGCTAATTCTTAAACTTTCAGTTTCATTTTATGATTCTTCTTATAAATAAATATTTCTTTTTCTATAATTGGAGCTCAAATTCATGAATCCTCCCATTATATGACTTTGTTTAGCTTGGTCAAAGAATTACTCCTTAAAATTATGTTAAATTAATTAAGATAAAGAAAATCCTAAAAATCACGTACTGCTCTTTTACCCCATCTTTCACAATAGCTACATGTTTGGCCAATGCTTCCCTTTCAGGAACTGGACCTATTCCACAAATCAATGCTTTACCATAATCTCAGACTACAACAAAAAGCAGTGTATAAAATGTTTTTATAGCTATTGTAGCCTTTCAACATGCTATTTAATTTGCTCCACTCTTTGCCACATGAGGCATAAAAATAAACTTCCAAATACATTTTTGCTTCAACAATGAGTTCTGTTCATTCACAAATAAATCCTGTAACATTTCTTCCATAACCTTTGTTAAACTTGTGCATATATGCATATAAAGAAGATGCAAAAACCTTTTGTAAGATGTGTCCTTACATTCTATTTTTGGGGTTTTTCTGGAAACCTAAAGAGCCACGTGCTGTATAAGTAACAACACAACTACCCCTGCGCAGCCTCATTTTTGCTTGAGCTTGTATTAATCGCAAAAATAAGGGACTAGATTAAAGTGGCAACTGGCCGATTGCCTGATTTTTTACCTCGGTGTTCATTTCTTTTAAGTGCCAGCAATCTCAAAAGACCTGCCTTTGTCACTATGTCAGTTCATGAGTCAAAAACACAACAGAAACAAAACGGCAACCTTTGACGGCTCCGAGACCTTGTTTGAGGCCGAGGGACTGAGAGGATCGTCCTGCTCCGGGTAATCGATTGACATCTGTCGGCAGGGGGACTTGGGGCTCAGCATCGGCACTGCGTCTGGCTCTGTCTCTGTGCCAGGGCTCCTGTGCGGGGCGCTGGCCTGTATTTCTTTAGTGGACAGAGGGAAGGCATCTCCTGAGATACTCATTTGTGCCAGCAAGGCGCTTGGGAGGGTCTCCAGAAGAGCGGTGTCCAGCTTGGCCAGGCTCCTCGTCACCCTCTGCTGCTCGTCCGCACTGGCACTGCTTGGAAACTCGCTGTGGCTACTGCCTGCTGGGTGATGCTGAGGGCTGGCAGTGACTGACGGGGTGGCAGACAGCACCGACTCTGCTTGGCTGTCTTCCTCATCCTCTTCCTCGTTGTCATTATCGTCATCGTCCGCGCCATCCGAGTCCTCCACGTCTGAGCCTGGGCGTTCGTATCCCAGTCTCCCTTTATCTCCTGCGGGGTACAGTGACAACAGGGTCATATCGTGATGTTTTAAATAAGTAATTGGAGTTATATAGAACTTTTCATCCCAAAAGATCCCAAAGCATTGTGCATGCAGGAGGAGACCCATTTCATCCACCACTTAAGCATAGCACCATCTGGATGACACACAGCCGCCTTTCTGTATCAACACTCCCACTGCACAGTAGACCAGGTGGAGAAGCGAGAATGTGCTTGAAAACACAAGCTGAATTAAAGGGGAGCTCTGAGGAATCCAGACGGTAGAAGAACAGTATGGAATTTACCCAGGACACTGGGACTAACAGCCCTACACTTTTGAACAGTGCTATGTTATCTTTAATGACCAAGTAGTCAGACCTCGGGCTAATGTCTTATCTGAAGGACAGCACCTACGACAGCACAGTGTCCCTGGAGAAAGCCTACCTCCTACTGGTCCACCAACACCAGTGAAAGATCCTGACCAGGCCCAGCCTTGCTGAGCTTCTGAGATCTGACCAAATCGGGTTATGAGGTGGTAACACCACTAGTAGCCCCTATTTAGTGAGAGTTCATGTGAACTTTTATATTTACACATACACACAGGTATGTGTGCGTTCCTGTATATATATATATTACCGGTCTAGGGAAATACATCGTCAAACACATCTGGCTATAAAAAAAACCACCACAGTGTGTCCCTAAAACACAGAACATATAGTCAGTACATGGTTTAGCTCTCTCTAGTGTTCACTGTTTCAATATTTAATTATCAGAAATCCTTACTCTCAACAACAGTCTCAATGTGCTTTGTAATAATAGGCAGACCCTTTACATTTCTAAGTGCTAATATAAAATTCTTCAATTCACCCAAAGCCGATCCTCTGAAATGATAAAGATAAAAATGTATTGCTTTATGCACTTACTGTCATTTTTCCTAAATATTACTGTTTATAAGCATGAATTAAAATATTTTCATAAGTCTTAAATCCCAGAGCTTTGACACAAACAATCCTTCACATCAGTAATATCACTGCTGTCCTAGACTACATACAGTTTTTTGTAATTCATCTGAAATGCTGCTTGGATATTTTGCCTGAACTTCTAAAGTAATGCCCTTTTTTGTCATATTGACCAACTCAACTGGATGCAACAGAATCTGTTTTTTTTACAGATTTGTGCCAACAGTGTGTGATCACATGTGGGAAGGATCATCCATTAGTCAAAGTACTTATCCATTCACAGTGTTTTAAACTCCAGTCAGACAAAAACAGAATCTTAATTCACCTACAGTAGGTGGCTTGTTCACAATATATACCTTCTCATATCAGAATGGGTGTGCATCTCTTTGATCCTGTGTTACACATGCACTACAACAGATGGAAGTTCACGAAAAGCATTAATACGATTTTTTCAGATTTAGAGTAAATTATTTAGATTTAAATTTAAATCTACGCAAATATCTTACACTGAAGAAAAGAAGCAGGTTACCAGGGATATTAAGGCTGCTCATATACATAAACACATCAACTGTGAGTTTGCCTGGCCAGTAAAAAAGCACTGTCAATGCATCACATAGGTGACATAATTGGTTTGCCAGGGAACAAGAAAACAATGAATGAAATTTCTAATGCCCTTAAAGTAATAAGTAATGACTAGCGGTACATTTCTCACAGCATGAACAGTACAGTTGACCACAGGCAGGAGGAAACAAGCTGTACAAAGTGCTAATAATGAGATACAAGGCATTTGTCAAAGCACTCAGTGCATAGCTGTTTATTTCTGGCAATCTTACTACCTGAGAAAAAAAATCTTTACTTATTAAGTTTTCACCAGGGCACCACATGGCTGTAAGATGTGCTACAATCCACACAGAACACAATTTCAATAGCTATTTATTACTTTCTCCTAACAGTTCCACATTCCTTCCTGTGTCCTTAATACTGTAAAGACGCTCTTCCCCCTCATGGGTTGAAAAGAGTGATCTGCATACAGTACTGCACGTACATGGCCATGGCACACAACATGTTTTCTGCAGACATTATTCTGAAACACTGGGTTCATGCCAATCAGTTTTAGGATTCACCAAATCAATGAAGGGCTACATCAATCTACAGGGGCTGGCATCTTAAATATAAAATATTTCATATTTTAACAATGCAATTCCAGTGTTGCCCTTTGTGCTTCTATGTTAGTGATCCATTCAGGATCACTCATTCGATTCATTCCTTAAGGACACATTTCCACAGAAATTCTATAACTGCTGCAGAAAATAATTCCTGATTTACAGGCAGAGAGTACTCTCAACCAACAGAGAGAAGACACGATATATACTAATTTTTTACCAAAATGTTCAAACACTTTCTAGAAAGACCAAAATAGGAATCTATTAATGTTCAAAACTGTTTTGCTAAGTCCCCAACTCCTCCTCCTCAACAAAAGACTCTAAAAATGTCTATCATCTTAACGACTTTTAATGGCAGTCTGTCAATCTTCCAAGGTTGGATGAACTACTTTACTGCTGGTAGCATTCCTTTGCAAAATGTCTCTTAAAGAAAGAAACTAGTTATTAGACAACAAATGACTAGTTGCAGTGTGCTAATGCAAAAAACGTGCAAGTGGTCAAAAGATTATCTAATAAACCTGCTTAATTAGAACTGCTTTCTATTTTTCTGAAAAGATGACATCACCATGCACACACCTACACCGAGTTTTGGAAGAAAAGTTGCAGTCAAATCTGTGCAGAAAAAAAAATATTGATGGTGACTGTTGTTCCCAGTTCAGGGAAACGTAAGGAGCAGGAAACTGAGACATTTTAATAATTTAAAATAGGTAGAACAGTTGTTCCACAGCTTTAATGAACCACATGATAATAGGAAGACATCTGCAACAAATGTAATAAATGTTATATTGACTCCTAGATCCCGTTTTATTGCTAAAGGGTTTTTTGTGTCTTAATGTAGTGCTTGCTGGAATAGGTTCAGTGCATGTAGTGCAGTATTAGTATTCAATCCTGATCTTCATTTTTCGGCAATAAATCTGACGATTTCAATAGCTTTTTTTAAGGGGATGATTCACGTATCTAATCAAAGCCGGCAGTGGGAAAGGGCCCACACGGAGATGCTATCATTAGCACGTTTTGTGTGGCAAGGCAGCACTGGCTGAGTTCAGTCGTAATTGCAGATGCTTCGGAAGCTCACTCTCCAGCTAGCTCACAGGAAGCAGAACAGAAGACGACCATCCTAACCCCCCCTCCCCACCAAACATACACACACAGCAGCACCTGCCCCCCCCTTCGCTATTTTTTTTACAGTGCTGGAGGAATTCTCAAAGGCGATTTGTCATCCTCTCCTGTATGAAAGCAGCGTGGGTGTAATGAGGCCCGTTTTCATCCCTGTCACTCGCCCACAACACTGGCGCATGGCTCTAGGTAACTAATTAGAAGGCAAGCTGATGTAGGGGCTGGAAATGCACAGCAAATAAAGGATCCATCACCCACATCCCCACAGATTTAGCAAGATACTGCTGTCAGCCTGAAAAACAAATACTCCAGAGCGTTTGCAACCAAAGAAAACACAAGCTTCTGTACTTTCTAATATTAGAAGCTGTAATTTCCTATTTTAAATTATGTGCATACCACCCACATGTGATTGGAGTCATAAAGAAACAACATTTAGCACTATATAAGCATCCACTACCATTCATCTTGCATTCCAAAAGTATTATAGAGGAAACACCAAGTTGTTCCAACTTATTATTATTTTCAATTTCACTTTCAAGCTTGAGACACAAGAACAGAAAAAATATCTGGTATGGAAATTATTCAAGGTTGCAAATCCAGAATTAGGTATCTGCTGCAAAAAAAAACAAAACAGGTTCCCAAATTAATTTTGGTTAAAATATAAAAAAAATGAGTATGGGTTCATCTTGAAACAGCAGAGGGATATTTATGATTTTGATAGCATGACAACTGTTTGTTAATGTTCAATTTAAGTACAATTCTCAAAAAAATCATTACAAATAGATGAAAAAATCCTTATTTGATTATGCAACATTACTAATAATCAATTGGAACCACTTTGAAAATAAACAGGTAAAAGAAAAGAAATAGAGTAAAATATTCTTTTATTCCTGGTATTTTTGGCTTAGTTCACTCCTCTTCAGTAAAGACAGACCCAATCTTGGTTCACAGAGGTTAAAGAGTCGCCTTGTTTTTGAAATAGAGCTTTGGTCTCGCAAATGAACGATGATGACTCACACTCCCTGAGGTATTTTATTGCGAATCCTTGTTGATCTACTCGACAGGGGCTACAAGTCTGGCAGAAAAGCATCCATCATCTTTATGGAGTGAAAAATAATAAAAAATACAGTGCACACTCTTCATCAAACATCAACTAACTTCCGCACTTACACCTCTCATTCCGTCATAAAAGGCACATATTTTAAAGGGGTATAAATTATAACTTATGCACATAAAGGAAATCCCAGTGATCAAACTTTACAGGCATTATAACGTGCTACAGGGAAGACTTACTTCTGTGCAAGTGATAATGACTCATACGAAACTTTCTGAGATTTTGACAATTAACTTTGTACAGAACTGTTAAAGTTCTGTATGGCACTGCACAAGCCAACCAAGTTAATGTATCTGAAGTCATTTAAATGTGAAGAGTGAAAAAAAAATTAATCCTCAGAGGTACAGACCTAGTTAACCCAAAGTATAAGGTAAGCATCTGTAGATGTGGGTAATTCCCTTATCTGAATCACAGCAGCCCAATTGGTCACAGCTTATCCTGATTGTTCCTGGCATTTGGTGGATTAGAGAGAGCACTTGACAGCTCCCTGAATGGGGTGCCAGTCTGTCAAGAAAAATTATCCCCCAAATAAAGCAGCTGGGTGGACTGGAGCAACTGGGGTGAAATATCTCACAAAAAGTATAACAGCAGGTCAACAGTGGGAACTTGAACCCACAGCCAACCAGTTATGAACCCAGAGACTTGTTCAATACGCTACGGCACACCTGAACATTTTACAAGCTGCTGCCATGCAATGAACTCTTGCCTCCATGAAAAAACACAGAAAAAAGATAGAACTGACTAAATATGTTCCAGCATTTCACTGGTAACCTTCATTATCTGCCCATACAATGTTTTTTTTTAAGTGCTTAAAATAACTTCTTGTAAAAGTAAAAACTACAAAATATTTTTTCAAACATTCAACCCGGTGGTGTTCAGGAAATTTTATTTATACAGAAATGTGATATCTGGTTCATTACTCTCTTACATCTTGATTTAGAAACTCAAGATCCCATCCTCTTTTTTCCCTTTAGCCTCAGTTCACTACAATCAACCAATCCAGCAGACCCAGAAGCTGAATTTTTTTTAATATAAGGCAATAACTGTTTGTTCATGAACTTTAAAAGGAGGCAGAAATACATTATTATTATAAATTATCTTTCTCCAGCACTTGAATGAAGCAAAGGTGATGTGAATGTCTGATTTCATGTGTGAAGCTGGCACCGAGGGAACAGAGATCAAATCACATGACAGTCACATGTACAGTATGTCTACGATCCTTTTTTTAACATTTTACTTGTTTATTCATTTTTATAACTGCCCACTTTGGAACCTGTAATTATTTCTGTAGCTTTTGGCTACAGCTCATAGAAATGCCACCTGTCCTGCACAGGGAGAATCAGGAAGGGGAGACACACGAGCTCCCACCCACTGAGTTTTTGACATGCCGCCAGACTGGAGAATTCACGCTGACTGGAGGAGCGGCACATCCCTTCACGGACACTGCTGCCAGCCTGCGGGCACAGGGGAATCTGCAGAAATCACTAATTGGACAAAAGCTGAGAAAGCCCTGCATGAGTAATCTTAAAGTGCTCCTCGGAGATAGAAATCCAGCTCCTTGGGCTTCTCCTGCTAAAAACTGGCTGGTGATACAATAATTTGAATTCTGATCGCCAGGAGAACATAACCCTTATCAATGAATCCGGCCAGAAATTACGGGCAACCAGGAATGCAGACAAAGCTTACCTGACTCTTCTGCGTCTTGATCATCTATGAGACCCACAGAAACACCCATTTCCATGCATTTCTTGCTATGGGCTTTGGACTTCATGTGCTTGGTCAGGTTACCTGTGAAGGCAGAAGAAGGTCACAGTTAAATGACACCGCCATGAAAGAGATTTGGGAATTACGAAATGTACAGAATACATTAACAACCCATGCTGTCAAGGCGGAGACACATGGGATCTTTTCAAAACTCTTCATGTTGTGACAGAATCATCTGAGTAGTAAAAGAATGAGCTCTATTGGGCTGATAGTCCTTGTCCTTGTTCTTAACATTTCTTATTGCCCACAGGTGAGTGAAAGTAGAGAAACAAAAAATGTTAGTGTTGTGATTAATGACCTTAAATGTGGATGTAAATAAAGCTCACTTTAAAAATGAGAAAAAAATCAAAAGAATCATTCAATTAGTGAAAAAAGTTGCTGATTTCCTTTGTAATACTATATTTCAAAGCAGATCTCTTACTGTTGTAAGAAAAAAATATTTACACCTATATTTATCAGCAGCACTGAACACAGTGCTAAACATATGCTCCAGCTTATGGTATTGCTTTGTTAGTGTGCTTGGTACTTTTTTACTACTTGAACTGAAAGTTGAAAAGAAAGAGTGGATTAGGATGTGCGATGAATAATCCACCTTGAAGTGTATTGAAATAACCTTTCAGGAGCAACTATAGCACAAAGGCATCAGAAGGAACTTGAAACAGACCGTGAAAGGAAAGGAACATACTGGCTGAATTGAGATAAATAAAAACAAGCTTTTGAGGAATATTTTCCTTAGAATACCATGTAGGTGCTCTAAAAGCATCACAGGCTTGCAGTCTTCATACAAGGGGCTGTAACTGCAAACACCATTATATAAACTGGTTAGCTCTCTTGTGTACTACTGTGTATTGCTGCACAACTGTTGTACCCCCCCCCCCCCCCCTTGATCCGGAGTGGAAAACTCAGCACTACAAAGTAAGCACCAGGGTTAACACCATGCTATGGAAACACCAGAGGAATTACTATGCACATTTTATTGCAAATGCATGAACCACAATCAACAATATATAATACAGATGAAGGGAACTCAGTAAAAAAAAACAGAAAAACAATCTATCAATGGAATGCATTAATGACTTGCTCAGTAATTACATGACAAAGTAGCAGCCAAGAATCAAAATGGCTAACTATATGAAAAGCCCATCAGGCTAGGAGAAGACAGCATGCAAAATACTGTATAAGCAGACAAAGCATTTGAATTTCTGTAGTCTTATGAAACAAGAATTAATGAACTGATAAAAGAAAATTCCAAAACTCACAAGTGCACATACTGTAGATGGGTTTGTGTTTCATTTTATAACATGCAGAGAGGTGTCTGTTTTCACAGCACATTATTGTATTTGGATTTTGTGCAGACAAAATAAGAGAAATAAAGTGTATTATACTCGGCCTAGTCCTAGAATTACTTTCTAGTACATTTAAATAGATGGCCAGAGGAACAGTGTGGTATTCCTAATGCTGGAGTTTATAATGCAGTAAGAGAAGTTTGTCTGTATTGTGTCTACCTATTTTCCTATCCTATCATATCCCAAATATGTTCTGTAGGATTGAGGACAAAGATCTTACCAACCCCTGAAACATTTCAGTGTTGTTCTTCAAGCAGACCACACCCAGAATTTTGGCTGAGCTTATCAGGATGCTCACCATAAAACTGCACCTTTTTGTCCAGAGAGGGACATGATTCACCAGCAAACAGTGCCTTTCACAGAAAACAGCAGTTTCAGTCCACCTGTAAGGCACAGCCAGTGCCATGCTGAACTACAGGAGCAATATCTTGTGGACTGAACCTTTTTCTGGGCTTCTGCCATTCTTGCAGTATCCCATTAGAAACAATAGCACACATCACTCCAAAGCCAGGTGTTCTACATTCCACAGTCAATTGTTCTGGGACAGCTATAGCCATATCTGTGAATTCACATGCAGTGATCATTGACTTAGGATTGCCTGACCTGCCATAAAATACTTGGACATGCAGTTCTTAAAATCAGTGGACACACCTGCAGGCACAACTGTGCAGTTAATGATTTCCTGGATAATGGCATTTACACCATGTGAATTGGAAATTTGTGTTTACCAAGTACTTTACTGTATTGTTAGGTCCATTCTGACATACTTTTAGGTTCTGCACTGGTGTGTCTAATTTTCTTTTTCCACAAAATATTCCCTACATTGGACTCTGAGAACTATAACTATTAACTCTGCTATAGTGTCACTTTTAATATGTTGGCCAGACACCTTAACTGCCTGAATAAATTAGCACCAGACTGTTCTAAACTTTGATTATTGTCCACACTGAGAGGCACTGGCTGTATTAGGCTACAGATTTACATCAATATACCTGTGGACTTCCACACACATCCTCTGGATAAACACTGTCTTGTGCTACAATCCAATACTGCCAAAAGAACAATTTAATCTAAACTTTACACATACTGTAACGCCTTACAGATATGTTAGATAAGATCCTGAAAAGTGTGTCCATATCCAGCAGTGGCTTGAGCTGCACACATCATTCCACTAAATGCTGACAGATGTTCTTGCAGCTGTGGGACTTCACAGCCAACAACAGTTAACATAGCTCTGCATGAGATACAGGGACCATTAATGGATAGTGATTCAGAAGCTCCATGTTGCCTGAAATACAGCTGATGATTTTTTAATCTGTCAACGGCAGATAAAACCTTTGTGGCTTGACACATTAGCCTGGTCTGCTGCTGCCTTCCATGGTGCACCAGAGGTACAGTATGTGCATAAAAAATCTTATCACTTACAGCAGCCTTCTTTCTCATTAGCATAGCACACTATGGAAAAGGTCTGGTTTGATGCTGCTTTACAGTCCTCAGGACTCCTGAGACATAGCAATGCTTTCAGTTGAATATAGGACATACAGTTCTGTATAGTATTCAGTGCAGCATATATTGTATATGTGTGCCAAACCACAGAACATATTAACATTTCTTATAACTGTTATGTCTTAGTAGCACAGCAGCTTATTTTGTAACTAAGAAAGTTTTGAAGGCATGTAGGCAGTATTGATTTGCTGTTCCATTTCCCAGAGTATGTGGGCAGTGAGGTGATCCTTCATTGAGTCACACTGACCTTTTAAGAAATTGAGAAGCATAGGTTTATATTTTCATTCCTCTAGAAAACCATTTCAAATAATATGATTTAAGAAAAGGACTATGTGGCTCATTTTTTTTGATTATGTTACAGTCCTTAAACAAATATTCCACTCGTTAATATGTCTTGCTTTCCTTTCTCAGAAACCCCTATTTGTAAATGTGGTGTTTTTATCAGGCTTGTAGGGGCTTAAACTGAATTTCCACTTTTGCACTATAACTATCATGAAAGTCAATAAGGTAATATTTTAAGCACATCTTTCATATTACTTTGATATTTTTAACCTCTTTAACAATTTATAGACATGTATATAACTAGGAGCATTAAAAGAAAAGTGAACAAGCACCAAAATGTAACTGTACTCAAACTCAAATAAAAATTAACTTAAAATCTTCTATGTCTAATTTGCATTAGTTGAAATAAAACATGACTGTAAAGTTATGTACATTATTATACTTATTACTTTAGTACTTTGTATTATACTCATTACATTAAGTACACTTTTATTTCTATACAATTTCTATAATGATATGTAGAATACATCTATTAAATACCTACAGTAACTGTAACTTAACCTTATCAAGCAAGAAACAAAATGTCCTATATCACAGTGGCAAAGGGGTAAGTTTTATATAGATTAGGTAAATGTCCCTATGTCCCTAGACAGTGCAAGTGAGGAGGACATATTCACAGTGAATGAGAGAATCCTAAAGGCCAGTGAAAGAGGTGTAAAAAGACTTTGATAAAGAATTCTTGCTGTGCTCTAAAACATGCAAAACACTGTTTTATATCACATTTTTAAAATGACACATAGCAGACTGATAAAGTTATTCTTAAAAAAGGTGAATATGACACAAAATGGTTCAATAAGAACTAATGATTGTATATATTATTAGCTTTAAACCCAGTTCTAATTATTTAGTAAGTTCTCTTGGTCTTTTAATTGGTAAAAAATACTCCTTAGTTTCTGCTGATTATTGCTAAATAATGTATTACCTGAATGTTTATGTAGAATGAAGAATGCTATTAATAATGTTTATAAAGTTATAGAAAATTAAAGTACTGCTGTATAAAAAATGCCACTATGGAAGGAAGATCAGTTCTTTTTAAATTATTTATATTTAATTGAATATTTTTCTGCCCTCCTTCCATATAAACCTTATTAATACAGAAAACATACCCTATATATATATATTGTGTACCATATATTTTTCTTTAAAAGGATTTTGGAAGAGTGTGCATACACATGAGATTCTTGTTAATTTTACCATTAACATTTGTAGAAGCTTTGGGTGATGGAAGAGTAGACTAAACTCCACATACAGTATTTTCATTAGTTATGTTTCTCTCTTACAGAACAAAAGGATTCCAAAATCTATATTAATGGACGATGCTTTCAGTGCCTCACCTTTAGTTTTGAAGGAAAAGTTACAGTAAGTGCAGTGGTAGGGCCGGACATCTGTGTGGGTTCGAATGTGCTTCCTCAGCATGCTGGGCTTCTTACATCGGATCCCACACTCTTCACAGATGTACTTCCCTCTGCCCCTGCCCCGCACGTACACATACTCCTCATTTGACTTGTACCTGGGAATGAAACGTCAAGAGCAGAGTCAGATTTCCATTAAAGGACTGGATGACCCATGAATGAATCAGTTACATGACAGCCCTAAATTTCAACTCAAAATGGTCAAATATCTTATTTTTTAAATATTTTGAATTTTTCATATACTGTACATAAAGGTGCATCATGTGTGTATCTCTCTCACCAGACCTCGAATGTATTAAAAAAACACTTGATGCAGAAATGTCTTTACCAAGAAAGATACTTAAAATTTGCTCAGTAGTGTCTGAAATTATTGGGACCTATGATGTTTAGTGCTCCTCTTTCCTTCCAGGCCTTGTATTGATTACATAGACTGTTTTGTCTTTAGTATTTGTTATATTGGAGCAGTGGTTGCTCAGACGGCCAGTTCATCTAGCTCCTGACCAGAAGGTCCTGGGTTCAATCCCAGGTAGGGGCAAGTGATGTAGCTTGCTCTAAATCCCTTTCCCAACGAGTACCGGGGGTTAATCCTTCTGGGGGTAATAGGCCGGCCGGAGCGTGATGCTGACCACATCACCTCCACCTCCAGTGTCGGATGGTTGAGAAAAATAGTGGCCCTTGCATCCCATTCCCCCATGGGCCTTTATGGCCTGAAAAGGGGACCTAACCTACCTACCTACATAAGCTGTATTAATGGCACTGAAATCCTCAGATTAGAAGAAATGATACAAAATATTTCATAAAGAAAAATGTTTCTTTTTTAACAAACAGTATTTCTACACCATGAAAGCAAGACAAAACATTAACATTTCTAACTGGAGTCCCCTTTCAGAATGTGGAAAACAAATCTATATACTGTATATACTGATGGTAAAAAGAAACACGTCATTTTCTGGAATGAGAATACTACAGAAGATTTCAGCGGACTGGCAGGACAGATGACCATCCAAGAGCCGGTCGCCCTCGAGTGACCACACCAGAGCAGGACCGAAACATCAGACTAATCCATCTGAGAGAATCGTTTCAGATCTGCCACATGTACTGCTGCTGAAACTGCAGACAGACACAATGCCCACATCAGTGACAGGACAGTGAGGCTCCATGCTGCTGTCTCCAGGTGACCTGTCAGAGGCCCTCTGCTCACACCTCCTAGACATCACACCCGACTGGCTTGGGCCAGACAGAGGCTGTGATGGACTCATCAGCAGAGGCATCAGGTCCTCTTCATGGACGAGTCACTCTTCAGCCTGTTCCACACAGACGGGAGGGCCAGAGTGTGGAGGAGGAGGTGTTGCGTTTTTTTCCATCAGTATATATAGAAAACATATACAAATTGATTTGACTAGATTTTAAACATTTTTTAAGGTTTAAT
Source organism: Atractosteus spatula (assembly GCF_055471065.1). Classification (NCBI taxonomy): domain Eukaryota; kingdom Metazoa; phylum Chordata; class Actinopteri; order Semionotiformes; family Lepisosteidae; genus Atractosteus; species Atractosteus spatula. Next base: position 29,774,817 of record NC_142717.1, on the reverse strand, counting down.
ATGTACTATTTACATGTTATACCCACATGAAGCATGATATTTACTGTTGACTGATTAAACATTTTTGGTTTAATAAAGTAATGCCAATCCTACTTTTAATGTTGACAATACATGCTATGATAAAAGGCTTATGGAATGAAGTAGATTATAAATTTACCACAAGAAACAAATCTAACCATTTCTATATTTCAGTAGTAAGTAACTATGCACTTGCTTTCTGTTTTTTTCTCACATTTTGGCTTGTATTTTTCGGAGTACGTACCCTCCATCAAAGATTTTGACTCGTCTTGGCTCACTTTTCGTCGAAGACTCCTTGTCTGACTCGCTGGTCTGTTGGTTTTCTGCTTTGCCTTTATTGTTATTTTCCTTTGGCAAAGACGTCTGAGGGGCTAAAACCTATTTAGGTAAAAAAGTTAAGAATCGTAGAAAGTCTTAGAAAGGTATTTATTATCCAAACTTCTATGTATTTTTCATTTTCTGTACTGAATTGACAGAGTTGTGGTAATGTTTATAAGAACAAATGTGTTCCTCTGACAATATTTAAAATGGTTAAAAATGAATAAAACTGAATGAGGCATATATGTTAGCAGTCATAAATTGCAGGCTAAAATAAAGTACACACATCAGTAATTCATTTGCTATGGTTACTTGCGGGATTTTGTGCTAATTAAAATTGCAGATTATAATATATAATAAAAAAGTACATTTTAATCTGCAAAAAATACCACAGGCAACCATTTCAAATTAATTAATACATATGCTTGCATTAAATTATTTCCTAAAATTTCATTAAAACTTTCTTAAAGTTTTAATATTTAATAATTGTATTAACTCAATGATTAAATAATATATAACCAAACTAATATTCAGCAATACTCATACAATTATAATTAAATAATAATTACATTCAATCAAATTTAATGCAGATAATTGTATTACTTAGCAAATTACCTTGGGTAAGCTGTTCTTCAACTTGCTGGAGTACGCCAAGATGTCAGATTTGGAGCTTGTGGTTATTGCTTGAGTGTAGTGTGTTTTCTTTGCTTTCTGTTTAGAATTGAAAAGCGACAGAGCCACTTTTGTTGGCAGTCCAAGTGGATTTGGATTGTTTGTACTAATGGACCAGGTGGCATAGGCCGAAATACGCTGGTCAGCCTGAAGGACATGCAGAGGCTTTCTTTTCATTAGGAAACACCAGGTGAAACTTGTTGTGGTCTTCAGGCTGGGAAATGACAAACGATGGCTATCCCTTGCGTTAACAACTGAAACTGATGAGGCGAGTTTAACCTGACCTTGAAAACTCTGTGACCTCAACTGGGTTTTTACAGAAGATCTTTCCTCACTCTTGCCTTGAGATTTCAGTGCAGAATGGGCAGTTTGAGGTGAGGCGGGTGGCCCTGGGGACATCCGTATCACAGAATTTGACACAGGATAGACTGCTGGCGTTTCTTTTTCTGAGACTTCTCCTATAGCCTCTGTTGCTCTGGGTATGCAGGTTTTGGATGCTTGGCTGTTAACAACCTTTTCAATCTCAGGCTTTTCCAGATGCTGCTGGGTGTTTTCTGAGTCTAATGGACTATCAGCTGGTTCGGTGGTACACACCTGTCTAACCAGCATGAGCTTCCTTTGTCTCGTCACCTCTCCCATCCTTGTGTTTAAGAAGTTCAGTGATCTGCCATCAGTTGAGCATGCAGATCCGTGTTCATCTTTTGCTCGTTTCTGGTGCTTCTCCATGGCAATGTCTAAGCTGTTGGCTGGTGAAAGCATGCGTTTGCTCGAAGCAGTAGGCTCCTGTTGAGGATAAAGGCCCACAGGTTGTATTTTCTGAACACAGTTTGTGGCACCTAATGTAGACATGTTTCTGCTCTCACCAATGGGGTTTTGATTCTCAATTACTTGAATATATTTTACCTGGGGACTAACAGAAGCTTGCGGCTTGTCTTGTTGAACATGTGGCAAACTTCTAATATCCGTATCTGTGATATGCACTGGAGCAGTGCTTACTTTGCAAGCAGTTGCACATGAAGAATTGACCTGATCTTGGGTTACTAATATCTGAGGCAAAGAGGTGATGTTTGCTAGGCTGAATGATGACGCATTGTTTTGAAGGGTCCCAGGCAACACAATGGATGCTACTGGCTGTATCGGTCCAGGCGAGGGAGTTGCAATAATCTGCTGCACTTGTGGGACCATATAGAGATTCTGGATTGCATCTGAAGGCTTGGAAACAGTAATAACTTCATTTGAAACAGGAAGCGAGATTACAGGTAAACTACTTGATGCACTTGGGAGCAAATATGACTGGCTTGTTTTCAAAGGGGAAACTTGCAGTTGATATTTGGGTACATAGTTTTTCTTTTCTTGCAAATCAACTGTAACAGCAGAATTATTTTGGATTTCGCCTTGGCCAGCTAATATTTGCCCTGAAGAACGCTGAACTCTTTGACCACTCAGGCCTGTGGAGATGTGTTGCCATGGATGTGGAAGCCCATAAACAGGGGGATGCTGAGTGCTTGTTTGACTGCCCAAATTAACACTCTGGACTAAATGTTCACTCTTATTTTGAAAAATGTCACCATGACTGGCTGAGTGCAACATCATAGGTTGCATGGAAGATCTACTAGCAGCCTGAAGCTTGTGTTGTTGAACTGGAGTCATATTGACTGAAGAACCATGTTGGAAAGACATGGGAAGATTTCCTCGTTGCTGCTGGGTTTCAGGACCAATTTTTAAAGACATCTGCCGAACTAATGGTCCCCTTCTTCTTTCAATGAGAGGCACCTGAACTCCTGTAACTGTAGGAGTCTTGGGTAAAATTGTCTCCATAGGTGACAGAGATCTAGTAGGTGATATGCTACCACAGTCAAAGGATTTGCTGCGGTACTCTGAAGTAACCTCCACTGATGGTTGAGTGCAACTGATTTGCTCAGATGCAGCTCGTCTCATTTCCCTAGAGTGTGAACCAGGGACTCCCAAAGTATTGCAGCCCACTGGTGGTCCTTGATATTCAGGGGGCTTTCCAATACCTTCTGTCTTCAGTGGGCTCTCTGGCTTTGTCACCTCTTCCCGGTCAAAAGAGGCCGATATGCTAGAACAACGTGACAAACTGCTGTCCCGGCTTAGGCTCCTCGATAAGGTAGATTCAAAACTGGATTCCCCAGAGGAATGCTCTATTTCAGCTAATCGGATTCTTTTCTTCTTAGGTGGGAGCTTTTCTGTTGGTAATTTTGAAAGACTTTCACTGCGTTGGGGCCAGTTAAAAGTTTCTACAGGCTTTTCTTGTTCATTGACCTGGCTTTCCTGCTCCCTGTCGGGCTCCTCTGTTACCAAGATTTCGGGAACTTGAATGTTGTTTTGCCGAACGAGTCTTGATTGCTGTACAGGAACGGCATTCTCACAAGGAACTGATATGCGATCATCATGCTGGTCAGCCCTTGGCTTTTCTGGAGTAACAGGTTGTTTCTGTATAGGGGCCAACTCAGGATGTCCATCTTTGCCAGTAGTAACCCTAGATATAGGCATTGGTTTAGTTTTACTCTGGATTTCTTTTTCCTGTAAATTAACAGGCGAACCTCTTTCAAAAGATTCTGATTTGTCAAATGAACTGGGCCTGCTCAATGAGTTAGTGTGCTGAATTACTGAAATGCCACTGCCCTGTCTCTTTAAGTCTCCTCTTTCTTTACCGGTTACACTTATCTGAGCTTCTCTGATAGGAGACAGTCTTGAATCTACTGTTTCTGTCCCTCTTGCCACAAGCTGCACTTGAGAGGTTTGTGCTTTGCTACTAGTAGGTTTAGGATCTACCATTACAGAAGTATGCGGGGAGAAAACTCTACCCTGAAGATCTTTAAGCATTTGGCTTGAGACAGAATCAAAACTTCCAGAGCTAGGAGCTGTGGTTTCCGTTGGGGATTGCTCATCATCATCACCAACACTTTTCATTTTTCTTCTTTTTCTGATTAAAGGTGGCTGCTCCAGCACACCTGAGGCTCCTGTAACTATGTAGTGAAAGACATGGGGCTGTGTGTTGCGTGGAATGGTATCCTGATCTGTCTCGCGGGTTGATACAGTCTTGCTTTTTGGTCCGTGCAACTCAGAACAGTAGAATTTTTTATGATTTTCAAAGTTCTCCAGTTTTCTGTACCGGTTTCGACATGTTTCACACTCATACATTGTCCCTCGGCTCTGCTGAGACTTTTTAGTTTTCTCTGGACCAGGCCCATGTTCAAATGACTTACTTCTTGGCATAATTTCTGCTGCCAAGGTGGATCCATGGTAACTTTCGTCTACAGACCTCGTTGAAGCAAGGCTATGGCCTTCACTAGTTGAAGAATCTTCAATTGCTGTCTGTCTTACTAGCGTTCGAGGGTGAACAGCTGGATTTGGGGTGGGAGGGCCAGATAGGAATACATCATCATTAAAGGATCCAATTTTCTCATCAAACGACTGACATCGAGGTGGATGGGATGCAGGTGCTATGTTAGGGGGAAGAGCTGAGTATCCAGGTGTTGCAGGCATGGAATTGCTTCTGGTTATTGGTAAACAGTCCATGGATGGATATTGAGGAGGGACTGATAAAAGGAACACTTGTTTAGATTTATCTGTAGGGGTAAAAGGAGACTTTGGTATGTCAGAGCTTGAGCTTGTCCTTCTGCTCATTGGTTTAAGGTCAAACTGAAAAGAGTCTTTAAAAATGTACGATTTTGGAGAGTCTATACTTCCTCTTCTTGAAAGAGAGGTCCGTCTTGGTTTGACACTGTCTAACTGTTTATCATCTACCAGTGCTTCATTGTCTGATATTAACTTGGAAATGCGCTCTTCAAGAGATTTTGTCTCTAGAGGTGGGCGCATCTGGCCTGGTACAGCTGACAATTTCTCTGCGTAGTTTGCTGACATTACTACAGAAGGTATTCCAGTCAAAGGGCTCTTATTGACATCCATCTCCACAGCTGAAATGATCTTAACAAAGGGGCTAGGAGGACTCATTGTTTGATCTGCACTTTCTGACCGTGAAAAGTAACCAGAATCTGTGCTGCCTAAACTCCGTGGGCTTAACAGGCATTTGCCCTGCTGCTGCTGAGAGAAGTCTGTTGCTTGCTGTCTTTGTAACTGAGCATGCCCTCCTCCTGGGGGAGACTTAGGGGGCTGGTCCTCATCGTCACTTACAGATTCCTGCTGAAGGCTATTTCCATCAACTTCCTTTAAAGAAGACAATACCATTACATTTGACCTTATACTTGCTGTCTGAAAATCTCTTTGCCTCTGTGCTGTAGAAAGCTCCGGGGCAGAATCCATTACTCGAGGACTGTCAGCCCGCAAAGGGGAAACATTCACCGGGTAAACAACCACTTTTGGTAAAGCAGCTGTTACTTTGGGTTCCGACGAGTTTTGATTGGTTCCTGATTTTGCAATCTCATAAGCAGCTAGAGGCTCATCCAACAGGTTACCTTGTGTGGAACTAGAATTCTGCATACTACTCTCAGAGAGGGCTGTAAGACTGCTTTGCGAGGATTCTGGGTCCAAATTCCTTTCATCAGCTGTGCTTTCATCATCGCTTTCTCCACTTTCCTCCACGTCAGAATGTGTACTAAGTGCTTTGTCAGACTCTTGTGACAGTATCCCACTATTGGAATCCGGCCGTATGACCAGGCCCAGCTTTATAGCATGCGCATGGGACTTTTTGTGCTTATATAAATTGCTTTTTGTCTTAAAGGAAAACCCACATGTGACACAAGGGTAGGGTCGTTCTCCTGTGTGAGATCGGATGTGCTTCAGCAGGACACTAGGTTTGGCACAAGCCCGGTTACAGTATTCACAAACATATTTTCCTTGTTTTTTGGGCTTCTGGTCCTTTACAGAGATATTGCACATTGTTTCCACTGCAGGGTTTATAATAGTGGCCATTTGGACTTGATTACTGGGCACACTAGCAGAGGCAGACTGGCACGTGTGGACCACTGGCTGACTCTGTGAAAGAGCCTGAGGACCTGATGGGACAGGCGCGTGATTCACTGAAGGCATTGGTGCTACATTATAAGACTGTTGAAAGCCATGCTTTTCTTGGCTTTTCTGATGGTGGGCAGCTGACTGCGTGAAATCCTGCACAGTTTTCTGGGGATTCTGTTGCCCACCCGTTGAAAGAACTGGAGAGTGCTGATAATGCAACTGAGACACTGTCTGATTAAGTGCTTGCCCACTTTTTAGAGCTGGCGGTATTTGCACAGTCTGTGGAATACTGGAATACAAATGTTGTCCCGAAAGAAGTTCAGATTGTGACAGTGAAGGCAGCTGTTGGACCCTCATATTCACACTGGACATTCCAGTGGTCTGTCCAGTGGATTGGGCCTGGATTGGTCCAGGATTGCCAGTCGGAGCAATGGAAAGGGAGCTTTTCTTCTGTGTCAATGAGCTGAGGTCTGGCTCCATTGCTTTTAACAAAACTTCAAGCGAAGCACTGGCATGTGAAGGAGAGGCACTGTTTGAAATGCCAGGTGGGCTGCCAGTGGACTTACAGCTCCAAGTTTCACTTAACATGGAAGCAGTGGGAGGCTGTCTGGTTGTGACTTCTTGCAGCAAGGAGGGTTTATCTGTTACTAGCCATTGTGATTTGCCCCCCTGCTGCTGCTCTTCAGCTTCCTGCCCCTGGCAGGGGTCAAATGGCTGCTGCTGACCCACAGATGCCTCAGTCTGCATTAGTCCCTCACCATCGTCCGATTTCAAAGCTGCTTCACTGCTCACTGCTTTCCTCTGGGGGGGTTTCTGCATGTGTTTGTCATCTTCCAGGTTTCCATTCTGCGCAGGAGAAGTGCTTAAATTATTTAAAGAGCTGGGGAAAGCAGAGGAAGGTGTGCCTGCCTTTGCTGTGGATGCAGAGATTTTTGTCTGTGAAGGTTTCTTCACCGGCGATTTGGGAATTTTCTTCAGATGGTTTTCAGTCACCACCTTCTTTCGTTTCAAACCTTTAACAGCATCTGTACCTCTTCTGCAATTTTCATTGGTACCTGCAAAACGGAGGGGAAACAACTGAAACTCCCCTCATTACTGCAGAGTCAGCTCCACATTAGTGCAGTCACCTCCATATTATTTCAGAGTCATCTCCATATAAATGCAAAATATTTTTTTCTCTTTAGTGAAGACATTTTATTTTAAATAAAATAATAAAATAAGGCACTGCAAGCCTAATATACTGTAAGTCCTTTGATATACTGAGTTTGATGTTTGAGATAAAACAGTAACAGATTTTTTCAAACTTAAAACAGAAAAAAAAACTGAAAAGTAGTTTAACATTGAGTCACATTATTAGATTTTGAAGAGACTCATTTCATCAAACCCAAGGACAGGAGTAATGCATTCGCTGAAAAAATATTTTTCACCTTTTCACAAATTTTATTTGTGTTATAAATTTGTAGATTGCAGTCCCCCTGTATCTTGTGAGCACTCTTCCATTTCAGTGATAGTGGTTACACAGCAAGTAAACATTTTAAATTAAACCAAGGCATTGGAAGAGTTTGTAAAATACAGTATAAAAATAACTGTTGTGTCAATAAAGAACTATACTGTAAAAGTGGAGTTTTTCTATTAAATACAGATTTCTGTAAATTTTCATTTTATTCTTTACTCATTGCTTCACCAGTAATAACCCCGCCTCAATAATTTAATATTATTATATAATTTTATTATCACTTAATAATTTCAAATAAAAAAAACAGTATCTTAAAATGAAGAGGTTAATAACTTCTACATAAAGAAGCACCACATGAGATTACAGTATTTACCTAAAAATCAAAAAGCCCAGTCTTAGCTTTTGAAACAAACAGAATCTTTGTTTAGTGCAAATTTCATGACAACTGATGTCTGCACCCTCTTTGAAATGCCAGTGTTTTCAAAAAGGAGGTGGGGTTGCAGTCTGTAGTGTAGTTGTAGTTTCGTATCGTTCAGAAAACCTATGCCATTCTACCCCGGTAAAAACTGAATCTCTCTCAGCATGTATGTACATGACTTGATACCGTCTGCACCACCCACACACTTCCCAAAAGCATTTCTCTCCATCTAAATGAACTGAGCTATCACGCTCAGTGAGCTAAATCTTCACTTATGAGTTGGCTAGAAAACACCTCTGAAGCTTGAAAATAATAAAACCATGTCTAAACTAATTCATCATTATGCTACCAAAATTTCTAATACTTCTAGTTTACATGTTTGACTTTGCTGCATAAAAGTAACAAAAAAGAAAAACTCATGAAGGCAGAATGTTTTCCAGTGTCAAATGTCTGTATCTTTTTTTGCTTTTGTCAATGGCAAGTTTCTATCCAAAGACCTTAGAGGTCTCACTTGAAATGGCAGTAACTATTAAGGTGATTAAACCAAATATTTTCCCTTTTTAGAAGCGTAGAAGTGAAAGTTGCACATCAAGCTTTTACTGTCAGACTACAAACTGCAGTTCTTATTCTGGCTTAAATCACAAAGAATCAGATAACTCATTTAAATACACTACAGAGCTGCAGTTTCACAAATAATGGTTTATATTGTAGCTTTAGTATTTTTTTCCAGGAGTTCAATTAGTTTTTGATTTAGAAAGTAAAGTCCTAAACAACTTTTCTTTTGTGCTACATTGGAATCTATAGTATAGATAGTACGGCATGTTATAATACATCAATAATGCACATGCACGATGTTGTAAGGAGAAAAAATTAATTTAAACGCACAAAATCGTGAGACACAACATCAATCGTAATGCGTGATATACAATCTATCTCTGCGTAGGGAATGTGCTACCCAAAAATCACTACTAAAGCCTAACCATGTACCAATCTTAAAAATTGTCAGGTCATCCTAAAGAAACAAATTACACAGCTCACAAAATTGCAGGGCAATGCATATGTTCATGAGCGGATTTAAATGAAAGACCCTGCTTACATTTTTTATCTCATGCACTTCTTGTTTTTGGTGTGTCATACTGCAGATTGTATTATATTAATGCATTATGATATTCCATGTAATTCATTCTTTTCTTCTAAAACAGCTGCAGAAAAACCATCTTCAGAACAGAGTGATGGAAAGTATTACATGGAGAATATCAGTATCACACGATGAAGGACCCAGGAATTCATCAATGCATTTCACAACTGGTGCATCAGTTACCTGCTTATCATTCAGCTTTCTATTCTTGACATCCGACTTAACTTGTGTCAATATTATGGTATTATTAGGTAGTATGGAACAATGTTCCAAATAACAAATAAGAATGTAAAAAGAAAACAACATGTAGATCCATTTACTAGACACCAAATACCAAATCACTATAAAATGAAGCAACTGGACAATATGAAGTGGTCACTTTCCATCAAACTGCTGTCACAGTTGAAAGAGATCCCTTTGAACCTCATCTGGATTCAAAGCAAAAAGACAGGTTGCTACAGAACTGCCAATAAATATTAACGCACATCAGAAAAAATAGAGAACTGTCACTGTTGTATTCTGAAAGGTTCCTCACCTTTAAAATATCACACGTACTGTCAGTGATACGATCTCAATTCTCAATATTCTCTGTCAATAAATTACACTGTATACGCTTTTCTGCCTTATTTATTTCCACTTTTGCTTACACAAAATTCTTGAATGCTTTAAGCATAAAAAGAAAGGAAAATAAAGCAACTCATTTAATTTCTTTCATTTACATAATCTTTATTTGAAAGCATATTTCTCTAAATATCATAGTAATGAAGATGCATGTGAATTATAGATTTTATGTGGGGCATAAAAAAAGCAAATACTACAACCACTAAACTACAAAAATGCTCTAGAATTACTGTAGCTTCTCTTTCCATATCATAAGATATTACTGTATGGTATTTATGAAAACAAATATCCCTTTTGAGTGATCACTGCTTTGATAAAAGCATTTGCTTAAGTAGTACCACTATAAAAAAGACTATGGAATAGGGGTTTAAAAAACCGAATCGGAACTGCGATTTTCTTTCACTATCACAAAATATTGTTCAACTTGTCTTAAATCTGAGTGGGCTGCAGACAAATTCTCTGAGAGTGACCGGTCAGGCTAACTCCCCGTGTGCACTGCACACCACAGTATGAACCAGTGATCTTTCCACTGACACTGGAGACTGGCCAGCCTCAGTGCTCTGCTCTGCAGAAACCCACATCCAGGCAAATCAGGTCCACCACAGGGGTCATGGTCAGTGAGCAGCAAAATGGAACCCAAACCATCACATTGCTGTATCTCATGCTACAGAAGGGGCTCTTTCAGCAGTTCATTCACTTGTTAAAACATGCAGCATACACTGTCTTATCAGTTACACTGCAATCAAATCGCTTTTTCATAGGTTACCACTGTTAGTTTGGATCTGAAAATAATTGCGTTAAGAAATGTATATAGAGAATGATGTTAATGTTCCACCCTGTACATTTTACAGGTTAGTTGAGGAGCACAGATGTATTTTGTTGTTAATTTACAAAGAGGTATGTGGTTTAATATTTTGATCACTTTAAATTAAACATAAATGGATGAAAAAACTATACCTGCTAATTCAGTAAGATCAAAGTCAGGGACATGCCTGACAAAAAGACATATAGAACAGTTTTTGGCCACCAAATGAAACACAATACAATAATCAATTTTTATATTAATATTAAGAATTGATTTGCTGTTATGCATGCAATTTTTATGCACGCAACATTACATATCCACCATTTTCTTCAAATAATAATCTCAATTATTAAAATACTCAGATATGCCACCATCCTATCAGCACAATGTTTACAATATTGATATCAATTTATTACTAATGCTTATCCGTAGCATTAGGTGCATTACATTGATGCGCCACAAATATCTAAAGATTAAAATAATAAAAAACCTATAACTTCAATAAAAACATCTGCTCCTGTTCATGACAAATCAAACATATTTTGGTTTTGTTGCTATTTACCATCAAGTGGAGTTTGCTGAGCTTTGCAAAAAGTAAGATTTTGTTACATAAGATGCAATATCTGGAAAGTATATTTTTTGAAAATAATGAGTTCCATCATGCACTCTGTACAGCACTGCTGATGTTTGATTATTATCAATCATTTCAACAGCTCATCTTCCCTTTCACACCTGTGACCTGCAAGTAAACTGCCCAAAATACATTTCATTAACAATAGTCTCATTCTTACTCAACAAAATCTTGCTCTTACTCATCCTCACAAACAGGTCCAAGAGATTAAAAACACGAGCACCAGTTTTTTTTAGTGTAAACACGTATAGCAAATTGCATATCGAACAACCTGATAACAAACAAAAAAATAATAAACACAATCTTGCCTTTATTGATACTAAATCTACACTAACAGTATATTCCCCTAATCAGGCATGTCTACCCATTCATCAGCACTGTAACAGCAAAAGCACGCAAACATTACCTTTGCATTCTGTCCTTCCCAAACCATCCACAAATGCAGTTGCTCGGCTAAAATGACTATATGGTTTTCGTTCTAGAAAATCTCCTGCGCTGCCTGACTCTAAACCTACTGAAGCCCACACATTATTACAACACCCACATTCTCTCTCCTGCTCTCGGTCTCTCTCTCTCTCATTTTTTTTTAAATAAAGACGTGGGCTTGCACACACGCACAAAATTAATGATGAAAAGCAAAGGCTCGTTGTTCACTTGGCGAACAGGGTGATGTTCTGCAGTGGGGGGTATACTGCTCGCCCCTAGTAAATAAACAAATGACGCATTGCAAAGAGAGTTTTTCTGCTTAAGTACTTTAAAATTAAGCAGACTATGGTATGTGATGGGGGTTCCCATTCTATTCCTAAACGGTTTGACCATCATATAAGCAAGCCTAGTGTTCTTAAAAGGTGTCACAAAGATGATTCTGTTTGGCTAAATTTGGTTGCAGGCTTCCCCTCTCTTTAAGCTTAGGGTTAGGGTTAGCCTTAACCTTAACCTCTCATTAAGGTTTACTTTTGTGAAAGCGCCAAGTTCCATGAAAATTTTGATATCAGAAAACCTGTGTGTGAAAACGAACATATTCATTGTATCTTTAACATGGTTAAGCATTATAATTTATATAGCATGCAAGTATTAATGCAAAGATCTACTGAAAAGCAGCTAAACAACATTACGGAACAAGTAAAGGTTTATTCCATGCTGAAAAGAGAAGAAAAGAAACACAACGTTTCGGCTCTGGAGCCTTCTTCGGGTGTCACACCTGAAGCCGAAACCTTTACTCGTTCCTTTGCAGCCTACGCATGCTGACGCAGCTACTGTACCTTCTCGAACTACTTAAGCAACTTTACTCCATGTTTATGTTTTAAAAGATTATTTAGAAACTCTATTAGAGAAGGTCAATTTTCAATGATTTGTTGTGCTTTTTACCATTTTCTACCATCTAGCAGAGAGTAAGAACATACTGTATATGCTGTATAAACAGTAATGTGTCAAAACTAACCAATAAGAAAGGTCTTCAGGTAAGTATGCCTTACAGTTATGACTAAAAAGTAAAATGAAGGCCAACTGAATTGAAATCTTCCTTTAAAAATAATCAAGATATACTGTAAATAAGCACCTTTTTGTTGAACAGAAAAGAAGATCTCAGATTTGTGCTATTTGTGTATTTTGTGCTGGGAGACACTTTTTACTGAACAATGCTCATGACAGTGCAGTCACCCCTGAAATCTCAGCCACTACAATAACAACATACTGTACCAATCCATCTTCAGTCTGCTCACTGCTAATTTATGATAAACATAAATACTAGTGATGTTGAGATATTTTGCCAAAAGGTTTTCACTGTTATAGAGAATACATTGATGTGAATCAAAGTTATTTCATTACCTGAGAGGTATTTACAGTACCTGTTTACTAAGTTTGAGCACACTTGAACATTTCAGTTAGTACCCATGATCGAAGTACTACTATTACTCAGATTATACACTGCAATTAGATCATTTTAATTTATGACACTAAATATTGCAAATGCACAGATACAATCACCAACACATTTAAGACAACACACAAAAATAGATTTTTAAGGGGCTATTTTTAAGTACTTTGTACTATTGCAGGCTTTCTGGTTGAGAAAAACTGTTGCATTGAGAGCCTTGCAATCTTTTTGATGAGTTTTGAATGAGTTTTCCATACTTCTTCTCACTATATCTTCTCATTCAGAAGTTTTAATCAATTGGTCTGGGTATAATTAAAAGCTGCTGCCATTCAGAGTAATGTCCATATACAGTATACAGTAGTTGCTCTGTATTCCCTAACTAGTAATCACATCAGTATGACTGAAAAGCAATTTGCATTAAAAAAGGGTGGTGTGGAAACTTATACCCCAACTTAATGAGAATGCTAAAGGTTCTTACAGAATTATTAAAGCAATTCTGTGTTTTATTGGTAGGCCTAACAGTTTATCACAAGGGGATCTGTCTGTTATATTTTAAGAAATATTAAAAAATAAATGAAATCATTCATTTCAGAACAAAGGAGTAAGAAAAGAAGGGACAGTATGACTTTTGTAAGGTTTTCAATATTGCATAAAACTAAAAAAAAAATGTCTGGGTCTTTTTTCAGTGTGGATTTGTTTTTGTGAACCACTTGTTTTCTGTATTACCACAACAGCTGTCTTTACCACTAAGCATGTGATTTTTTTTTTTTATTTCAAAGTTATGCAAAGTTAGGGTCCCTTGAGACAATACTGAACACAGAGAAGAGTTAAGTCAAAATGTACCGTAAAAATTACATACAACTATACTGCACAGCCTATAACAATATAGGCTGTAATACATTAGTGTTTGCCATACAAACTTACCATGTGGACATATATTGTGGAGGTCAGTGTAACAGTGCATTAGCAGTCACAACGTGCAATTTGTAACTTAAAGGATTTGCATCAAAGCTGCAGATTTGCTGTCCTGTGAGTTTAGGTTATTTTTAAAGCCAAAAATTTACTTTAGATGCAACCCCAAGACAGCCGTTTCAATACTGCAATTTTCATAATACAGGATGTTAAAATTATTAAAATGGCCGTCTAAAAGTCTCAAAACACTTGAAACCCTTCTCAAACACTAATGTATTACAGCATACTGTCTATGACAGATTAGAACACAGGATGCTATTTTAATGTATGGTAATTACAAAGAACAATAAAATAATAGTTTGCAATAGTATAACTCACACTTCAAATCACAGCATGTCATGGATCTCACAAGGCTAGAATACATAAGTCATTTGTCAGTATTGGTCATAGTTTCCTCAGTTTAATGGATTGTAATGAAATAAAAATGTGCAATTTCTAATTACAGTTTCAACTCACATTATTGTACTGTTACTGTAGTAATAGTTTTACAAGTTAATATTATGGCAATTTTAATTACATTATACCCTCTGACTTTCAGGAGCTCAGCAACACTTGTTGCTGCTCTTCATTAAGCATTGGACTTCTTAGTTCAGCTGTTTTTGAAAAGTTTTCCGAAAAGTGTGAGGAAAATAGTTATAATTGTATTTGTTGTAAGACAATAAATAAAACAGATGCTTATCTGGAAGTGAATGAAACTATCCTGGATGTTCCAAAGAATAAAGTAATACAACAGTTTGATTTTAGAAAACAAAACCCACTACAAATCTCTTTTCACAGCTACTCAAGAGTCCCAAGTGTATCTAACAAATTCTTCAATTAAAATAAAAAAAACTTTTTCTCTACAATTTTAACTGCATTGATAAATGTCAAACTATCAAGTATTGAATTTTAGAGTGCACAATCTAAAATGACTTACAAGGTCATCAAATAATGTTTACACAACATAAACCCCAAATCAGGCTCAGTTTAACTTCACCTATGCATAACTTTGATACTTAGCAGGAACAGAAAAACTTGTCTAAAGACTAGACAATAATGCACATTTCTATGTTAGAAAATACACAAAAACATGAGTTCTGACTTTGCATTGGAAAGAAATCACTTAAACCACAGCTAGATGCAATCCACCTGTCGTGATGTGACAGCACAAGTCAAATGACTGTCATACGACTTGGCAATGACATCAGCCCGTAAGCGGGGAATATTTTAAGAACTGAAGGCTTCCTGGTAATGCTCTGTGTCATTTTCTCACTGTCAACCCATCTTCAGGCATGACTTACTGGTTTAAACTTTACATTGTGTGGATATTTACAAGTATGTGAAGACCTCGATATACTCATACATGTGTAAGACCACTGGTTGTCATTAAAATGTGCAACAACATAACAAAACAAGAGCTCTGCAAATACTGTATGTAACACAAAGATGCATATATTGATTATCATGAAATATAATCAATATAATCACCGGCACACATTTACATGGAATATTTTCACTCCCTTGGAAAAAGAAACCCTACACTTGTAATATAGGCTGCAACTTTTTACAGTGCATTAGGGAGAGCTGCTTAGGACAGTGTGTACTCAGATAGCTGCAGCTGCAAGAGAAACTGTTCAGTAGAGAGCTATTCTGCTTATTATTACTGTTGGAATTGTTTGACAGTTTGTGGGAACCTTCCTTTTTTTACCATAACAATTACAAAAATTACATTACTGAAAACATGCTGTTGACAATATGTACAGTAAGTGCATGCTCAGATTCCTTTTTGGTTTCTCGATAGCTTCTATATAACACTGAACAAATCACTGTCTGTCTCACTTGTGGGGACAGATTCAGTCTTGCCTCAGTAGGCCTGGGAAACGCATTCTAAGTTATTGGTAATGATACTGAACCAACATGCAGTTTGTTTTAAGGAATTTGCTAAGTTAGTGTTAGATGTTTTTTGGATGCATTAAATCACTATTCAGCATCACTGTCAGTAAATTCCATTAATAATCAGCTGTATATTGTAATTATTGAACTTGGGCATTAGTTGTCGTGTACCACAGTGCTGTATATCAGGAGTCATGCTAGTTACTATAGCTTATGTTGTCTCTTTTTAACTTTGTCTTTGAACACAAACAGCCTAGGATTCAGTGCTTAAAAACCAACCTCTTTAACTATCTCATCATCATCATCAAAACACAGTTTGCAAAAAAAGAGCCTACTAATAGTGTGATATTGAGTGTGGCTGAAAAGAAATTCCTATCAGTATTCTTTCATATTTTTACATTGTGCTGCCTAACAGGCTTGTTGCACTGTACATAAAAAGTCAAAATGCTGGTTTATTCCCAACAACAAAAGCTTTTACTCCAAATTGTTTGAAGGAAACAAAAATCATCTGTAAGTGCATGAGTACAGTAGAGGAACTGTGGCTAAAATGAACTAAATATCACCACATGTAGCTGCTTCACAGTACCCAATTAATGTAGCAAATTAAACTTCACATTTTTATTTTAATCTATTTCCTTTACTTTAATACGATGTGACAAAATGTCCCCTTAAATTAAAATGCCATTCAGCCATTTACAGGACATACTTGTGAGATTCTTTTATTTCATAATGCCGGGAAATACATACAATGCAATGAAGGCTTCCACAATTATTGTAATAAAAGTATAAAAAAGCAGGAATCATTTTCAGGATATAAAGTGTTACTCAGCACTTGTCTAAATGGACACAGTAATCCTACTCACAAATAGTTTGCAAATACAACAGCATGCGAATAAGTCTTGCAGAGTACTGACATGTTTTGAGAATGGTCTATTCATTTCAAGAGTATAATTTGCTGATGACATCTGAAAGCAGGGTTTAATTAAAACCGAACAATCAGTCTCAACTTTTCACCAGAACCTCCTCTGCAATAAAGCCATAGCCCTTCTTTAAACAGCTGGACTGTCGCAATTCTGTTTTAGTTTAAGAGCTGGAATCTAACTTCTTGACTGTTTTCTACACACTTAGAGACATCACATAATAACACTGGGTACCTCCATCTCAGCGATAACTCGTGTAAGCTCCAGCCTGAACTATAATTCAATATATCTGGTGTTCCTCTGATTAAGCTCTGCTCCTTCTGTGTTTTGCTTTCACTCTCACAAAACCACAGGCGGGTGTTTCCCAAGCCAGTCTCTGCTGACTCGAATGGGAAGTGGTTGTCATGTCAAGCCCTGAAGAAAATATCAGTTCCCTGCAGCGCTGTTAATTAGCATTTGCCTTTCGCGATTGTGAAGCGCACTGCAAACTGTTTTATCCTTGACCATGCTGGCTGGCCTTTGTTTTCCAACACACTCCTGCACATTAACTGAACATTTGCACCTCCACAGCTGAGAGCAGAGATTAATGATCTCCCAAAGCCTCCAATGCTAGTTGGCAGGTTATTGAGAGGGTCATGATGCTCAGAGGTTCTGAACCTTCCTCTGTAGCAACTGGACTGCATGAACAACAAAAAACAACAAAATGTGCTCTGGTGTCCTCTGATGTCCAGATATAATTATTCATTTAAATTTACAATATATAACGCTACATTTCATGGTGCTAAAATATTCTGGATACCATAGCTTTTTCTACATTACACTGTTGTGTTCAGCACTGCGATTGTATTCATGTAAAACTGGGTTATAGATTCATCAGAACATTGTGTTTGCACTACATAAGCATTAAAAATCTCTGAAGGACAGAAACATTTTGAGACTAAACACAATATTTGACAGTCTTTTTTGTCATTCCTAATGTGATGCTGGAAACGACTTACAGAAAAACAGGAACAAACCACAGAAAAAAGTGGTATGTAATCACCTAAGTATGTGACCCTTTCACAACAAAAAATTAATGAGAGACCTAGTACATGGCAAGAAAATGAAAACAGGAAGGGCAGCTTTCCCATTATGAGTGTGAACGAAGAAGCTGCGGCTGTAAATGTCTGCCTCTGAATTGTCGGACACTCAATGCACACTAATTAATGTATTGTAGAAACATGAAACCTAGCAGGTATTGAAAAGTTCCTGCAAACAATTTAAATTTCTTCAAAGAACCTAAGGAAAAAAACCTGGAATGTAACATTTCTGTCACTTATTTTCGCCACTTTGAAAAAAAATGTGTACCCCTAAAATGGAAAAGTGCATTTTGCAATTCATTTTTAAAATATATAATTTTTAATTCTGCTTATGTATATAACTAGGGAATGTACGGTGTACTTTATTATAAATGTTACTGCAAGTAAAATAGCAGAGTAGGGGAAATGGGAGTCTCTGTAGTCTACCACTTCATTAGAAATGGAAATAAGCTTTACACAGTGTTAAATTAAGATGACTCAAGCAAAACTGATGATTACACATAATACTGGCATCAGATTTAAATTTGTCACAAACATTGTTCGATTTATACGTGTACAGCAGATTCTTCTTATTTCATCAGTTTCCAGGCGACAGACACACAGGGAAAAAATTAATGTATTTTGAGGGGTTATTGATAAGTATATAAAAAAACTTTCAGAGTTTTGGTTTTTCTGCTGTCTGAGTATGAATTACTTAACTGAGAGTGCAAGACCAACTCGCTAATAATCCAGCATAATCTCTTTAGAGACAAAGATTAGACTTCAATTCCTAATTGACTAACTTTTCAAATTTAACAGTCATTTCTGTCTAAGTCCTGGATGGAGGGCATCTGGTATTAAAATAAGATATAATATTTTAATGGTAAGCCAGGCTCAATCTTTAAAACGTATTGAAAAAAGTAAAATATATTTACAACACTAGGAAAGCCTGTTTAATGAGCAAGGAATCCACACAATGGCATTTTGATGGCAGGTCTGTCACTCTTGTGTCTCAAGTTATTCATGGATTGCAAAATATAAACAAGAATGATATACAATAAAGCAAAATTGGAATACTAAGTCTGTTGTGGAAATGTTGACCAAGGATAATCAGAGGATAATCTACAGTATGTAACTGTGCCCAGACACAACAGGGGAAAATGTAATTATAAATCATCATACAAATCTTTACCTTTTTGTGAATCATCGGGATCTTTAAGTTCTTTCTGAGCTTCTTCAATCTTATCTGAAAAAAATACAGAGAAAGAACCGTTGGAAAATTACAATTATCCGAACTTCCACAGTTTCCGAGGCACCTTTCTTGGTACTTAACCAAGTAATTCAGCTTAGAAAAAAACACAAACGGCCTAGTGCTTTTTCCATTACTTTTGAATTTTAGCCCTCATGAAATAAGCTTGGTCTTTGTACCTTTTACATATAAAGCCTTAGGAACACCATGCAAATCAGAGAAAGTGGGAGGAGGTAACGTTTAAATTAATCAATGAGTAATGTTGTGAAGGAATTCCTTTTATTCTCCTAGATGTAGATGATCTGAACTGAGATCAACCCCTGTCTCAGTCTTGTGTATCTTCAAATCCAGCATAATTATTTCAAATATATATGAACAAACATATAAAGAGTGCAATATAAAATAAAAAAGAAAAAAATGTTTTAAGGATAGCTTTGTTAATTCAAGATCTGTAATATACAAATACAGCTTTGTAAAAAATATCAGTTCACAGGACTTCCTCTCCTCAGTCACTGAAATAAGAAAGACTCAATGAAGCAAGACAGGAAGAATGCCATTTATTAATTGAGTTCCCCAGGAAAACAACCTTGCACCCTTACAATTTTTATAAGAAAATCAAGGAACCTGCAGTACATCCTATTACAAAGAGTACTAAGGTAATAAACAAAAATCTTAAAAAGTCTCTGGAGAACACAATACCCATCTAATGAGAGCTCCCTTTGTGGTGAGCAATTGCTTTTCCATCCTCAGAGTAGCCTAATCCCTGCTGAAGTAATACTGTAGTTCAGGTGCTTAGATAGCTAATAAAAGCCCAGTAGTCTTGTTCCATGACCATATATAGAGTAGCATAGCATTAGAACAATAAATTTTTATTATTAGATTCTTGATGTCCAAAGAAATATAGATTTGTACTCATTTAGAGTTACTGCTACATAGTTTAGATACACTTTGTGTGCTCTG
This sequence comes from Atractosteus spatula, assembly GCF_055471065.1. NCBI lineage: Eukaryota > Metazoa > Chordata > Actinopteri > Semionotiformes > Lepisosteidae > Atractosteus > Atractosteus spatula. The sequence goes on along the minus strand of NC_142717.1, from coordinate 29,754,895 downwards.
TACACAGCTGGAAAAAATATTTTCATTAAAAAAATATTTTAATATGAACCAGTATAAAATAAATATATAAGTGAATACCTGATGGAAAATTAGTGGCAGATATCCTTGTGTTAGACAGCACCTTCAGGTTTAACGAAAACCTAAAACCCTGCAGTATGATCCAGGCCCTGATGGGTTCAGTTAGGCTGGTTAAGTTGATTCAGGCTAATGAAAACCAGAAGTACTTGTGAATTGGTATCACAGTACTAAGAAATAAGAAAAAGGGTAAAAAAACATATTCTCTGAAAGAGGTAAAGAGAATAGAAGCAAACATGGTAGCTAAATATTTTTATACCCATTCTGTCTGTCTCAATAATGCCATTTTCATACACCGCCTTCACCAGTATATGAATACAGTATATGTAAAATATAAATCTACATACCGTATCTGTTGCTTCTTCAGTGAAATGAAAATCTGTTATTTCACATCTATCCTGAATCTAATCTTCTCATCTAAAAAAGTTGAACTACAGTATGTCTATCGATTTTTGTTCAAAAACTTTTCCATTTGTTTGCAATGAATGTATAAGAGTTTAATTCTTCAATAGACTGTAAAGTCTAAAAGAAATGCTAACTAGTTCCTTGAGTGGCTGAACCAATAAAGGTACTCGCTCAAGTGCAGGTGGAGCTCTATAATGCATGTGTCATGGGTTCAAGCCTGGGTCATTTCACTAGTGGACTGTAAGTGGGATTTTCCTAGCGTTGGCTCAAATTTGGCTGCAGCCTTGGCGAGGGACATGCTTCTCCTCCCGTCAGCACTAGCCTCTCGGTGATGATGGGGCTGTGTTTTCTGTGATGTATTAAAAGCCAAACGGCTCGAAAGTGGGCGGGCTAGAGGAATCTGTTTACACTTTCTCAGTCTCCCCACGTTGTTGCAGCAGATTTTGAAGTTGGGAGCCAAGATGTGAAAAACACTTAAGTGATTGTTCTTAATCAGGTAATCGCAAAAAAAGAAATGCTGCCTGTGCTTCTTACACAGTAGGAATAATATACTTTTAAGTAGGAATATACTTATAATAGACTTTTAAGTAGGAATAAATACTTTGTGGTGTTTATAGGTTATTTGCATAGCTTCAATTTATTAAAGTATGTGTAAAGGTGTAAAGTATAATAACATAGCACGGTGAATAAAAGAAGAAATTAGGTAATGCTAACTACATCCTTCCTTCAAACACCTAAACGGACAATCCAGAACTACAGGAACGTTATTTTAAAAAGACATGGCAGAGGAAGCAGATAATGCGGTAAGTCTTACAGTAACTATTAATATTATTATATGGTAATGACCCATGTCCCCTGGTGTTAGATTGCCCCCATGAGCTCTCCCTTTTTACCCCAACTTCATCCCTTTCCTGCCTTTTCCCAAGATAAAAATGGGTAAGAATCCCTGCTCTTTCTCTACGTTCAGTGGATGCCTGCTGTCTTTCTCTCTTTTTCCCAGCTATTTCACCTGCTCCATGACTAGCACGCCCCACCGTAATGAAGAGAGCAATCAAACTGTCAGTGACCCTCATCTCTACCTGTCATTCCCCAACCAGCCACCGCTGAATCGGGAGTGTTTGTTACAATATTATTGACTCCTTAGAAACACATGCTAGATTATACAACACACCCTGGAAGTCAATTAAATGTATCAAACTTGCAGGACTACTATAAATCCACATCACAGCTAATAAATCTGATCACACATACAAACCATATGTTGAGGTACACTTACATCGCAATGTCAGCTGGCTGCTCTACACACTATGTAAAAAGCCATCAATCTGAACTGTCCCTACTTTTTAAAACCAATACTCCAATTTTAAAAAGGCTAGTGTGATTTTCAAGGTATCCTGTGAGTCCATTATGCCTCTACAAAAGCAGAAATGAGAGACATTACAAACCTACTCAAGGATGCCTCTTCATTTTATTGCAGTTATTTATCCCAACCTTGCAAGCCCTTCAAGTTACATAATCAATAAAAAAGAAACTAAGCACACTAACCAACAGTTGTCAGAGCCAGGGTCTCTGGTCAGGCCTAGTGCACTGAGGCTGCAAATGGGGGAAGCAGAGACCCTGTTGTTTCACTGTCAGGAGACTGCTCAGCTTCCTCCTGGGAAAACTGCTACACATGTACTGGAGCTACCTGTGCTGATTCTACTTCACAGGAAGACTACATGTACTGCAACTTAAAAAATAAAAAATAACTCTTATGCTTGTGTATAGTGTTAAGAATACCATATTAAATCACAGACCATTTAATTATACATGTTCTACAGCGCATGCAATGCAATTAAATAAGTGATTATTGTAAAGTATGTTGGAATTAGCACCAGAAAACAACACAACAGAAAATTTAAAATTCACTGGTAGAATTGTTGCGACCACAGTCCAGTAATATAAATGCTCCGAGAACAAAGAAAAATGCTTAAAAGCTCTCAGATAGTAAAATGGATATTAAGCACAATGTGTTCTCTTACACCCAAATTGTGTTTTTTTGTTCTCTTACACCCAAATATTTCAACTGGATGATTAAATTACACAATTATCACTGGCACATTAAAGCTGCGTAGGCTACCCATGCCAGGAGATCAACTCTTGTGCATACCATCCAGAGTCATGAAAACGAAACTGTCTTCCTTTTCTGCCTTAGTTACAGTGCAGTGTAGCCTCAGCTTTACGTCACTAAACCAGAATTAGATCACATGCTGAGCCAATGAGTCCTCCTGAGTGACAATGATTTAACAGGCTTGAGCAGGCTCTGCAACTGTTGCTGGTGTTTCCCTATTCTGACAAGCCGGGGAGGCTTAACTATGTTATTCAGTTCCAGCCAATCAGGGCAGGTTGAGGCGACTCACTTCAGCGGAAGTCCCAGCGCATTAGGCAACATCTCTGAAAGGGAGATTTCCTTCAGCAGCGCTGCACAAAAAGTATTATTAGTGAAAATACTGCCTACCCGTAAATGTAAGCATGTCCTATAAGGAAAGCACTGGGAAATCACTCTTAATTGCTCTGCCATTGCAACATAATTTGCGAAGACACCCAAATCCCATCGGGATTTTTATGCATTCTATATACATTTTTTTAAACAAAGGGCATTTTTAAACAGGAAGTGTGTGAGACTTCTCTTTGTAGATTTATATTCAGCATGTTTTTCAAGTTTCAACTGTTTAGTTGCTCTTATTTTAAGACCAATTACAGACTATAAGGCAGTGTAAGTAAGAGCTAAACTGGAAACCACAAGACCCCCATGACCTAACAGGACAGAAACTTTGCCCCCATGTTTGGCATAAGTTTCTACTTCCAATTGTGAAATAATTTGTTTCACAGAGGTTTTAGAACATCTGAAGGGAGTCCAATTTGTCTGCTGTAAATATGTTATAACAGCCATTATTATGCCATTTATAATAACCAAGTAAACATGCTTTTTCATTTTCCATGACTTTTTTGCCAGCATGCCAAGTCTTTCTTTGTTCAACAAACTTGCAGTCTGAACTAAGAGTGTGTAGGTGTAACCACTAAAAGCTCTAAGGATCAGCTGCAACAAAAAATTGATGGCTTGAGCTCTTGACTGTTTCTCTCTCCGCAAAGGTTACCTGTATGAGAACATGTCACATTGAACACTCTGTTCCAACAGAGTGGCCACTGGCTTTTTGGGAATGTCCAAGAGAAAAAATAAAAAGCACCAACAGAAAGTCAGATAACGGTAAGAACTTTCGGTTCCAGGGAGAGAGGATTACAGTAGAAATCTTTATACTCAAATAAGTAAGAGATGGCATCATGCCAATACGTGGGCTCTCATAGCAATCAGAATGGCATTTGCAGTCAGTGTACTCTATGCTGGTATTACAACAGTGTGCATCAAAACTGTACCCTTCATACCAGCCTTTTGATGCTTGAGCCTCACTAATGTAAAAGAGGCATTTTTTATGATTAGTCCAATTAATATACATTTGGAGTTCTGTTTTAAACAAAACTAATAATCTATGAACTACTCAGTCTATTCCCTAAAAACATTTTTAAATAAATAAAATTGAAAAGTAAATCCATTTTAAAACATACACTTGTGCAGATTTGTGGTGGTTATGTAAAAACGCTGATCTGAGGAATAATTAAACATCTTTCCTATCAAGAAAGTTATTGTTGCCTTACCAAACCTTTCCAAAGAGGCCAGCCATTCTCGTCAGGGCCTGACAGCAATGTCACAAGTCTGATGTTTCAGAAAGCATGATTGTGTGAATCACACAAGCTCAGGAACACTCACACAAAACAAAGACAGAATGAAACCAGACAGGAGTCTTTTTTTCTCTGCACATGAGAGAAGTATCATGGAACTCTTGGAGATCACCTTCTATTTCTGTCTGTGCTGTTTGCTGTTTCAAATGACTGGTGCTATTCTAAATGTGATTATTTCAAGAAAAGAAAGAGCTCTGTAGCTTCCGGTATTCCACGATGATTCACAGAAGTCAAAAAAGTTTTGAAAAGGACAACACTTTTAATGAATTTTGAGAATCTCTATCTGTGTAATACAAAAAATGTATGTTTAATATATAGTAGTAATCTACATATTTGGAAAAAAAATCCAAACTGAACAGTATGTCTTACTTAAAGATCCTAGTATATAAACATTCTGTATTTGTATTGTAAAATGGTCCAGTCCATTACTAAATGCAGTACAGGAAGAAAGGTAAGAGATAAACACACTTAAGATTATCTCATTTATTCTAGAAACTAATTGATTCGCTTTTCATTTGATAAGGAAGTAGAATTTAACTAGTTTCTCTGTTTTTTTCAAACCTTAATTCTACACCTGTTATTATTGAGGTCCTGAAAGAATCGGGTGTGGGTTAAATTAAGTCAAATAGCAATCTGTCCGTGTCAGTCTTAAACACTACAATGAATCTCATCCAAAGAGCAGTCAACGCATCTACACCCGGACAATTATACATCTCTTAATAATGAGGGACAGTTAAAACCCATCTACAAATGAGGCATTAAATATAAAGTTTGTCTACACAGACTTACACTATGTCCAAAACATCATAGGGTCAAGTATTAATAGTAGTCAATTATGATCATGATTTTAAATTTTCCATTACTTTGGCAGTGCTTATTACCTCTTGTACTTTAAGATTTAGAACATTTCCTTTGCCTCCCAAAGCTTATTCCACAAAACTAAAAGTGCACAAAAAATAATTTAGACCTTCCTTCCACTTTCAGATCAGATATTTTCTTTTCAGTTCACACTTCCTGAACAATCTGCTTTAAGAAATCATTGGAATGTGTAGGTGTTTTTAAGACACATTCTCACAATATTTTTCTTCTCTGTTTAAATAGTTGAGATGGCATATGAATTACCTGAAAAAGACAGGAAGTGGTTAGTCGTTTTTGAAGTATTGTTAATTCTTCTCTTTCCGATTTTGAATAGCCTTTTTGATGTCGTTGAGTCTCTCTAACACTAGAACTAAAACCCACCCTAACCCCATGAGGAAGACTGACTGCTATTGAAGAACTCCCATTTGCATGACTGACTTTCATGAAATGTGCTCCATGCCCTCACAGCTATAACAGAATATGTTACAGATGGTCCAAAGTTATGCCCAACACCCAAAGGCGTAGAGAGGAATTTACATGTGGGCACAACATTAGCAGACAACGTAAATGAGTAGTAAAAGAAAAAAAAATAGGCAATTGTCATACAGTTGGTTGTTTTTCAAATAAAATGAATGAACTGCCATTTTTATTCCCTTGTGTTGGGCACTGAGTAGCGGAAAAGTTTCTACCCAGTAATAGAATATCCCATGTAAGCAGACAAGATTTGTTTTTGAGAAATGTAACAGCTAGCTGCTCTTCTTGTTCTGCCCCTGTCATTTTGAGATGATTCCAGGTTTCTGGCAACTGAATAAGTAGCTTTCCAAAGTCATGAAAAAATAAACAAATGCGCGAATGAATCCTAAAAAATCTAAATTTTATTAATTTAGTGTATGACCATAAAAAAACATAGAGAAAGCTGAACATCAATAAAATAAGCAAACACTTTAGAAAGTGATCTATTCTTTACAAGATATTTATACGGCATTTGTTTGCTGTGCTTAATTCAATGGCCTTTATATTGCACTTGATTTCCATCACTTCTGCTAAGGTAATAAAATGAATAATCAGAAGCAAATTATAAATGACACATACAAAACATGGCTAAAATAGCATGAGCGTGACTTTCATTATAATGTGTTCTGTTGAAGCTTTTGGTTTTTCCAAAGCAACATACATTTGTACCCATTTATATGTCTGGGCATTTTACTAGAGCAGTCCAAGAAATGTACAGTACCTGGCTCCAGGGTACAACAGGAATGTTCCACCTCAGATTTGAAGCCGCCAGCTTTCCAGTTCTGAGTGTAGAGGTCTAACCATTTCTCCACACTGCTGCTCCCAAAAGGAAGAAACATACTGTGCATTGACAGCCCCTCATAGAGGTTATTAGTTCAATTAGTATCTTTGTTAAAGCAGTAACCTTTTTAATTATATACCTTTAGAGTAAAAAGTTAAACACATCTGCTGCAAGTAGTCTCACAATTTCTCATTCACAGCTAGCTGAAGCTTATGTCTTTTTTTATATCTGTGGTGCAAAATTTTAATAGAAAGGATGAGGTTTCAGATGCTTTTAGAGCTTTCTCATTTTGAAGAATACTGTGCAACAACACTAAAGTAAACTCATAACAAAACTCAGTTTTTCTCCTCCCATCACATGTTCTCTCAACAAATATTTTTGTAAGGAAATGAATTATTTATTGATGACCCCTCATATGTGTATAAATCTCTTGGAATTTTACTTTAACTTTCACAGTTCAGGATGAAAAATGACTTGTTCAAATTGGTAAACAGGCAGAGATTTGCTAAGGCCATCTGACCTCCTTTAAATACTACATCTTTTGAACACACTGCCCATGGTGAGTCTGACCATCTGGATAAACTGGACCTTGTACAGCACCAGCGAGGTTAAAATATTGTTGACGTGCGTACTGCAAAACAAGATCTGTTTGTTACCTCAATATGGCCATTTGTGGACAAGAGATTTTTATACTTAGGACACTATAAATTTTTGCAGGACCAAAGCATTTTCCAAAACAGCACAACAAACCAGACAGTGATCAATTAACCTTTTGTTACTCATGGGGTGAGAGGTCTAAAACTGAAACAATCTGCACCAGCAGCCCTACTACACAGCAGATCAGGTGGAGAAGTGAAAAACTGCTTCATCAGCTGAATTAAGGGGGAACATTAAGTAGGTGGAATATAGCCAGGACATCAGGATAAACACACATATTCAGTGACCCCTGTGACGATACTGAGGTATTGTTTTGGAAATTCTAGTATGGATAGAAGAGCGCCACCAACTGGTCCTCCAACATCACTTTCTTAGAGGTCTCGCATCCCAGTAAAGACCAGACTTGTCCTTGCTTAGCTTCTGAAATCTCAGGAGATCAGGCTAGAATGAGGTAAAGCCGATGTCATTATGTACATTTTTTTTTCTGTTTTTGGTAACAGAAACAAAGGGGTGGACATGACATTATGACATTTTTTATGTCAAAACACAGCACCTTGCCTTTATGTAGTGGTGGGCTGGAAGAATGCAGTGATGTCCATTTTAAACATAACTTTGACAGAATTATTTTGCTGCAAGTTTGCTTGATCAGTTGGTTGTTCCATTAATGACCTTTTAATTTTTTCAGTTTACAAAAACTAGCCAAGAACTGCAAAAATTATTATATCTGTAAATGCAATATGCACTGTATACATAAAGTGATGAACTACAAGCAAAAATACTTTCCTGTTTATAGAACATGGCAATTTTTAGGGCTTGTTTATAATTAAGTTAGATGCAAACAGGGTCTGTAATAATTAACATGCATGTTACCAAAGAAACATATTATGAGATTTAAGCTAATAAATGAACCAAATCTGTACCTAAAAGCAACAACAGCAGAAATACTATAGCTGGAGAATGGAAATAAATTAAGTGTCTAATGCAAGAGCAAGTCTGGATAGTCTTCTGTTATACTTTGACAGTTTAGTCAATATTGTGAGTTTGTAAATCTTGTTTAAAAAAAAAAACAATGAAAGGACACCTCATATCAACAGATAAACTCAAAAGTAGGATTTTCAGCTTCCATTCCTATTCTTGTAATATAAATAGGAAAAGAAGGGGGAGAGCAAATGCTCATAAGTAATACATGACAGGAAATCTAAGCATATGTTGGGCTGTGTTTTTTTATTTGGATTTCAAGTCCAGTCACATCAAGTCTGGCCAAAGATGAGGGGGTGGTGAGGACTGCGTGGGAGAAAGTCACAGCAAGCTGCCTTCTACAGATCCTTGATGCATTTGGAAGCAAACAATTAAGCCTGCAGGGGAGCTGCCTTGTGTGAGTGTGGCACAGATGCATGCGTCCAGGGAGCCGAGACAGAAGATGAACGCGAGCGTACAGTGTTGAGGGTTGAATACCATTCGGTCACACGTCTTATTCCCGCTGCTCCTGACAATCATTATCATTATTAATGAAAAAGCAACTCTTTTTGATGAATAATGCATGATGACCACTTAAAAACCGAACCAAAGATATCCAGTGTCTGGCATACAGTACCTTAAATCACCTCATTTGTCTCACTATCTGTTTGCTAACCTCTTGGAAGTCAATCATAAATCTGAGAACGTACTGAAGCTCTAATGACCCAGTGTTACGTCCCAGCATGTGGTCCATGTGTTTTTTGTGTTGTATGAGTATTTGCCACAGTATTCTCATAGGTTTCTCATATACAGTACATATACTATATTGTCGCATACATATAGTACAAGTAACAGTATTCTACTTTACTTCTAGCATGGACACTAGCTTCTTTGCAGATCCAGACAAGCATAAAATACTCAGAGAAAGAGGAAATGTACCTGAAGATTGGAAGATGGACACCGCACAACAATACACAAAATGCAAGGTGATGCGAAGACCTAGACAATCTGGAGTGTAAGTGTTTTACAGGAGCCTTAAATCAGAAATAAAAATGAATTTTAAGTCTTTTTTCCCAGTTAGACCCTACTGAGTCTTGCAAAGACAAAATAAGATCTAATTAAAAAAGGGTTTTGCCTATAGCGTTTACCTATGCAAAAACCAACCCAATAATACTGAAAATACTAGAAATACATAGCCATGAATCTAAAAACAATGTAGAATCATCCTAAATATTAAATATAAATATAATTTCCCCAAAATGTTTGGGGAAGAGCAGATTCTTAAAAAGAATTACATTTTCGAAAACAGGCTTGTAGTTATCTTTAAATGTGATTGTGTGATAAAGACTAAGCCAAATATAAGAAAGTAAAGTTAAATTAAAAGGCAGAAAAATTAAAAATTCTTCATCACTGGTTTGTAATGCATGAAATAACAGGAACATTATTTCTGTTATTTCAGCTGATGGTGCAACGAACCTGCACTAGCATTTCTCTAGACCCACAAACTTACTGAAGGTGAAGCTTACATTTTTTAGCCTAGCAGTGTTCAGAAATGCTAGTTTTACACGGAAGATGTTTCAAATGTTGCCATTTTGTTGTGTTAGAGTGTGAGTTTCTGATTAAAATCAACATGGAAAGAGCCTCAGCAAAGCTGCTTCAGAACTATCAGCATCTTCTTCTTCTACTCTCTTCGTAAAACAAGACATATTTACTCTTTTAATACTGGCAAGGGTGTTCAACAAGCCAGACTGTCTGAATTTTCATGTTCATATTCTCAGGCTGTAAGCACATGCACACACTGAAAACAAACTGTAACTGTAAACTGTGGAAGCACTGAAATGCCAAACAACTATAACTCGTTTTTTTACACAATTAAAAGTTTCCCAATACAGCAAACGTTGCACCTAATTTGACTTGAATTCTAGGATAAAATCTTCAACTTCAGTAAAGAACTCTAATTTAGAGTTTGTTTTTGTTATTAACTTTTATGTAAGGAATGACAAAAAACTGCAGGGGTATGAATGGATTATCTTTTATTTGTGAAGATGCTTTCATTGTCAAGTAAACTAGCTTATTGCTATAAAAGGAAGGAAGCTTATATTGTAGTTTATCATTCAGGACTTTTTCCCCCCAGCTCAGGACATCTCAAGAAGGAGAACACAAAAATAACCTTTCAAAACACGACAGGAACATTGGGCATTCCCAAAAATAATAAATTCAATTAATTTTTATATTCTGCGAAGGATACGTCTAAAACACCAATTTATTTCACCTGCTGCTTGATAACAACAACAATACAGAATCAGAAATTAAATGCACCAATCTCAATAAAATCTCAGATCATATTACTATAAATCCCTTTTCTTTCAGTTGATTCATTTAATGCCAATAAAACATTTGTCCTAGAAAATAAATCCCCTCTTGTCCACTATTGCTGGCCAGATTTGTGAACTTCCCTGCATGTGTTCTAGTTTTATCAACCCCCACCCCTGACAAGCTTCTGTTTGTGAATTACATTTCTGTCGCTCTGACTTTTTCCTTCAATTTCTTTTTCTTTAAACTGGGCCAGTGCCACCCACTATTCCCCACCGCATTAAACTGCCACCTCCACTAGTTACGAATCAAAGCCGTTGAGAGAAATCAGTCCTCCGCGTTTGCCTCCTAGCCATGCTAACAGAATGCCAACGCGTGGAAGTCTCACACTGCTCCCCGCATTCCGCTTCCTTTCAATTGTCTATCCTCCCCTGGAAAGATTCATATGCAGTAGGAATTGATCAAGTTTCTGCTTTTCTAGTTTCATTCACAAATGGGAAGCAAAATTTTTTTAAAAAAAGGTTTTAGAAGAGTTTAATTTAACCTACTTCAAATTCCTGTGAAAAAGGTAGATGTACATAAAAACCTGGAGATAATATTACTCAATCTATTTATTTCTAAAACACTCTAGTTACTTAGCAAAAGAAACATTACACACACAAAGTATTTAAATACAATAAAATACATATATAAAAAATATATAAAAGAAATACTCATGATAAAAATAAAGTCCTTGCTACATTTTACTAAAGACTCAGCCACAAAACATTCTTTCCCTCTTCCCACACTTAAATTTAGTCTGTTCTTCTTCACAGAATATACAAAATGTCAGTCTCAATTCAATGTGTAAAGTTCCCCTACCACATTTCTGAACTACTGCAGCATTCACCCAGCAGTTTCACTTAACTAAATCCACAGACCAAAAATGTTTCATTAACAGTAGTTAAACGAATTGAACAGGAAGCACATCTCATTAGTTTCAGGCTGAAAACAAAATTTGCACACACTTCAGATAAAGAGAAGGGGGGGGGGTTACTTTTCCACCAGAGATAACAGTACTTTGAATATTTTTCTAATAATTAATACCACTTAATTACAAAACTGCCTGGGGTGGGCCACTGTAAAAATCATTAATGTTGAAGGCTCTGCTAATGTGTTAATTAGAAGAACAATTAGTTAAGAACAAGCTAAATGAATGATTGAATATTGTGCAGTGAGTGGATTTAGGAGGAATGGTACACAATCTTCTTATTCAAAGTCTTTACACTTTACCACGTAGATAAGTGAAAGGCCACAGTTAACCCTTCTGCAAAGCGCTTCTACATAACTTTTACTGCAGGAAATGAAAGTGCTGAGTAGAGAATTGATACTAGAAAAGGTTTCAGAGGCTACAGGTACTGTAGGTACTCAGTGTTGCAGATGAAATTTTAACAAGGTATAAAAATACCCAAATGTGAGAAAAAACTAATTCAAAGTTTTGGAATAAAAATCATACCTCACAATTAATCAATTGTCTTAAACATACTTTAAGAACATTCCTGAAGTACAAAATTCTGATCAGCTTTAAAATTAATTCCAACTAAAATATTTTTTATCACTGTTAGTCTTCCCAAAATAAATTATTTTTAATGACAGGTAACTATAAAACTAAGTTATTTCAGTAAAACCATTAAATTTATAGAACAATAAAAAATAGCACCTCACCTGTGACACAGGCCTCATTTGTATATTCTATATATGTAGAAGATAAAGAGTTCGCCTTGTTATATGCATGTTTAAGAAGACATTAGACATGATTTAATGGGCTTTGGGAAAGTATTCAAAAACTCTAAATTTACAAGATACAAGATGAACAATTAACTAATACAGGTATGAAAGATCACTCTGACAAACTGATTATTTTTTTAAATTATGCACTGCACACCAAAGCACAGATACCATAACAATTAGTTAGTGGGAAGCAATAAATTCAAATTACAAACAGGCCAAGACTGAGCTTGCCAATATCTCAGAAAAAAAGATTGTGCAATATCTTCCAAACTAGCTCTCTGGGACAACTAGTTATGGAACTGATTGCAAATCAGACAAGTAATTATTTGTAAACACAAGAAACAGTGATCAACAAAATCATGCTGCTTTAAAAAAAGGGATATTTTGTCAAACATATTACTGCACTGAACATATTATTTATGAAAAAGGAAATGCAGTATTGTATAAGTTCACAGCAGACAGGCACTGAATAAAGGGACACCGATATCTTTCCTGGCATTTTCCATTTTATGAAACTGCCAATCAGAAAAATGTCTATGGGATTTATTGCTAATTTATTTCTCTGACTTCGACTGAGCCTTCTTATACTAGTTTTCTTATTAACAGGGGTATGTGATAAAGAATGAAATAATAAAAAATAAGATTCTACTTTGTTGATGCATGAAATGCAACCAATACCCAAAAAATCAATTTTATTAATGTCTAATATCAACATAAGTTTAATGTAACTCAAATGCTTTGCAATTTAATTTGTAAGACCCCCAAAATATCACAATTACATTAAGCAAGAATGCATAATTATTTCCATTAGATTTACTCTAAATTTCAAATTGTTTTTACATACATATTACTGACTGTCATAATTTAACATTTAGCTCTGAATCTATCGGAAGACAAAAGCCAAAACTCATAAGGAACAAACAAAGGATTTCAGCCTCTGTAATGGGTTTCACCTGTTCCCAAACCAATCATGATAACACATCATGAACCAAGCTCCAGACACAATCTTAAATTTAACCCATCCATCAGTCATAAATTCAAACACTTAACAATGCCTTTTTGTTTGCCAGAAACGTTTTTCCCCCCAAAGTGTGACCTTTGAGTATCTGTGATTTTGAGAATTTTATCTTATTCATTTATTAAATATTTTATCTAAAAGTGGGATGCTGTGAAGGTCAGCAGCATATACTGTATGAACGTTATCCTTAAAGGTATTGCAATATACATTTTAAAAAATAAAGCTATGTGTTTAATTAAAACATAACAAATATGCCAAAATAACCCCAATTCTCAAATGACATATGCTTGTATAACTGTTAACTTAATTGAGTTGGTATTGTTTTTCATTGTTTAAAACTAAATATTATTAAAGTTTACGACAGCATGCAACAATGCACAGAAATTAAATCCTAACTAATGAAGAATTCAACGGTGAGATTTTTTTCTGCAACTTTGTCACACTAATGGATCCCCAAAATTATTATTTAATATATGATGCTTCATTTTTTCATGTTAATCTTGTTTTTCTGCAATTTGAAGTGGTCGAGAGGACTCCACATTTAACCACATCTTGCCCAAGCAGTTTGTAACTGGACATTGTCATGGTGTTTAACTGAGGTCACAGTCGCTGGCACAAAGGTAATAGTATGTTGATGACATAAGAGAAAAAAACTACAGTAGCTGAAACATTTACATGAGGGTAGAAAAAGATAAATCCTGTGTTAGAATCCATAATGTTAGGCAAACCTTCTTTATTTGAAAAAGATTACTGGATTTTTATGGAAATCCCTATCCCTATCCCATATACTGAGGGGAAATGACATCCCAGCTAACACAACATTTGCAAATGTGGTCGGATGGTTGTGGTTTGGTTATGCTGGACGAAAATGTTTTTATAAGGGTTTTACAGTGTTATTGGAAGGATGCAGTTTGCTTATATTGTTAAGTAATTTTAGTCAACATTCCTGCCAAGTTGCAAACACTTCAGAAACTTAAATTAGTATATTATTATTAGAAGACGTTACCTGGGCAAGTTTCATAAACTCTTCGGAATGTTACGAAATTCCAAGCTGACAAGCGAACATTGCTGCATTTTTGCATTTATATTTTGTTTGTGACGACATTGTCAGGAATGTTTTGCTGACATCCCGAAGTGTTTTCAAATAAGCATTGCAACAATTTGCATTGCAACACAGAATGTTTCTGTATGGAGCTGCATCTTCATGTTACTTGGTTAGGTGGGATGACAGATTGCTCCTACTGTAAGTCAAGTCTAGGTCAAGTCTTTGGGGAATCACTATTAACAGGAGAAACAAGTGGGAGAGAGAGGTACAGTATGTGGGCAGCTACTATCTCTTAAGTTACCAGAGCGACTCTAAGCAAATAAAAACCATAGATTCTCATGAGGGAAAAGTCCCAAAATGTCCTGACCCTACCACCAGCAAAGCCTTTTGTTAAGTGACTATTATATAAGCAACGTAACAGAAGGGGCTTTTAAATCCCCAAACATGTTACCATCCACCATCAAAACTATCGGAGAATCACCATTCATACTCTGCATTGGGACTCCCCAGGCTGTCTTTACCCAAACAAAATGTATAAAGAACCCAGACAAAGAGACCAGGGTGTCATCCAGCCAGCACGTCCTTGGTTTTGAATTTGCTTATTTTATCCTTGTGCTTCTTGAGTATTACTTATATTCACATCAGTAACTGGAAAAATCTAGGACCTGTAAATGTGTTATTGAATTTTTTCCAAAAAAGGAATTTGCTGACGTGATTCAAAAAAGGGGGCTTTTCTTGGATAATGGATTTATCTGGAAAATGGGTTATCTTAAAGCACTATACACATGGGAGGGCACCCATTTTATCCATCACTGAAGAGCAGCCTCACTGCCCTGCAAATCAGGTGGAGAAGTAAAAAAATATAATTTTCCAAGTGAGTATACGTTTAGATTGTAAAGGCTCAGAGAGGAATTTAGACAGGGCTATACGGTTAATACTGCTACTTTTATGAAAAATGCCATGAAGTCTGTAATGATCAATGGCTCTCACTGTCTGTGGCTGTTTGGATTCTGCAGAGGAGGCAGAGTAAAGTACAGGAGACAACTGAGAAACTTGTCGATCTAGACTGTGCCTTGAATTTGTGAACCAAGATACACCGTGCCCTCCTTAAGTACTAGTACAGAAAAAGTAAACAATTGCTATTTTGTAGTATATTCAAGGAATTCTAATTCAAAATATAAAACTCAGCAATACCCAGAAATAAAAGGTGGCATTCTGTACTTTTGTCTCACATTCATCTTTTCATCTTGAATTCAAATTGCTTGAGTATATAGCAAAAATGTCAATTTATACTTCACTGTTCCAATACTTATGTCTATGTTACAAAACAACAGTGGCTCCCTGAATTAGTTCAAAGGAGAACAGCAGTGTTAATTCTTAGTGTTAAAAGAATATTCTAAAAAGGTCAGGTCAGATGAACTAAAAGGTGACAAAGGCAGTTGAAAGGTAGTGACAAAACCAAACTAGAAGACTACCTCAGGAACTATAGCAAAAAAAGGACTCAAGAGGAAATAAAAAAAATGATAAATGAGGACTAAAACCAGGAAGTCCATCTTCACATCAAGAGCTGTGCCTGTCTCCTAATTCCAAAAGTTTAATTGTAGAAAAACTGCTCTAATTTAGTGATTTAAAAAATCTCACAAAATAACATAAATTTAAATCCAGATCTTAATACCAAATAACTAGCTTTGTGCATACTCTTACTGTAGAAAACTAGCTGGGATGGTTCCTTAAAGAAATGTGAAAAGAATATATTGTAGTTCAGGTGGGTAGCTGTGTCAGCATGTGTAGGCTGCACAGGAACAAGTAATAGGTTTATTCCATGCTGAAAAGAGAAGAAAGAAAGCACAATGTTTCAGCCGTGGAGCCTTCCTCAGGTGTCAGAAGAAGGCCACACCCAAAGAAGGCTCCACAGCTGAAACGTTGTGTTTTCTTTCTTCTCTTTTCAGCATGGAATAAACCTATTACTTGAGAATATATTGTGATTTAAACTGTTTCAAACTGTGCAAATTCACCCATTCCTCTTGCTACAGTCATTTCTGAAACCCAAAATTCACAAAAGCCACAGCTGTATTGGTTGCCTAGGTGCTAAAGGTGAGAGCAGCTCATCATATTTTTTTAAAGGTTTTAATTCATTTTACTTTCTGAAATGACATCACACCATGTCTTGAGCTGTGAAGCTTTATGAATGCATTTTTCTTTAGTGGAGAACAAGTATGAAAATCACTATGACGTATACATACTGTATATGCAAATCCACCCTAGGAACACCTCCTTCAACTAAGAGGCAATGCCAAGAATAGCCCACTTGCTTCTTGGAACATCCAATTTCCTTTCAGTTAGCAGCACGTCCAAGCCTGAACAGTATCTTTTAGTATAATATGATTAGGGTAATTCCTGACCCACAGAAAAGCAATGACATCAGCCACTACCGCCTTTTGCTCTTCTGCTTGTTTTCTGCTAAAGAAAACAGAAACAAAAGTTTCCTGACATTTTGACCAATTGATATGTGACAAAGTTTTTGAATTACATTACAAATATTAGGTTATTAATGTTGTTTTTGTTGTTATTGTTTTGGTAATGAGCTACCTGATATGGGCCTATTATAGACCCGGAAATAGGCATAAGGCCTGTATCTGCTCAGTACAGTGAGAAACAAACCAAATATGAAAAATGCTGACAAACCTTCAATGAATTCTACTTTTCCTGCCATACCTTCATATTTTCAGCAGCATATATCAAAAACTGCACTATATAACAGCATTTTAAAATTAGAAAATATTATACTAAGTCTAATTAGCTTATTTTTGAGTGCCTATTTTATTCCAGTGTTTTAAAGTTAATGCAGTTCAAATTTGGGTTTCGCTGACTGTAGTGATGTAAAAATCCGCTCGGAAATAAGCTTAGTGTTCTTCTGCATTGTAAACTGACCTGACAAGATAAGAGCAATGAAATTGTGACAAACATGAGTTCTATAAATATGATCCTCTTATTTAAAGACAGCAGCGTAGGCAACAACGCAGAGTCTCCGTGGGATCCTCAGTGGAAGGTGCCCAAAACACTCAGTCCTATTGTGTTCTCAGCCTGATGGGAATCACGTAAGGCAGACATGCAAATTGATGTGCATGATGTACCTGCAAAGCTGGGGAAATGCAGCCGATTCCAGGTAGCTTTTACTGCTTTCACTGTTTGCAAAGCTTTCTAGAATAATCAAAATATTTTTATCAGATGAAACAGATATGAGAAGGTGACAGTGAGTCAACGGTCTTTCTCATTCTGAAGGATTTTTCAAGCCGCTTTCTTCGTACCAACTAAGGCATTTCTTATATCTGTTACAATTACCATAATGATAAGAATGCCAGAAAGAAATACAACTGAGATGTGAAGAAAAGCTCAAATAAGAGTGTGTTTTTGTTAGTCTGCTGAATGGCCAGTATGGTTTATCGATGCAGCTCTGGAACTGTTTGAGAAAACACAAGGCAACAGAATGAAATGGTTTCCTTTGACCCCTTTCCTGAGCTGTAAAACATCAATAAACAATTAAATGCTCCTCTATTGATTCAATAATCAGAGCTAACTATTCACAATTTAAGTAATTATCCTAATTTTGTATATATACTGTATATACAGTAAATCGCAAGCAAAAAGAAAAAAAGAGGATGTGTTCATTCTCACTTGACCAAAATATGTAATTCGTTTATATAAACTCCTTTTTCAAGCTATGTTTCCTTCTTTTTTACTTTAAAACTAGAAACTAATCAGCCACGAATAATATGGTGCTGTTTTGGTCACGCTAAAAGACGGGCATTTCCTTCCACAGATCTACAAAGGCTGATAAAGCACAACAGTTCCAATCACCTGACAAGTACAGTACTTCACCGTCAGAAAAGAGGACAGGGATTTGTTTTTTTCATTTCTCCCTACTCGTGTCACTTGAAGGGTATACCTGATTCCCTGGGAAAACAATCAGTAAGCCATTGCTGTTGTGTAGGGGCACTTCAAAAGTTGTTGTTTTTTTAAATCACAAAACCAAGAAATCAGGGCAAACATCCTCTCTGCCCAGGCAGTGGCAATTAGCTCACCAAATTATCTGCAGCACATGCCCAGTGTGGCCAGCAGTAATTGTCAGGGTGGCTGTCAGTCAGCACCATGACTTTTTTGTTTTGATAAGCGTGCCAAAGGGAAAATTACTGTTATTTGCTAAACCAGAGCTTCCTGAATCGGCACTGAAGGCATGACTCTGGTTTCTCCAAAAGGGTGTGCGAAAGGAGCATAATAGCAGTGTTCTTTTGTGAAACTTGATGATTGAGAGATAAACAGATACGCTTGCTTTTGAAAATAACCCAAAGCGCAAAAGCTGAGCTAATGGTACACTGGCTCTGGGGACTAGAATCCCTAAAGAAGAAAAAACACAGTGCAAACAGCACTGCTCAGACTCACTCAGAATGTAAGACAGGCAGGTGAAATATCAGATTAATGTACACCTTTCTGATTTACTATGTTTAAAAATATTACTCGATATTACATCACAATTAAACTATTTAAAGAGATGGAACAAGACCTAGCTACTACAGTATTATGCCATGTCTCAGCTTCCCCAGCTTGTATATGACACCATTTTGTGTGGCGTTCTGATTGTGAATGTGCAATGCTTCATCTTGTTTCACTTTTCAGTGTTTACAGTAACTGCTTTACCAAAGATCAATGTGTGTCCAATTAAGTCATTGCTTTCATCTTTAACACTATTTCTTCTTAATCAATGTTTTAATGTGCAAATATAAAACTTTTTTTCTATGTACTAAATATCTATTTAATAGAATATTTAAAACTTAGATAATGTCAGCTTTCAACCCACCAGGTTTCATAGACATGTACTGTAGGCTGAAGTTATGGCCTTTTCTGCTGCCTTATATGCCTACCATTTAGGTTCAGAACTCTCTAGTGACACAACAAGCAGCAGATGGAAGGACTGTCTCATTATGTTTGTTTCAAACCCAGAATCAGTTTTTGTGTTTAAACATACTCTTACATGACGTAATTTCTAGGAAGATGATATTTTGATTTTGCCCTTTTGTTTGATGCTGTCCCAGTAGTAGTAATAGTAAATCAGTAATATTAAATCTACACATGAAAATGGGGGGGATTGTAATTGAGGTGCATATGTAACCCTTGCCGTGTCTCATATCTTGGTCTGCTTAATATTATACTTGGTCTGCTTAATATTATACTATATTTTTCAATCAGTATATTATTGGTGTTATGAAAAAGTGATGCCAGATCAGATACAAACAGTGCAAATTATAACATTATCTAAGCTTGTTTGAGGGCTCATAATTTCATGCATATCTGGCATCGTGCATTTTCAATAAAGAGCACAAGGTTTACATATACAAATATGTATTAAGGGATGGGAGGAAATACAACTCACATAATGTCATGATGTGACCTCAATCAAGACAGGCAAATTGAAAGGTGTGTTTAAACGCCTCATGACGTAATTTGTGCTCTTTGTACCCATTTCCTGAGTATGACTGGAAAGGAATGATCTTTCAGTTCATAATGCAAATTTGCACTTTTGTCTTGAAGCCTATTGGTTTGAAACCGCTCGAAATGACCAGAGGCAGTTTCACAGCAATGCTAAAAGAGAAGTAGTGGCTTAGATCAAATCCTCAAAAATCTAATGATTTATTGTGCTCAATAACAGTTTTACCATTTTCAACATCATTATTATTTTGATATGCAGTTTCATTGTGCTCTCAAAATTACAGGCATCCTATAACATGAAGTCTGCTAACCAGAAGAATGCTGACAAACCTTGGGACTAATCCTTTATTTCCAAAGGCAATGCTGTAGAACAACTGCCCAGCTACAGCCGGACAAAGATCTGTTCATCAAGTGGCACACAGATATTCTATTTCCTTAATCCCCTTAATGTTCTCAATCTGTAACATCCCACCTGTTAGTTAATGAGCATCACTAAGCATTGAATAAAAGAAGTGCTAATAAGTTCATTTGGTTTAATTTAGATGTTTTAGGTCAAACACTCAGTGAACATTTGTCCGTTTTTAACATCAGAATTAAAGCATTCAGTAAAATTCTATTTCCGACAATTCTTTTAAGTATCAGCAAAAAAAAAGTTAAATGGTTAATGTTCTGACAAAAAAGTAACACTTTGCATACATCTAAACTATATGAAAAATAAATGATTTTATATTTATATTAGTTATAATATAACTATAATATGTCAAGTAATGTTTAAGGTTTTTTTAATATATTTTATATAGGTTTGTGAAAATATTTACATATCAGGTTAAAAATATTTTTTACAAGGATATTGGTATTTTTATTAAGGCAAATAGGTCCTTGTTTAAAAAAAAGTCATTCTGTACTATAATTCTGTGAGAATGACAAGAATTTACTACAGTTAACAGCATGCAAGGATAATGCCTACTTAAGTCTTTACATTTTCCATTGGGACCAACTGTCTCAGCTTAGACAAAATCAGTTTTCTTCACAGAAAGGGCATACAGTGACATATACTTCATTATTGCACCTGACCCAACATCTAATTAATGCATTCAAAGAGAACATTCCAATCACATTGCACTCAATTACTACAGCATAGCTCCAACTGTACTGCAATATTATTTGAGGTGGAGGCAGTAAATAATAAAGGCTGAATTAAACATACCCTGCTCTGGAGTGTCTTATCATTACAGTTCCTGTGACTTGTACAGTATTGCTTTTTTTCCAGTAACTGTAAACTGTACTTTTGGGGAGACTGATTCATAGTAGAGTTTCTGCACCTTGTTTTAGTCATTGTAACATGCTGATTTACTTTTTTTTTTGTTACTTTCCACTATGCAATTTTGTACCCCATCAACGTTCCGATCTTACTAAAATGAAGCTGTGCCAAATGCTTGAAAAATGTGCTCCTAAATAAAGCAGAATAATAAAATTAATTCTGGAAAAATACTGCTAAGGCAGAATGAAGATGAAACATTTTTTATAAAATTAAACGACATACAGTATAGGCATATACATAAACAAGCACACATATCTGAGAAAGTATCAGTAGGGCACAGAAACTTCTAGAAATATAAAACAAAATGTGGTATGTAAAAAGGTTAGAGAAAATGTTAATTCAATGCAGTCACACTGCTTAATATGTTATGGCGGTTAGATATATTTCACCTGTTTTCTGTGAACACACATATTCCTGTATGAGTATGTGTGTATATGAATTAATGTACACCTATCACGCAATCTTTAACTTGTAAAGGATGAATAAATTGGGTAAACTCATTCACGTGCTGCTGCTTAGCATGATATCTTTCTTTTTCATGAGACAATTAACTCTAAATAAAAACAATTCAGTCCCAGCTTAATAACATTTCTACTGAGTGGAATTTCAACACTTAATAGGGTGTCACCTTTTCTGTTTAATTATTCTTTATTTCTTACATGTTGTAGAACAAGATGGATATGAGCACCCTCATCTTTAAAATCCACAGAAATGAATTTTGTTTTGAGCTGCAATGCAGCAATCAAGAGGTTATCAGTCACAAAAAACAGGGAGGAAAACACAACAGGAAGTGTATGTAAAAGTGCTGCCCTCCTTTACCAAAAAATGGAACCAGTCATGTTGTTAAAGCTAATGCCCTGGTTTTTTTCATGAATCGGCGGGTTGAGATCCTTGAATCAATTAACGACGCATTTCCAAAGGATCTAGACTGGTCAACTGGACGCTTCTCATTTGTAACCATTCTAATGTTCTAACACTGCCCACTGGGATTCTATTATACTGCTGACAATATTCACTATTCACAAACAGTACTAAAAGTAAGTTTTGCCAAAAAACAACGTGCCTCAAGTGAATGGGCAGAATGCTACAGTATGAACTAACAAACAAGTATTTGATTCAGAATATTATGTAATGCATGGCCTATTTATTCCAAACTTTATCAAATCAAGATGTGATCTGTGCTGTTAAACATACTGTAAGATGCTTTAAATAACTCTAATCATTAAGCAGCAATATGGAAATGTGAGAAAATGCTTTTCTTTTCCTGAGGGGAAGTCTTTACTTGTGTTGTCTACATTAAAACATTAAGCCTTTCTGGTTCATTGAAATTATGTCGGAAGAGCCTAATCACCTTACTCTGATGTAGGGTAGCCCTTTCTTCGGCTGAAAGTAGGACTCCCTTTCTATTGTATTGTGAGCACGTCAATCTCAGTGCATTTACAAACCCTGTCTCCTGCGCAAAGGGTCTTCAAATTCACCTGACAGGCAAACTTCCGAAACACACCAGGACTGCAGACTAATAACCTTTCACAAAAAAGACCTACCTTGAGCCAGAACAAATTTCACACAAAAAAACCAGCTGCATTTGTTCACAATCAATGAGAGTCTCTGGGTTTCACTGCAACCCTCTTAATCTTTAATTCATACAGCAGTTTATTGTTTGAGTTTATGTTTTAATGTTTTTTTTTCATAACCACAATTTTTCTTAATTTCCCCTTTTACACTGCAATGCTATATAAACAGAATCTGTTCAAAAACAATGCGTAGTGGATCCGTGCTTTAAGGTTTTGAAGGCAAAAAGAACAAAACTAGTATGTTTGAGTACCTTTGTGATACTCTTTAAATTCCCCTGTACTGAAAAACAGAGTGTAGCTGAAATTCTTCACAGCAATAATCCAAAATGGAAAAAAAGAACAAAGAAAATGGTTTTGGTATCAAAACTGCGGACTTACCTCAAAGCCTTGGTTACACCAGCACTTGAAAGTCCTCACCTCTTCTCCTAACTTAATATTAGTGATGCAAGGCAGCTGTTTACCAACATCCACTCTCTCTCTTTCCATCCTTCGGTCGCAATTTAGAGACAGCTCGTGACGTCTGCATTCAGACTGTCAACTTTCAAAACAAGAGAGGAGCATACTGCAGTCCTAAACCCTTATGCATTCACCCCAAGCATGCAGCTACAACTCTGTCAACATAAAAAATAACTAGCAACCCACTTGTGGTACTCAGCCTCCCACACTCGAAGAGGTGCTATAAATATGCATCAATCCCTTTTGTACATTGATCCTATCAGTGCAGGTAGAGTGTGCAGCATGCCTCCAAGCAGTTCATATTTTGCAAGCATGCTAGGAGGAAGCACAGCAGACTCGATGGGGGGAACCAGGCTGCAACGGAGTGCTGAGAGCCTTTTCTGCATTTGATTCACACCTGCTGTGCTTTCTTTCAGAGCGTAGCTCACAAGTCAGATTACCAGCCAGCTGACAGGTCATCCCCCGTTATCTGCGCTAAGGCGCACACCTGAATTGCCCCTGCCACAGCGAATTATGTGCAGTGAGCAATTCCCAGACGTAATTCAAACTCCCTTTCGCAGACGCGTAGGGATCCTAGAATCCACCCCCGCCAACTCTCCATGGCAACAGTTGCTAAAGTAGAGGCAGCCCACATGTTACGCAAGCAGACAGAGCACGAAACGCTGCCAGCAGGCTACAAATGTCAGCAGTTGTAGCTGTCCTCCCCCTCTTGCTCGCTTTCTCCCTGCCTCGCACACTCTGCTGTATTTCACACAGACAAGATTTAAAGAGAAAGGATCTCCAGTAGTGCAGCTGCTGTACCTGCAGAAGCTTCACTTAGCATTTTTTCCAGGAGCATCACAACGCTGTGCTCAGACCAGACAGTTGGAGGCACAGGTTTTTCAACAAGAGGGTTTGGGTGTCAAACAACGTGATTAACATGCCTACACCTGACACCATCACCAAGACAAAGTGCCTTCACGTATTTCTGTCTCCAAAACTATCAATGTTCTTATTCATTTTCATTTTTTCTCATCTGCATATATATGGAACGCAAAGCAAAACACTACATCAGGAGCATTGCACAAAATTCAAGTATAAATAAAAAATATTACTGTATAAGTAAACTCTTATTTTAATGCTGAACTACAGTATACTCTTTATTCAAAATTTAGAGCAATGCAATACTCAACATGTAGATCAAAATGTTGAGTAATGCTTAGGTAAAATAATAAGAGAATTTGCTGGAACAATTCAGAGATAAACCACTATCATACTCCTTTTTTATTTAACTTTTTTATTTGATTCCTTTTGTAATCCCCCTGCTCAATGGCCCCATACCAACTGCAGCAGCACACTTGAACACTGACTTTGCAATGAGACCTGGCTGCAACCTGAATGCAAAATCCTCACAAAAAATCATTCTGTGTTCCTAACAGAGCCTTTCAGAGGACA
Organism: Atractosteus spatula; assembly: GCF_055471065.1. Lineage (NCBI taxonomy): Eukaryota > Metazoa > Chordata > Actinopteri > Semionotiformes > Lepisosteidae > Atractosteus > Atractosteus spatula. The sequence continues at coordinate 29,730,457 of NC_142717.1, read as the reverse complement.
AACCACAGGTGAGACTTCACTGCATGTTTAATGTAGAAAAATGTAATAATATGACACTGTTTTTCACTTCAGATTTAAACTATACAGCAACCATTTGGCTAAAAAAGTATATATTTAACATTTATTATAGTAATGCTAAAATATATAAAAATGTATAAATGATATAATTAGTAATCAATTTAATACCTGGTTAATTTAATTTGCTTTTAAAATAATCACTATAACATTAACATTAGACACTCTGATTTTCAAACAATATAACACCCTTTATTTTCCTGTCCTTTTTACTGTTGTTTTGCATTTTTAGTTCCAGTTTCACTTAACAACCTTTGTGCCAAAACCTGGAAGGTTATCCTTGACAGCGCCTTAGGATGGCCAATTCTGATGAAAAACAAATAAGAAAAAGATTCTTCTGCATGAGAGAATTGACATTTGTTGAGGAAATGCACATGTGCTACAGTCCACCTTTTCCAGTAAGCGTGTGCTGCCTACACGTTTTTATTTTTATTATTTCATGCCTTTATTTTTACTCAGCAGTGAACCTCGCCAAAACAGACTGGCCCAATGCCAGGTCACCGGGGAATTTCAGAATCCCCTGCGTGGCCGTTTGAAACCGGAAGTTGAGGCATGCACCACTGTAAAGCTATCAAATCTGAAGCAACTCCTTCTGCTCTAAAGGCAACGGGAAGATAATAAATAGGATCAATTAGGGATGACTAAGTCTAAGTGGGCTGCGGCATTGGACTGGAGAGGAACATGCATTCATGCGCTGAAGGGTGTTCTTTCTTATCTGTGGAAAAAACTGTCCTAAAACAATTTAATTAAAACGGTTCTGTTTTTGATACTATCATTTTCTCGTCAGTTCATTGAAAATTGAAGATGTTCTCTTGTAAATGGCAGACTCAGAGGGGCATATGTTAAGATGGCTTTTAGGAAGTCAGAGGGTAGGTCCCTTCACTGGAAAACAGACACCAGTCTAATCAGGACATAAAATTATATACTTTTACATGAAATCTTCTTTCACTTTACATAGCATTAATATTTGTCTGACATACTGTAGATTTAACAAAACACGAACGTGAATTAACAAGTAATTCACCGTTTTGCAAATGCTGCAAATTCTGCTGAATTGCCCAAGCAATGAAAACATCTATTTTCACTTGGAAAAAATCACACAACTATAGCCTAATTTGTGCAATCTTTTCTTCTTGGATGTTTATGGACTATAAAGATGGTCTCTCTTGAGTAATATTTGTAAACCAAATAATTCTGTCGTCCAACAACACATTAGATAGATTAAAAAAATTAGGAAAGGATTAGGAAGGTTACATTTTTCTAAATGGTGGCGTTATTTTATCAAATGCACTGAAGCTCAGCAGGTTTGTATTACCCATCACGAACAAAAAGAGCAATTTCTGACACATTAAGCTATAGCATTATAGAAGAATGACTGTAGAAAAATAATTAAGCCTGTCATCCTTTGAAACATCTTGCCAAGTACCTGGACAGAGGAACTGATAAAACAGGTTGTATAGTGGAAAGTCAGTGTACGAACTCATTTGTTCATAAGACAATCTTTCAGATGTAGATGTAGCTGAACTATGTTCAAAATAGTTTTACTGTAAACAACAGAAGACGACACCATTAAGCTTTTTGTATTTATATTCTGAATATTTCCAAAGCTATTTTTTACACACTAAGGGCGGTAGTAAAAGAAGAAAATGTATTCAGGAAATTTTACCTCAAAACATTATAAGAAACAGTAGAAGACCCCTAGCAGAAAACAATCTTAAAATTGGTGCACACAAATATATTTGCTATTGCAGTTTACCGAGTTTCAGAAAATATTCCTGACTGTTAAAGAAAGTACTAAATTTCAACGACTGAAATCAATGAATCCAAAAGCTTTTAATAATCCACACTTAGAGAGAGAGGCACAAATTGCAAGCTTTACCAAAACCCTCTTCTGTTAGTTAAATTTGTTTAGGAGAAGATTTTCAAACTCTTACAATATCCTACTATTGGGAAGTGCTGAAAATATAAAACAAACAGAAGAATGTTGTTCACAGTTGCTATGGTTTCTGTTGGATGGTTACTGTTATTTTAACTTACAGAAAAAAATCTCTTTGTGAAACTCATTTTCCATTTCTGTTTTTTTTTTACTTTACGCTTCATTTGCTCATCAGTTTAGTACCACAGACTTCGGCCATAGTTCTTGCTGTCTGGTGCACAGGGCTGTGCTCAAAATAACTCAGATGAAACAGAACATTATAAAGCCTAAAAATGTTGTTTTGTTGAGGGGTTGCGCTCTTGACTACATGGCTAAGTTAGCCCCCTCTTTTTCTTTCAAATTATACATTTAGAAAAAAAATCCCCCAATCTTGAGCACGAAAAAGACAGATGACATAAGAAATAGAGAGCTCAGTAAGACGTATTTGCCCTTCAGCTAAAACAACAGCAGAGCTGTATGTTTGCCTAACACTTTCCTGTCGAAGAGGATGAATAAAACAAAATACGCCATGACCAGAGAATGGAAATCTAGCGCAGACGTCTGATAGCGTTGTGCTGTTTTCAGTTCTAGAAGAATACAGCCATTGTCTTTCTCAACTAATGACTACTGAAATAAGCACATCAACAAGACTGATAGTGCAAAGTTTTTAAGATACAGATGATGGTTCCCTTGCTAGTTTGGTTAACATTTCACTGCATCAAAAATAATACATAATACATATGAAATCAATAAACGTGGTTTAATCAGAAGCCTTCGGTTTACCAATGTAAACCTTTCATTTAAAGGCATAAAGAGTATACTAGAATGTCCTAGGAGTGGATTAAGTTGCATCACTCTAGTTCAAGGCACAGTTCTTGTAGGTGGAAATGGACTCAGTTCTCATGTGGACTGCTTTAATACCACTGAAGACATTCCTAAGGTATGTTGGAGCTAGAGAGCGGAAAGCTATGCCTCCGGTCCCTCAGGGCCAGACGCCTGCAGGTATTAAAGTTGTCTTTAATCTAACAACTGAGAGTTCCCCTTTTGTAGGACTATGAAGAGCTCAGGTGCCACATTCCAAGTAGTTACAAAGGTTGATTTGGCTTTTTTTAACTTATTTTTTTAACAGCAGCCATGTCACCCTGCAACTCACATCTGGTAACCCACTGAAGCTCAGCAGGTGTGAGCCTGGTCAGTACCATGATGGGAGACCTCCTGGGAAAAACTAAGGTTGCTACTGGAAGAGGTGTTAGTGGGGTCAGCAGGGGGTGCTCACCCTGCAGTCTATGTAGGTCCTAATGCCCCAGTATAGTGACAGGGAAACTATACTATAAAAGGGCACTGTCCTTCGGATGAGACAAAAAACTGACCCTCTGCGGTCATTAAAAATCCCAGGGCGTTTGTCGTAAAGAGTAGGGGTGTAACCCCGGCGTCCTCTGTTTTTTTTGCTGCTCTCTGTTCTGTGCCTCTGTGTGACTTCCATCATCCCACGTGCCTCATCTCAGAAACTCTCCTGCCAGTCCCATTTTCCTCTCATGCGCTCGAGTTGTCCTGCAGCCAGCAGGACATAGGAAAAGCCACCTGCAGACAAAGGCTCATGCTGCTGGTTACTGTGGCAACAGCTACCCTGAGGTTCATTTGCAAGCGGCATTATGCTGCCAGTATTCGGTTATGTCACCCCATCATACTGTAATTCCTCTGTCAAACCCTGGAAATGTCCTAATAAAGTAGGTTTGTGCTCTACAGGCGTTCATGCATGGCCACGTATGATTTCTACTTAATTTTCATTTTGAAAAAGAAACAGAAACAGAAAATCACTTTTTTAGAAATAGAACAATTGCACGGGTGGTGAAAATGATAATTAAAAACTTTTTTTCTGATAAAGCTTAGAGATGTTTATAGATATTTATCTGTTTCATATGTTTAACATTTTTTAATGGTTGGCACAGGAAGGTAACTATTTCAAAGTTCTTTTTTGATATATGAAAAGTTCTGAAAGTTCTAGATTTAAAAGGAACCAAAAAACAAAAGGTTTTTCTGCAATTACCTCCTTTCTTTTTATTAAAACTGTTACCCAGCATTCATGTATCTCTAGATGGTTGGATATATAAGATTAAGTCTGTCTTTTACAATGTGCATTTTACCTGTTAAATCTGGCACCATATAGAATTTCTATTCTTACAGAAAACAACATATACAGTATGATTAGTTTTATAAGTTCTTACATTTGTAAATCTCTTTTAAAACTTAATATAGAAAGTATTATATACAAAAGGTTTGTTATACATTTAAAATATTCCTCCACAGACTTACAATTTCACTTACTCTAGAACTACCATCATTGCCAGAAAACTAGTTCCAGTAAAGATTTCAAAGGTAATGCATACAGAAGAACATTGCAGAGTAAAATAATTTTTCTTAAGCAACCTTAAAAATTTATTTTAAAACGTCAACATCAATGAAGATTGTATGGACCTGCAGTACCAGTTTTAAATCATCACTTTATAATTAATACACTAAAAATGAACATGGAAATTCTGAGAACATTTAAGTGAACAACAGCATGACATTTGAATGATTTATCATGGCACAATTCCTTAGGATCTGAATCCTAAAGACATATTACATCTTATATTACAGGTATTAAATACGAAATTATAGCTCAATCAATATACATAAAAAGATTTTAAACCTGATATTTTTTAAAGTCACCTGTAAAATTGAGACTATACATCCGTATTATGATAAAAAGGTGCTTTAACATAACATTCAGTAATGTGATATTTGTAAACCTTATCTTCAAAATATTATTGTAAGGTTTGTCAGCTAAATTAGCCACGTTGAAAATTCTCCAAACTTCTGTCCTTTAGTCACTAAAAATTGTTCTATGCTTCTCTGCTTTTTACACTATGCAAATCAGGCAACTCAATCAATTCTTGAAGCATCTGTAAGAACATGCTTTGAAAAAAACCAAAGGGACAAATGCAAGTTAGAGCTTTTACTTTTACGAACCTGAAAATCTGGAATTAACAGAGTCTCAGAAGATAACCTGCTTGTTCAAACAGCCAGAGCTGAAATGGTTGGCTCTTGAACTGGAGAATTCTTGGCACTTACGAACACTGGATATGGGAAAAAAAATCACATCCGAAGACCGAACTAAAAAGGTCTGTGGAAAGATTTCTGCAGCAATAAACTTCATTTTCCATTAGCTCTCCTGGTGTTTTCGGTTGCTTAAGCTTTGCTTGACTTACAAGATTTTTTAAACCTGCGGAGTCCATAGTATGGAAACTACTATAAACTTACAGGTAACTGCATGTTTATGAACAAGTAAAAGCTGCTATATTTACGTACAAAAATAATATACACAGATATTCCAATATACTGTCTGTGGCACCACTAAAAATGACACTGTAAAATGAAGTGTTGATCTGTATGAGATTTACAACATGTATAGGAGAATCCAGAGCAACATTTGTTCACCATTTTCTTAAAGTAATGAGAAACCTCTTGATGTGCAAATCTAGCATGTGATACAATGAGATAGGCAATGAAAACAGAATTTAGATTAAATTTGATCAAATTAAATTTAGCGCTACATATCTTTCCGTTTCTCACAAGATTCATGTACTGTATCTCTTTATAAATCACAAATTTGAACAATTCTCTGTAAACACTGTATAGAGAAACATGACTGAGGGAAGCCAAATGAAGACAAAAAATGAATGGCCGGGAGAGAAAGAACTGTTTTATAATAAGGCTTCAGAAGGTCTTCCAGACCTCATGGTAGTACAAGGGACAAATGTGAGTTCTATTAGTAACAAGCCTAAGTCATGTGAGCTACAGTCAACAGCAGACTGATCATACTTTCCACGTAAGTCACTAAATCAGTAAATAAGCGTGTTTTCTAAAGCCAAATAAAGATAAGATCTCATTCTTGTTTTCAAAAAGAAAATTGTTACTCAGGTTTGACACATATACTGAATTCACCTTACAATTCTATATTTAGAATAAAGTATGTATCTTGAAAGTGAACATAATCTGCAAATCTACAAAGGCGCCTGGAGTAAAAATATTGAGGTTTGATTGAACTTGATGGTAGTCACTGTCCCATCAATCAACCCATCAGCTCAGTCTCTTGGACTGAGGACAGGTGGGACCTCAGGCCAGAGCTCCAGAGGTACAGAGATCAGAGTGAACCTAATGACTAGAGTGAAAACAAATGAACAATATTGTTCTCTACACCATCTTCTTTGTCCATAGTGTTTGCGGACATTTGAAAGGTGGTCTTTGCCATTTAAAGTTGTGGTGAACAATTAATACACATGCACAAAGAGACAACCCTTTGCCAACACCAGAAATTCAGATGAAATTCCAGAAGTATTTATCCACTTGCACATGAAGCTGCATAAATACACAAAAAACATTTCTAGATTCAAGCAAACAAAATACAGGAAAGAGTTCCTCTCTCCTGTTGTTTTCAAATCACATGTATAAAAGCAAGGAATTCCCACCATTCACAACACCTTACTTTTCATTGACTCATAAACAGTTTGAACATCCTCCCATATACAGTATATCACAGTATGCTGCAGAATGACAGGGCCTCTGCACAAGAGCTATTCAGTGCTAACAGGTACTGTATAAGATTCCAGACACTGCTTTGTTTTTCATTTGTTAAAGCTAGAGACACAAACACAAATGAAAATTACCTATCAGGTTTTAACAAAGTCAAATTTATTTAGAACTAACTGTCCATTCATGTTGTTGATTGGAACCCCCTGGAACGCATGAGGAAGATGCTTCGTACAATTATGAGCTTAAAAAGCTTCCACCGTAGAAATCCAACAGTTTTAGTGATCTATTTAAAAATTAACATCTAATCCCAATATACTAGCAATTACAAACACAATGGACCCCTTTCAAACCTCATAATAGCTCTCTCACCCACCTTGAGCCATTTCAGTTTTATGCTTTTCAGAAATATAAGAACAGAACAGAAATGGCATATTAAAACTACAGCTGCCCTAAGACACCCATCTCAACCACGCCAGGAGTGTTATAGGAGTTTCCGTGGTATCTACTGACGCATATTAGCCTGCAGGACTGGGCTTGTCTTCTCCTGAAGATGCTTGCTGCATTCCTCCAGAAAGCACATTTGGGTCTAAGGGATCTTCAAAGGCAGGGGCTCTATGTCTGCCTGCACATGACTGTAATTTACAGTTAAATGTTAAACGCTCACTAATTAACCAAGTGGCTCTAAACATAAATTCACAACTGAGGTGGGATGTTCATATTTCTTTCCTTTTTCAATTCGATTCTGAACACGAACCAACAAAATTGGAAATGTTTTTATTGAGTTATGTGTCATTGTAATGCTGCAGAGTAAATATGCCTGAACTATTTAGTAGTGCATCCACATATTTTGGCGGGATGATCCAAAGTAAACTCAAAGAAGCCCACTTAAAAACAACAATGACATTATACGGTACGTATTCTAACTTATTATCTCAATTGCCTTTAGGGTTTGCAGAGACTTACAAAATACATTCACAGATTCAGAAGAAAATCTGAAAAAATGACATCATAATTTTAGAGTGAGTTAGAAAACCAAATTCAAAAGCTGGATGGCATTTTAATTGTCTTTTCTTCCTTTGCAGTAAAAAAAAACTTTCTGAAGATGGATATGATTTCACATAGTGCTTTTCCATTTGTGTTACTTGGTCTGTAAATATCCACCAGATCCTGCTGAAATATTCAATGGTAACAAGTGCATAAACAGAAACTGTTTCACTTATATGTTGTCCTAAGCAGAAGCTGAGCCAAAGTAAAGCAACAGCATGTTTAAGCCATCAGTAAATAATTCTTATTATGTATTCCTGTTTCATTGTCCTTTTTGCACTCATGCACTTTTTCTTTTTTTTTTTGGCCTCTGGTTTCAATTTCTTCGGAAACATTAAAATGTCCATGTAGCAATAAATCCACACAATCTTATACTGGCTACCTGTTTGATAAATGCCAACGGAGACAGCAGAGCTACAGTAAGGTTCCAGTAACTGTACACCACTCTGGCATAATGCCATCTGGTCTGCCACCGGCACTTCTATCCTCTAAACTGGCAAAGAACAGCCAGCTACCTCTACCCACTATAATCCCCATGATCCTTTAACAATTCCCTGCTCTGCTGCACTGCTTCTGGAATTCCTGGCTGAACTAACCCAGCACTTCCCAGGATGTGAGATCTCCACATGCTCAGGATGAAGGTCTTCACCAGATTAACTAATTAGGACTGCCTACACGTGTTTCATTTGCTGCTGCTGCTTTTTCAAATAATATGTATTCATACTTAATAGAGACCACCTTAATAGAGACCCATCAGTTCAGATTCTTGGACTGAGGACAGTTGGGACCTCAGGCCAGAGCTCCAGAGGTACAGAGATTGGCTGCATTGGCTGGAGAGGATCTTCGGACCAAGCGACGGCTTTGCAAGAAGGAATCCACCTCAATTAGATGTACTTTACATTTCCATGTGGGCTATCATTTAATAATTTTACTTAGCTTAAGAAAAGGAAGTAGAATTAATATCACAGCAGACATGAAGAAACAAGAAGGAAACATAAAATGACTCTACAACTCAACATGCCAGTTCGGCTCACCATTAAGTCTTTGTAGTTTTCTTGGAAGCAGAGCTGGCATAACACTGGACAATTCTAAACACCTAAAGTCAGAACTGACTTGTTCTAAACATGCACAATAACTAAATGCAACCAGATTAAAGACTTTCTTTCACAACAAGCTAATAGTTTCTTTGAAGAATAGATGCTGAGAACTGATGTGGAGAATTAAGAATAAAGCACAGAAGGTATACAGTATATGTATGAACTATTATTTTAATTTACCTTTAAGGATTTAGCATACTTGAATCAGGTCTTCTATTGTTTCCTGTTCAAGACTGAAATGATTAGGTTATTTTAGTCATTCCAAGCAGGACATACCTAGTTGCTCTTTGGTCTGATTCTAGACCAGCAATATATTTTTATAATGCCCTGACCGGTACTGTGCAATGTAGTGTTGTGGCATATGTTTTTTTTATCTTTCAATATGAAACTGAAATAATCACATCAATTTATACAGTATGTTTCGTTGCTTATGAATTTTCACTATTAGAGCATTAAACAAAGAATGCCAATTCACTCTATACAGGAAGTAAAGAACAGAAAAGGACCATTATAACAAGGGAGTATATAAATATACATTTATGTAAATGTCAGATAACAAGATTTATATAGATGTAAAGTGAAAGTTTCCAATATTTGCCAATAAACAGATGTTACTGAACCAGTTTCTGTTTTAGAATTTGTTGTAGTTACTGTTGCTAAATCTTTTTGCTGTTGTGCCCGAGGGACAGAAGTTCCCTTTGTGCTTATTATACTGGTTTCAGATGCTTGAGGTTCAAAGTACAGTTCTCAAGAAATGCAGGTTTGGTGAATAACATGAAACTACAAGTAAAACTCCTCAAGCTGCAATGTTAATTCTTTCTGCCAAGCAGCCTGTCCAGGAAATGTCATTGTACTGTAAATCCTACATTTGCACAAGAAAGCTTAACAGCAGTAAGGGACTAATTAGAGATTTTTTATTGTATCCTGATACCAGTGTTGGTATTTCTTATACTGTACCACAAATATGCAAATTAAGTGCAAGTGAGTTGTGTCATGGTGCATTAGCTACAAAGGAAAAATTAAAAGTTAAATCTACACTAAAGAGAAGATACACATTTTGGCTTGAGCTATCTTTGAGCTATCTTCAGGTGTGAGTGTATTAATATGTGAATCTGTCTCAGGGTTTATTCTTCTGTTCTTCGATTGCACCTGCCTTACGATTTCAACTACAACTGCATGGCTACAAGTTGTCTTTATTTTCAGCCATACCAACCCAATGGGATCAGAACTGGATTTTTCAGTGAAGACTACAGAATTTCTCTTTTTTCCCACAACCTTTGTTTAATCTGAGAAATTTGAGTTTTTTAAGAGCTAAACCAAAGATAAAAAGCAACACTTGACACCAGGTGCACAGCTTCATCCCCAAAGGTTTCCTGGGTCTTCTTAAATCATGAGCAGCCAAAAACCTTTGAAAAGCGTTTAATTGATCCAATTAAGATAAAAATTAAAGACTGTTGCTGGATCCCCACTTACTGTGGTTTAAATTGTCTGCAGCAATAATATTAGTATACTAGATTAGTTCAAAACTGCTGTTAGAAATAACCTAAAATTCTTTATGGAAGACTTTTCATACTGTAGCACTCAGCTGAACCTTCATCACCTGAATCAAGTATAAATGATGTGTGTGATTTGAGTTGTGGGAGTCTGGAATAAACAACCTGGTCATGTTGTTGAAGCCTATAAGTTGGCTTCTTTGAAGAAATGGCTGGATGAGATTCTCAGATCAATTAGTTGCTAACTACCAAACGGGCTAGATAAGCTATATGGACTTGTCCCATTTGGAACAGTTCTTATGTTCTTATTGTGTATGTGTGTTTGAAGATTCCCATTCCACTTTTTATTTATTAGTCCTGGCCTTTAGTTAAAGTGAAATAGCCTTTAACAATGTTGTTTTTCTACAATACATTGATATTCCACAACCTAAGTCTATAAATAAATAAAAACAAACTCCCCTTTGTATACAATTCGGGAGGTCTGATCTTAAGTCACTAGCACTGTTTTTTAAAATCAGGAATTCCAGCAAATCATGATGGCTTCCAAGGCAGTGAAACAGCTGCACTGAGCTGGTGGATGAAATAAGACAAGGTCATTCCTCTAAAAACCCTTAAGGGGAAAATTTAACCATCTATTTTATTTGAAGACATGCATGCTCATTTGCTTCCAGTTAAAGATTACAAAAGCTAGCAGTTAATATTCTGACATTCTATCTGTGCAGTACACTGTGAAAAAGAAAAGGCATAAGTTAAGAAAGCTATGGACTAACAAAACAAATTCAGGGAGTACTGACAGGAACTGGTCCAGTCCCAGTGTGACCTGCATGGGCAAAGTGTTTTTGCAGTGCCAATCACAGGCCTCAGTTAACATGTTTCAGAAAATGTGAAGCTACATTGGATGTTTAAGATTTCCTCAGACGTTTTCCTAAGAATGTTTTCCAGGCTTTGACACCACAACTACTTTACTTCACTTAGTCAAATATTTAGATCAGCTCAGTGTGGGCTTGTGTAAAACACAGCCTGAAGAAACTGAGGTGTAAGCCCCAGAGTGCAAGAGTCTGATCACAGTTCACAAACAGCCCTAGCGTAGTCTGAGCTGGCATATCATTCAACATTTCATTCCCAAGATAAACATTGGGAATTCTGCTAGCACCTTTCAGGAATCCAGCAGTCATTAGAATCATCTTGGAAGGCTATGTTTTAAATACCGCACTACAACATTCAAAATTTCACTCATAACTTGTTAAGTACCGTGTTACTTTATTAGTTTAAAAATGCTTTCTTTAAAGAAGCGATTACATTTTCATTTTCTTATTATAATAATCTTTGTGTTTAAAAAATGAGCTCTCCCAATGACCTTTATTCTAAGCATACATAACCAATGTAAAGAAAGCATAAAGTAACAGTATATATAGTTTATTATTATTCAAATAATAATGCTGATAAAGAACAAGCAGTCAAAAAGTTACTATACAAACCCAATTTTTCAGACTTTGAAAGCTTACAATAAAGCAAGAGTTTATTTTTTAATCAGACAGAATTCTATTTTTTTAGAATTCTGACTGATGTTGATTTTTTTCCCTATAATGTGAGAAATGTGATCCCACTTCTGCTCAAATACTTTACATGCACAATTACAAACTAGCTGTGTGGGTAATGCCAGTTTTCTGACATCAATAAAATAACAGATACATGCTTACATAATATGGTTATTACTGTTAAAAGTTTTGATTAATATTAACAGCAGCATACCAAAAAGTTTTTTCCAATTTTTCTCAAGTGATTTATTCACCTTACTTGAACATATATATTATACAATCCCCCTTGATTTGCAGGATATGCAATTAGAAAGCTCTGTTAACACAATCTGGTGAAAAATGTTATAATATGTTTTGTTATTCAAAAAAAATAATGGGCTGCCATTTTAAATTGTACAATTAATAATGTCTGTCCTCTTCCAACCTCAGCTAATCTAAAATAAGATTAATTATTTTGATTAGCTCATCAGTTATCTGGTTATCTTGATTCAATTTCCTGCAACATTTTGATGTCACAACAGAAACAGATAGATCATGATAGCAACCATAAGCACCTTTGGGAAATATTTTTCTAATTCAACATTTTTCCTGTTACTGACAGATCGGTGCAATTTTCAGTTAAGCAATTTCATTATGTTAGAAAAAAAATAATATATTTAGAACTAAATATTGTTTTGTTCTCCTGCAAACATTAACTGTTTAATATGTGAAGTATTCCCCAAAGTTCTCACTAATGGTAGTTCTCACTGATTTGCTAGCTTTTGAAAAGACCAGAGGCAGACAAGAACTGAGGTGTGTGATTTAAAAATCATAACACTATTTCAGCTGAAACACTTAAGTGAATACCATGGCTTAAATGGAACTATCCATAAACTTCTGTATTTTGGCAAAGCTCTCCTCCATTCATTTAAGCTGCTCTGGATAAAAAGAAAAAATTGTATACTACTTAACTGCAGAAACAATGCAGAACAGGGTGTGTATTGTGCTGGGATAGTGTATAGCTGAGTATCCCTTTATCCCACATAAAACAGATCCTAATACAAAAGACTTTGATGGAACTTGATACATGACGTCATGCCAAGAGGATTACATAATATGTTTGGTCCCAGACTGACCAATCAGAAACCGTATTCTCTCCTATTACATACTGTAGAGTGTATTTTGTAGGCAACATGGAATATAGCCGTCATAACAGAATCCAAAAGCACATTAATGCACAGAATGACTCATATGTATATTTGCTTGTATTATACTGCTTAGTAGTAGAAAATCTACACTGAAATCTGTTTATAAATTGCATGTTTAGAAACCATTTTAAGAGTAATTAGCAAGGTGTTTCTACAGTGCATTTATCTGTTCCTTCCCCTATGAAATATCCAGGAATGGCTTTGATTCAAACACTCCAACAAAGGTGAAATAAGCCATTTGGAAGGTGAAGCACTAACTAGAGCCCAAGCTAAAGCAAGCATGAGAATGAAATGGTACTTGAGTTGTATGAATCTGTAATTTCTCCTGCTTATGAAAGATAAGATAAGCAGCTGGGAGCACAGGGTTCAAATTATGCCTTATTCAGAGAAGACACAAAAGGCATACTGTGCTTCAGTTCACCTGCCAATATCAATATGAACAGTAGAGAAGACGAAAAACTAAACATTTGCTACATATTCATTTTTCAGAGTGAGTTTGATTAAAGTTATAAGTAGTATTTTGTTTTGTTTATAGAAAATAAAGAAGGACTACTCACTGTTACAAGTACATTCAGGGTTCATCCTTATGATTTTGTCTTTCTAATCAACAACCAAACCAACAGATCCACTGACAATGTGCTTGTGACACATTTAATATGAAGTGCAAACAAATTAATACAAAACAAATCACTGGCATGCTACTTTTGAATCACTGTCATACAGGAAATGATGCTATATTGTTCCTCTCATGTTTTTTGTAATTTCTATACATACACAATTCACTGAATTTAAAGTGTCCAATTGCTACAGCAAAAGGAATAATACAACTATAAAATGCACTGTGAACAATTTTGCAAATAAATATACTCATATCTAATTGTCAAACTACATGAAAATATTCCATAATAAGAGACTGGAACACAAAACTGAACAAAGCTAAATTAAACTCAAGAAGTTCTCATGGTTTAAAGGTGCATACAAATATTGTAAGATTAAATTATTTTCATTGAAATATATTTCTTCTAAAATCAATATGGTTTTAATGCTGAAGTATTAGATTATAAGCTTATACGACAGTTAAAAAAGCTCCTTATAGTGCATATAGTTTGTTTTTAGTCTTTATAGTTTGTTTTAATTTACTAAACCTCGTTATAGTGCATAGTTTAAAAACAAGAAAAATGTTAATAAAAGTCAAGAACAAACTTTAGGTCATACAAACAAATACAAACATGGAAACAGGCAAATATATTGCTTTAACACAGGTAAGATATTTTGCAATTATTTGTCAAAAAAGAGTAGGCTATATTTATGTTCAGCAACACAGAGACATTAAAATTTTAATAAAATAAACATTTAGAAATTGTTTTAAACTAGGCACAGAGACGCTTTTCAGAAATGCTTGGGTTTTTTTCAGTTGGACATATGGATTAGGTCAGTTCCTGGGTTTTGGCTTCCTGGAATCCTGAGTCCAGATGATGAGCTTCTGTAGCAGGGTCCTGAGCCTGCTCACTAAAGCTCAGCTCAGGGGATCTGGGAGTTGCACATGTCTACATCATGGTTGAACCACGATTCATAGGCATCCATCGAGAAACAGCTGAATGCGAAATTTGGCTTAAAAATCTTAAAATAACTACAACAGTACAAATGGCCTCCCATCATCTGTGAACCGTTTTATACCTTGTTTGCACAAGGGAGCAATGGTATCGACCGAAATGAACTTCCAGCAATCGTCATCAGCATTATGCTTCCCTAATCAACTGCTTCATGCCAGCCTTTTGCAAAGCCTGTGCATTAAAATTACAACCTTTATTACACTTTAAAGGTCACTTCTCAATTGAGTAGTACATCAAAAGCTCACTCAACCTGAATATGCAAACATTCCCAATTGGTCATTAATCTTTTGAGCTTGCCAGTTAAGATTTGGATTCCACCTTCAGGAGAGCATACTTTGGGTTACATTCAACAAGGTGATGAGCCATTATGTTGTCCCAGGTAAAAGCTCCCTGGTATCTTTGTTTATTTCCTCTTGATTTAAATTACATCAAGCTGGTCTCAAAGCAATTACATTTGGAATTAAGTACTCAGATGCACTGACTTGCTGTGGGTACACTGAGGGTTACTTGTAAAATCTATTGTGTTACAACAGCAGTAAAGGCTGCTACTGTTACATGGTTTTATTTTTTTCTGATTCATTAAACTGGTTTACTGACATGATCATTGCATTACCATTACAGAAGGCAATATTGTCAGAATGCCTCTTTCCTTCATTTGCATACACTGAAGGTAATTCATTACAAAATGATGATGGTAAATGGCTTTTACATACTCAAGTGCTGGCAATAACCACATAAGCCTGTCAATGGGAAAAGTTTAATATTTTATGCAATTTTCACATGACTACTATGTCAGTATTTGACATGATAATTGTATCAATGTTAAAAGATACAGTATACATTAAATGTTGCTGTGTCAGAAAAGCACTTTGGTGAAATCTGGGGACAATTTTTATTTCTGACATTAATGTACTGTAGGTACACATCAACTTGACTGAAATGGTTAAGGGTGCTGTCAGAAGAGAGGCGCTTTCAGCTCAGTTTTGTTGGCCAATATGTGTATTCTACAAAATCATCATTTCACAGTTTGTATCATGACACAAGACAAAGGCTGAAGCTCTTAAGCTCAACAGGAAAAAAAAAACAACTAGAAATCTTTGTCAGAAGCAGGATGGAGAAACACAGCAAAGCTCCTGTGTGTTTATATATGTGCCCTATACTTCCTTGCTACTTGTGGGACACATCTAATGTCAAAAATCCTATAAGATTTTACATTTCCATTGCTTTCGTTAATAGTGTTTTCCCCTAAAATGATTTATTGATCAGTTATCTAATAATGCCTGTGATTATCATTTTAGAATAGGACTTTCTTTACCTTTCAAAGCAAGTCTGTTGTGTTATTTGTGTTGGTTTTTTTTTCAAAAGCTCATTCATTGCTTGCGTTGTAACCTGTCACAAAATAAACGGTTTCATTTGCTGTGTTTCAAGTTTAGTTGCTGACATGGCTTCTGAGTTTTATGGGTGAAATGTACCCAGTGCCCACTGTTTGACTCCAGATGTGTGTCTGTCTTATATGGTGATGAAAGCCTCCTTGGTACAGAAAAGTCTGTATGACTATTGTTAGTTCTGTTTTTTCTAAGGTTTCATAAAACTGAAAAATGTATTTATTAATCTACAAGCCATTCTAACAATTGCATGCACTTTTTTACACTATGGGTCATGGGTGTCAGGAATAAAATGATCCAGTCTTAGTCAAATCCATTCTGGTCTTCTACAGGTTCGTCTTCCTCGTGTTTCTAATTAATTTAGCTGGTGAAGAAGTTACTCCTCTACCCCACTGCTTAAGGATCCATAAGAATAAAAGACACTATACAAATGTAAAAAACTTAGTACTCCTTAATATAAAAGATACTGAAAGTATCAACATTTTAACTGGGAAGAATAAGCTAAGCACTTATAGATAAATGATGAAAATTTTAGATATTTTAACATTTACAGTACTGTATATGTGCTTATATTAAAGTATAGCTTTAATACATCATCTGCTTTGCTCAACATATACTGTATTTTAAAATTAAGTATCCAGTTTTATTGAACCTTTACCATGCACCTGTTACAAGTAATAGGGTCTTACTAAATTTCAACTATGATACTTAGAATGGACTGCAAAACACTAACATGCATGAATTACTGTACTTAATCATGTATTGCTTGAAATGTTGTTTTTTGTTTCTATATATAGCAACAAAGTATAAACTTTGAAAGCTTCTGGGTAAAGACATTAGGCTGTATTAAAAATAATGTAAATTTCAGCAAAACACACATTATATTCTCAAATTCTATTAGCATAACCAAACACCAGCATAAGTCAGAGAGTATTTGAAATAAGCAAATGATTTAATTTCACTCAACATGTTTGATCCTTGGCACAAGTATATTTCAGTATTTTATACTGAGGTTGTAAAATATTTCTAAATATGTGTGTATAATTACATGTTTTGAGAATTGGGCATTTTTAAACAAGGAAGAAAGCATGTTTAAAGAATACACTTAATGTGAATACATTTCAGAAAAACTTTTTTTTTTCACATGCTTCATAGGCTTTCAAACTGCACATTTTCTGTTAATGTTCTATGTCGTTGTACTTCACTGCATCAGCAGGCATTACTGCTTTGGATTTTGGAACAAAAGAGCATTACCAAAAAAAAATAAAATCCTCATTCTTATCTGCGCACGCTCAATTGGAGTCACGCTCCATGCTTTGGACACTTTAAGGTAAGTTAAGGAATGAAATGGGGAAGTACAGTAACTGCAGTGGGACAATAACAAGACAAGTTAGTCAGAATGTAAACAGAACCTCCAGTGCTGCAACAGAGGAGACTCCCAACTTCCTCCTGTCCGCAAATGCGTCATGGAACATTCCAAACAGGACAACTAAACTTCACAACCAAAACACACTCCGCAGGCTCTCAGCTGACCCGGGCTGGAACACCACAGGGACCATCTGTAGCTTTTCCACTCTCCTTTGCAAAGTTATTATTGAAAACATGCACTGTTGCACCCCTTCAGCTGCAACTCTTTAATTATATTAAGCAGCTCTTTTTAGAGTAGTTTAATGAAGTTATACCAAGTGTATTACAATGAATGATATATTTTTTTACTCTACACTATATAAATTTCACTGTTAAGATTACAATTCACTCAGTGTCTTTTATAGGGAGGCAGTAACACTAATTAATGGTAAAACTGTACTTAACTATCATGAACTAGCATTTGTCAGCTCATTATTACTAGTTGAACAAAGAATTAGTACAACTGTCTTTCCCAATACAGTAACAAAACATGAGTATTTTCCAGAACTGCAGACCTTAATTTGACCTTCTAAATGTACAGGTTTTGCTAAACTGCAACATAATTCACTGTTATTCCTGAAACAACTAATTTGAGAACCATAAGACCTGCGAATGACACTCCTTTCTTACTAAAAAAGTGGAAGCAAAACCACACATAAAGGCCATCAAATTCATGCATGTAAATGAGTTCTTAAATATTTTTTTTTATATTTAAATCTATGTTGCAACTTCTCAAAACAAAAAGGAGATTAATGCTGTCAGTTATAATTTTGCATATACAGTACACGTTAAATATTTCAAAGCAATGATGCGAGAATCGTGAAATAAACAACATTTTAAAACAAATCCAAAAAATATCTATACAATGTCCAGTTACAGCACTGCAATCATTGTTAATCCAGAAACCCAGAACTGTGGTAGGCTCAGTCTTTGCTATGTTTAATTATTTGAATAATCTGAATATGTGTACGTTGAGCACAGTCAGAGTTTCAAACGCTGTTGCTGAAAGAGTGACAGATCTGGCACGCTGGACGTTTTCAGCTGGAAAACATTCAATGGACCCTTTAATAAGTAGAGGAGGTGTACGACACCCACTTACCCTTCAGGTTTTTGGGATGATTCTGTTTTGTTCGTGGCATGATTCCTCTGGTCACAGGCGCAGATACGGGTGCGTCATTGCCTTGCTTGCGAATTTTCGGCTGAGGAAGAGTGAAGCCCCTAGCTCCCACCTCCCCCGCCGCCCCGGGTCACTGTCGGGTCAATGTCGGCTTGTCTGGTGGGAAGAGAAGAAGCAATCCGATAAGCACCTCATCGATGAAACACCCTCATCCTGTAGTGGTCTTTTTCACCAGAACATGCCACATGTTCTTTCCAAAGTGTACAAATGCACAAAAGCATACAGCATTGATCAGAAACAAATAAATGGTTAAACAGTCCATTTTATAGTTGAGGTGACTCAAAAATGAAGACATTTAGATCCCTAATGTATGGATTTAATAGCTTGCACAGTGAAAAGCTGGTTCATTTTGCGGCCCCAGTAACATAAGGTCATTATTCTCTTCACACAGAAAATAACCCTAATAATGAAATCCCTAGACACAGCTAAGTCTTCTTATTTCTTCCCACTTAAAACATGAACATTAAAATTTCTGCACCGGTTTTATTTTATGGGGCCTGGAGCTAATGCTTCATGTGAATCAGAGCTGGGCCTGTGACTTCACCATGTGAAAATAATGATTCTGTCCCAATACTATTTGCATATATGTGTGCAAATTTTCATCCACAGCCATGTGCAGCAGAGACGGAGATCCATTGAATCCATTATCTATTGAATGCTGCAGTCAAACAGAAGATCCCACTGTGAATTAAATTAAGGCCTGTCGACTAAACCTGTTTGCTCTTCCTAAAATAACTAAATAACTGAAAGAACACACTTCTTACAGCAGTTTTAAACAAGAAGTGTTCAATGCAGACTTAATTTGCATTGGAGTAAACGCGGCTAACTACAGTGACCTTGTCTAGACTCGTAAACGTTAATGAACCAAGAAACTCCAGTGTTTATATAACTGTTACTTAGGCAGGGACTTACACAGGGCATTTACTATAACTGTCTGAAAGATAAGCTCTCAGTCTTGACCTGTGTTCCCACTTCAGCACTCAGCGAAAAAAAAAACAGGTTCTGTAGTCCTCTGAAAATCTCTTGGCAGGAAAGGTAATACAAGCAGGCCCTCTCATATAAAATATTAAAAGAACAATGATGGGCAACGGCATCAAGGCTACACAGAATGCAGGGAGAATGAGGGAATTTCTTATCAGATGGGGCTGGGTGGGTGTACAGTTTACAGTACATTATACAGTAATTGCAAATACAGTAACACGCCCTGTGTGTGACATACTGTAAATCTAACCCATGCAGCTTTTGCAAAACTAATGCCGCAGTTAAAGGAATCTGATGTATTTACTACAAGCTGCACACCTTCTACTGTGCCTAATGTACACTCCTAAAAATACACTCAGTTTTGCAACACAATGGATCTGAACTCCAACCTTTTAATTGTGGGCCGTTCTTATTCCCTCCTTAGATACAATTTATAGCGTCTGTACAAACATCAGACAATAGTACTGAACTGTGCCAGCTTCCTTGCAACCTTTCTAATAGTTTTCGAATGAGCCATGAACATTAACCTCGAATGACAATGAGCCGAATAAAACTGAAAACTAAAAATAGTCATAAACAAACCAATGCATAAAACGCGAGCTGAAAATAATTTTAGTTTACATGGCAGACAGGAGAGAAGATTTTTTTTTTGCTTGCTTTAATATTTGTAAGCCGCAGCAATGACATCATTTCACTAGGGAAACAGCGCTGCTGGAAGGCCAGGGGTTTTACAGAAAACGTTGAAGTCTAAACAACACAAGCAGATGCAACTGTTTTTAATGGAAAATTACATCCCATCTAAAATTACCAGTGTAAACTAAAATTGTACCGGAAGATAAAACAAATGGGCATTTTGGGAAATGCTTTTATTTTTAAAGCAATGATTTATTGCAATGCTTTCATTTTAAAACAAATATTGATAACCGAATTGAAATAGCTGAATGTTGAGTGAACGCTGACAGAACCACCAAAGCGAAAAATGGAGTGATCGGATATCTTATTCATAAATATAAAGGGCAAGAAACACATTAAATGATTTTCGAAATACACACGCCAAATGAGAAATGTTGAAGCAACAAAGCATGTGAAGAGAGGTTATTAAACTTGCGCAAACCGTTAATAATTCTGATTCACACTGATTCACTTTTATTTTGCAAAAGCATCTCCTACAGTTAGAAAATAATCCCACTGAATTAATACAGCAGATGCTACTACTACCGCTGCTAAAACAACAATAACAAGGGAAGCCCATTATGGCAATGGACATGACTGGAGTGATGAGGCATTTTCCTTTCAGCTGTTTAACATACCGATATAAAACACACACAAAAAAATGTATTTCTATTTTTTGAAAAGACATGAAAGAGGGGCGCTTCCTTTGTCGGTTTGTCGGCGCTGTGTGCAATTTCCACCACCCCCCCCCCCCCCAAATCCTAGAGCTACGATGGGGGCGGGCAGAGCCCGTTTTGGCACAGGGGCAGCTGTGCAGGACGCACCTGCCCCTGCAGCAGTCGCACAGGGGGGTGGTAGTGCGCGACACTGGAGGCATAGCAGTCGCCCAATGTTATTTTTTTCTTTTTTTTTAATGTTGAATTAGACTCGTTTTGGCGTGGTGTCTGAATGACCGGGGCACACGAGTCTGCCCTCCCCGCCTCTCTCCACCACATGCCCGGAGAGCTGCGCAGAGCCGGGCACAGCGCAGACGTCCTCCGTGCATGTCACCAGGCGCGCACGGAAAGCGGTTAAGGGGAGGAGCCGGGGAAAACCCCTCCGTATCAGGGACTACGAACAGGCGCTTCCCAGTTCGTCAAACGCGACACGGCTCGCCAATTCGCAGCAACAAGGCTGCCCCGCACCCCATCCGGAATGAAAAACCCAAACTCTGCCTGAGCCCACCCCGTTTACCCAGCGTGACAGGCTAAAGACAGAAGTCCCCCCCCCCCCCCTCCTTGCGCTGGAGGAAATGCTGCAGGGAGTCTCGGCACCAAAACAACGCACCTTGTCGGACTGTGCGCTGCGCTAGGCTGCACACTACCGGCGTGTCCCCTGTCCACCTACGGCACCCCTGAGCCGAGCATGCTCAGGTCTCGGATCGTGCCATGCCTATTAGCCCAAGGTTACAAAAACACGATAGTTATTTCTCGCAGAGCAGAAAAAAAAAACCCGACGCGCGTCTGCGCCCGACTTGAACCTTGTGTACAGCGTCGCTGTAACAGCACGGGCATCCAAAACTGCACCCCCGCATCCGAATCGCAACACGGCGCTTCTTTTAACGAAAATGGCAACGCTTACAAACCTTAAGGATTCATACTTACGAGCGTGAGCTTTATGAATCTCGGGGCTTTGTTTTGTTTTACGGCGAACCTTTACGGTAAAATTGAGAAAGGTCCGCTTTCCCCTTTACCTCCTCTCTCACTTTCTATTGCAGGAAACAGGCAGGCCCACTGACGTCATCGGGGGTCCCGTAACCGCCTCTCAACTGCAGAAAGTCTAAAGGAGGGGGCCCGCGACGGCCGCACCACAACTTTATTGAAACAGTGTTTAGACGCGCTTCTTTGGGTAAACTCATCTTCCCTTCTTTTTGAAAACCATGTTACATCTCGACTCAAGGGATTTTTTTTTGTTTGCCTTCTCAGAACGCAAATTATTGAATTTCCTCCCGTGTCGTGTACCGCCGTCCCCCCTCGATGCATCCCTTTTGCACATAGTTTTGCACTGACGGTTATCCCGGAGGTTCCTTGTTGTCAGGTCACGTTGTGTCCCTCACTGCAGACTGGGCTTTCCCATTCAGATCTCCCTTAATCCAACCCTTTGCTGTGCAACGTTGTTACGCTCCACTTCGCTTTCATTAAAAATATCCTCTGATATAGAAACCATTTTCCTTCTGTTGCACAACACATCACCGATCACCAGAATGAATTAAGCAGATTAATGTGCGCTCCAAACCAAAGGTCAAAGATTGTTTTTTTGTTAATTTTCATCGTTTGTCAGATATCACGCTTTGTCTTGGATATTTTACAGCGTCAGGTTGCAAAGCTCTTATTGGTTTTACGACATCGGCTGTTTTTTTCATGAATGAGGAAGGTAGTAAGATTATCGTCTTACATGAAATACGGAGTTGCAAAGCATTGCGAGAATGATATAAATCACAGTATTTACTGTTCTACAAATTCTCACGAGATTCATGCAGTCTTGGATCTTCCAAGTTTAAATGACTGATACATTTTTAAAATATTACGCTTGTGAATAATGCTGCACATTTTTATTAAACATTGAAATGATCAACACTTACTGTAAATATTAAAAATGCACTTTGCACGCTACGTACATCTAATGAAAACGAATCCATCAAATGCAATTATGATATAAAGTTTTTTACTAACTTAATTTTGCCATAGATAATAAACATTAATATTATGACTTGATGATGACAATGAACTCCATTTCGTGCGAATGTGCACGTTTTTTTAAATGATTTTGTTGAAAATACAGGTTGTTATAGATCTGCGGTCACCAATAACTTTGTCTTTGCAAACATCATACGTCTTGCAAAATAGAAATATGATTTCCAGAACCAGACCCCAAAGTCAGAGCTCCGCGAAGCTGCTCCTAACATTCTTACATGCGGTGGGAGTCATAGGTAGTGATGTTTGTAGGGGAGCAACTTCACAGATCTCAATGCCGGTGGGGCTGTTCATCTGAATTAAATTTGTGAATAGTCACTCATACAAGTGCGCGGAAATGACGCAGAGATACCAATTAACCTAATCAGTCTGTTTTAGAGCGGTGGGAGAAAACAGTGCAGTGTGAACGTTCTACCTCCACGCAGAAGTTGTCTTCATATTTGGGTATTGTCCAAAGATGTTTTTATCGTGAAAACAATGGTTGAAAATATAATACTCTTTCTGTGCGTTTGGTGTGTTTTGTTCACATATGGTCTGTAAAAAGCTTTCTGTAAAATTCTCATTTTATTAGCTCTGTCAGTTTAAAGAACTTTTAGCAGATCAACATTTGTGAGGATTAGAGTTCCATTTTTAATAGTTTTATTTGCATGGAATCCTTCTGTTACTTAACAATGCGCTTGTTAGCTGACAATGAAGAGGACGTAATGTAGGAACATTATATGCAGCACACTACTGTAGGAATGCAAATCATTAATGTGATATTGGTGTTTTTCTTATACTGTCATGCATTCTCGCAGTGATCTTCTGTATTGAGCTTGACCAGAATCACCCTTCAAGTTCTTCACAGTGCTGCAGAGATGCTGTCACTCCAGAGGAAATGTTAACAGGCTCCTAAATGTTTGTGTCACTGCAGACTGACAGCACCCCACTGCTCACGGAGTGACTGCTCTCACACGGGCACCTTAGGCATGTTCAGCTGTGGTTAAGATGGCACTTGTGTTGCTTATTTATTCAGACATAAAAAAAACAGAACACCTGATGGGTTTGGATATTCATGTTCAAAACAGAACTTTGAAACCATTTCAGTTAGAAACGAACAATGAAAAAAGAAATAGGCAACAGAGTCGAACAATGGTTAGGGTTCTAGCCTTGTAACTGCTACGTTGTCAGTTCAAATCTAATATCTAAATCTGAGCGATATATACGATATAGATATAGATATAGTTCTGGTAAAATACATAACTGAGGACATTGGTGCCAATATAAGTTTCACTAGATAAAAGTGTTAGTCAGATAAATAGAGAATCTGTTATAAGATACATTCCAGCAAGATGGAAGGCTCCTGTTAATGATAGCTGTAATATTTTCACTCTGTCTTTGGCTTTTCTCATTCTTCAAAGCACATTCACTAATAACCATGAAATGAATAAAATAGTATTATAGCAGCTAAACTATAACCACATCATACATAAGAGACAGAAAACTAAATATTTATGTATTAAATTATATCAATATATTTATTACAAATTGATTAGTGCTGTGTATTTATTATATGTTCTAGACACAATATGACATCACCGTGTCTAAGTGGAAAAGAAAGAAAAAAACGAGCGCAATAAAATAAATAAACATACTTATTTCTAGTTCTGAGTGTTGTTGTGCTGAGAATGTTTGAAACAGGCTTGTTTTAAATAACTTTTAAATACAATTTTAGGAACTACCAGGCCAGAATTATACAAATATATACTATATTAGCAAAAGGCATAGGCGCAAGAGGAACTATGGAAACGTCTTCAAAGTGTTTTAAGTAGAGTACCAAGTACTCTACTAAAGAGTACCTTACCAAGAAAAGCCATTCTCTGTCAGCAGCTGCAGACTGAAGCATATAATTAAGACTTTTATCTTAGAATCTGTCAGGATTGTTCCTGCCAGGAAGGGCTTCTGTAATCCCAGAAGGGACAATTTTCCACTACATTTCTATTGTGATAGTAGTAGCAGGAGTATTGGGGTATACTTACTTCAATGCAATTAGAGAGAAGACGGTGTCTTTTTGATTAGTTGTATCAATTTGGTCCAAAGTTTGAGTCATCCAGCTGTCCCAAGAGTTGGAATTTAGTTTTGCCTCATCCGGGAATCTGACTGTCAGACAGCTTGGTTCACTTCCCATACCAGCAAAGCAGGGATGAGGAGGGTGGCTGTATGTTTCCTGCCAAAGGTCCACCTTCAAGACCCCCACTGCACTGTGAGGTTAACAGCCCTCAAGGCAAACATGTACCCAACGGAAGACTGACAGTGCAGCAGACTTCACAGGAGCCCTGATGAGTCTCCGGGGTCACTGTTATCTGCTATTCAAAGACACCCTTACTCACTCAAGGCAACTCCATCCTGGCTACACCCGGTCATCCCATAAATTTCTTTTTGTGCTGTTACACGGTGCTGCTGTATTGTGTAGTTTCTCCCACCTGTATTCAATAGGTGATTTTTAAATTCTGTTCATGTTCATTCTGAACATGATTCAAAATCATATTGTTTTTGCTGATGACTTAAAGAAAAAAGTACATTTTTTAAAATCCATTGCTTATATAATTTTAAGGGTGTGATTTCAGTATATCATTTATGTTTTCATAGTGTGGTATGCGATTTCAGTATGTATATATTGTAAGTCCTTTATCGAGGTAGTGCATGAGAGATTTCAGTATATACAGTAATATCCAGTTTTTCATGTTGTGTTTTAGAGATTTAATAGGCCCTGCACACTTTATACTTTATATCTAAGACCCTATGTGCACCACAAGCACAAAATCATTTCTCTAATGTGTGTTGAACAATGCTGTTGAAGAAGTTTTTTTTTAGGACAAATCAAATTAATTGTAAATAACTTTCTTTGCATAACATTACAATATAAAATCTTTTTAAAATCTGATGTATCTTTTTAGTTTTTTGTATATACTGTACAGTAACTGAGTGACTTCTATGCTATAAGCTGGTTAGGGTTTTGGCATTAAACAGATGTATCTGTAGGTAGGGTAGCCCTGCCATAAATAAAGGATAAATTATCTTACATTCTATTCGGGTAAACTCAGCTGTCAGTTTCTGTGCCTTTACTGTATCACTCATTTCGTATACATAAGTCAAAATGGCAATAATAAAAAAACAATCAAACTCTAAATAAACCTCTCAAATGTGTGCATAATACACATTTGTTGAATATATTTGTTACAAAAATTATAACATATCGTAGGTCAACACAGACATTAGTAACTTAACTACTTAGATATTTGAATAAGTTTGAACCTTCACTCCTGAATAATTACTTTACATTTTTTGAAGGTAGAATGTGTAGGCTAAATAATAACAGATATAAGAGACAATATATTTCAAGGCTTTTTTTTTGCCTGTTTTTCTGAAGTCTAAGGATTTTAAGGGTACCCCACAAACCCTGCTGGGGTGAAGATCTGCAGGAGTAAGTCTGATGACCTGTGGCTTATGGAATTACATTAAATGGGTCAGAATGTACAGTATTAACATGTGAGTTAATAAGGGTGTTGTTCAATGATGTGTTTGAAGAGTGATAGATATCTGTGTTTACTAGGAAGGGTACTTGCTTGTCACCTCTAATAACATAATGTGAACAGCCAGATGTGGATTATTAGTTGCATTGGAATCTGAGACATTACAGAACTGACCAAAGAATTCTACATTTTTAGAATTAAACCACAAAAGCAAATAGACGTCAAGACAAAAGCATAACTAATATCAATGAGCCAATGTGTGGACATTAAGATTCTGTTAGCTGTGGTACAAGTGGAAAATGGGGGAGAGATTCAGTGAGTAGGGACAATTCTCCATCCTAAGAGCAGCCTTAACACTGTAACACTGACTTGGTTTAATTTGATATATGGTAGTTATTTAATATAATTCTTTCATGGATGAGTGAGTTACTGGAGATAAGGAAAGAAAGGGCATTCTCAGGGGATTATTTGCAATATGAAATTGAAAAGGCTCAGCTGAACTAGGCATCTAATTAGAAATCTGCAGTCTTAAACAGAAACCATTTAATGAATACAAACGAGGCTACTTGTATTAATTCTGTGTCCGGAACTTAGTGTCTGTATGCTTTGAGATTTTTGCAGCATGGTCTGTAATGCAGCTGTGAGCTTAGGAGCTAAGAAGGGAGTTGTTGAGCTTGAAGTCCAAATTGAGATTGTGCCCCAACATCTAATGTACCTGATTCTAAATACCAGACTACTCAAGTGCTGGCATTACTTGGTAGAAGTTTCTGTTTGTTGAGTTGAGGTTTGATATTCCATCCGAGGCTAAAACGTGAAAAGGGCTGACTCCTTCACATGTATGTAGGTTTGCCATCGTTATTACAAATCTATATGCCTTGTGCTTTTTGCCAGAGTGGCTTAAATTTTTTCAGCGGGGGCATTTTTAAAGAGCAAAATCACCAGACTCACACACGCCCAATTTGGAACGGCCTATTACGCGCTTCTCACGTCTAAACTCACAGCACCCATGACTACACACGTGGGAGAATGCGGAAGCGCAGGCCGACTCCTCTGACACGCCCACCGTCCAGCCACTCCCCTTTCAACACCCCCACAGGTGGCACCTGCGGGACGGGACGCGGGAGGCGTAGCCCGCACAGTCAGCACGTCCTGTCTACAAGCACCCCAGTGGCCACTGTGTCACTGAGAGATGCAGCGTTATTTTGATTGACATCTCTGTTAAGATACTTTATTTTACAAACGGGCGGATTCCAGCCCTGGCACTGGAGACTCACCTGCTAGTGTTCCTGCAATTGAGTCCATATTTACCAAATTTAATCTACCTAATTAACCTAGTAATAAGAAAAAAAATTACTCCTTAATTCCTTTTGGTTTGCCATGTTAATTATTGCGTATTAGAAGTATTTTACGAGAGGTACGGCGCGTGACAGCTCTATGTAACTTTTTGTTTACGTTCTGCGTGAAATTATTAGACGTCCTATAGAAAGAATAAAGAAGCCTAATGCATAATGAAGCCTAGGGAGCTTTCTTAATAATTAAAAAGCAGGAGCTGAATTGCATATTAAAAAATGTACATAAAATTAGAAAACATAGCAAGACACCAAAAGTTAATGAATGATTTGAGGTCAGATTACGAAGAATTAGGTATATTATAAAATGGAAGTCAGCATAATATACTCCACTTAGATCCTTGCACTTATTAGTTAACACGTAATGTCTTTAAAAATCAATGAAAAAGTTTTCCATTCAAACTGGAAAAGTGTTGATACACTGCTCTTTTAATTAGTGCTTTAGCACGCTGCTGGTAAATAATAGCGAAGGCATAAATAGCTCAGAGTGTTTTCGCGCAGTAGCTCAGAACACTCCTTAGCAGAACGGCTATTTATAGTATAATAGCGGAAGTGAGAGAGCAGCGACATGTGTGATTCGATTTCTTTGACGAAGTTTATGTATGATAATAATGACACAGTAAACATACTGTATACTTATGTCCATACATAATAATCCAGGCTAAAAGCATTACCTGACATAATTACTAAATTTGCACAGTGTGGTATACCCTTCAATTTGAAGTGGCATAGACTTCGATTGATGGTTGTAAATTCTACTAAATTCTAATGTACTGTACTAAGAAACTGTGTCCATTATTTAATATTCTTCCACACCAGAAAGTTAAGTAATCTGGTTGTTTTTTAATGAGTTAAATCAAAGAAAGTAAGAATATGGATTGGTTGTTCCACATAGCAGTAGATTGAAGTAGTTCCATACAGATCCCACATAAACAACAAACAGAATTAAAACACTTATGTTTTCTAGATTGTTACAAATCTTTCAAACAACTTTTTATTTAAACTTGTATAGTTATTGAACAAAAACACGTCTGTATTTTGAATAAAAATAATCTTTCAACAGAAATATGTCTGATGTTTTGTAAATCTTTATATTAAGTAATACGTTCCTTTTATGCCCAACTTTTTTAAAATAAAAGATTAATGGTTTTTGGATAAAAAAAGCCAAATATTCTCCACAAATATTTCAGATAATGTGGAAAGCCTTACCTTATTTTAAAAAATTATTTGCTTTAATTCAATGCTATTTTATTGGTAACTTTGCTAAATGTCAAGGCACTCCCCTTTTAAACCTATAAACCCACAAACAATGATAAAATATGCAGAAAATAGCAGATTTCTTAATGCAAAGTACTGTATGTTACAGAAACAAGGCACTGAACTAACTGTTGTACTGTATGCTGCTTCAGCCACTTTCAATTCCACTTCTATTTAATCTACAGAATAGACTGCAGGAAAGCACAGTACTGTGGGAAAGATGGGACTTGTTCAGGAACATGCACTTCAGTCACTGCATCATGTTTCCTTAGTGTTTTAGTGCTTTAGCGCCTTTTTATCAATTGAAAATTTTATTCCTGGAGAAATGTCTTTAGTTATCAGTATCTGATATACTGTATAACAGCTCAAAAATCCTTGTAGTATCTTGACAATGACCTCCTGTAATTTTCAAAGTATTGATATTTTCCAGAATCATGCCTGCAAGGAACAGCATGTTAGAGACAAGAGATGAGGATGCAGGAAGAAATACCAATGGACCTGTCTTTATGAATTGCTACCAGAGAAAAAGTACAGATCTCTCTAAAGGAACAGAAACCATTGCACTACTGTATGTACTGCATACTTTTCTATAAAACAAAAATGATTTATTGTACTTAATCATATTGCTTCATGTCCATGTTATGGCTTCAGTGTGATGCCTTGTTTAAATGTATCAGAAAATAGTTTTTCTGATATATTTAAATATAAATATAAATTTTAGGCCAGTCCAAATAAAACACAGCACCAGTGGTGCTCCCACTTTCCTTCAGATATACTGTAAAGCACAGTTTCTCATGTTCCTTTTAAAATGGATAGTTCATGCCAGCAGGTACTGTATTTCACCCTGCAACTCTCAACTAGCAACCAACTGAAGCTAAGCAGATGTGGGCCTGGCTAGTACCTGGGTGAGAGACCTCCTGGGAAAGTTGTTGCTGTAAGAGGTGTTAGTGGGACAAATAGGGAGCACTTACACTGTGGTCAAATGTACCAGTATTGTGATAGGGACACTACAGGTATACTGTAAAAAAGGTTCCATCCTTTAGATGAGACGTACATTCACTCTGTTTTCCTGCCCAGTGATAACTGATGTGTGGTGAGCATACTAGCACACTTTGGCATCATGCAGGTAGGTTCTATACTGTACACAAGTGGAGGAGGGGAGCCCCCATTACCTGTAAATCATGTGGAGTGTCCAGAAAAGAGATATGTGAATGTAACAAATAATAATAGTTTCTGAACAAACTGCAGCATGTCCAAAATTCAGCAGCCAGAATCCTGACCAGGTCTAGTGCAAGTGTTCACATTACTCCTATCCTGGAGTCCTTGCACTGGCTTTCGGTCAAATTCCGTGCAGACTTTAAAATCCTCATGCTCACCTATAAGGCTCTGTATGGCTTGGCAACTCAGTACCTGTCTGCACTATTATCGCCCTACTCCCCACCTTGCAACCTCCGCTCTTCAAATTCTGCCCTCCTTACTGTCCCCCAAGCCCGTCTACATTGTATGGGTGACAGGGCCTTCTCCTGTTATGCCCCCAAGCTCTGGAACTCTTTGCCCAAGGATATCAGAGAGTCACCTTCTCTAAACTCCTTCAAATACAGACTCAAAACCCTTTTTTTCAGAAGAGCCTTTACTTAACTGGTTCCATTCTTCACCCCTCTGCTCTTCTTAGTACCACCATCCACGGTCTCCTCTTTTGTTATTGTTGTATTGTTGTAATTGTATATTGTAATTATGTCTTATCTTGTGTATTCTTCTTATTTATTGTTGTATTCTTCTTATTTATTGTTATTGTCATCCTGTAAAGCGCTTTGAGAAGCCACCTTTAAAGGCGCTATATAAAATAAAGTTTATTATTATATTATTAATGATAATAGGTTATTCTGCTGTATGTGTTATTATCTAAAATTAAACTACTGATTTAGCATAATAAATAGGCAAACAAAAATTTCTTCTGTTTAGACCTCTTAAGTCGACCACATGCTTAGACCCTGAGCTCATTTGACCAGTTTATTCCTTATTATAGTTGTGTGCTATGCCCCCAGCTTTGTACTGTATTTCCAAATATCTATTATCCCTGATGTTTTAAAGCAAAGAGAGAACATTGGTTACATCTAACACAACACAATTCTTTTTGTAAAGAGGCTTGTGTATCAAATTTTCCCAGGGAATTCATTTCAGCATTCAGGATATTCATTCACTTTATATAACCACATACCTGTACCGTAGTACCAGATATGTTGTACTTACAGTGTGCTGTGATGTTATAAGATAGCTGTATTATTTTCTATATTACTTCAGTTTTATTGCTTGCACATGATAAAAGCTTGTAGCCCAGGTTTATAATGCCTTTAGGCTTGCAGAACATATCTTTATTATTAAATCCCATTATTGAATTAATGTACCAAGATGCTAGAACAGTAATTACTGTCCTGAGTGCCCCTCTGTCTTCTGGATTTGTTTTATAACAGCTGGGTTCTTTTATAATTAAGATTAGTGAACCTTTAAGTTACCATTTTTTAAAATACTGTATAATCAGCTCTTAAATTAAAAGACAGTTACATTATCTTGTGCCAGATGCAGGATTTTAAACTAAGCTGAAGCTGAGATCTATTTGCAGCATTTCTTGGAAATAACATATATAAATGAGATTACTTCTGTTACACCATAACAATTTAACTGCTACATTATGTCTTGCCAAAGAGG
Source organism: Atractosteus spatula (assembly GCF_055471065.1). Taxonomy (NCBI): domain Eukaryota; kingdom Metazoa; phylum Chordata; class Actinopteri; order Semionotiformes; family Lepisosteidae; genus Atractosteus; species Atractosteus spatula. The sequence goes on along the minus strand of NC_142717.1, from coordinate 29,698,742 downwards.
CAATGTTTGGCACCTTTCAAAACATGATGTAGTTTAATTTTGTCAGAATTGTGTACCATCACTACATCATGCTTTTGTAGAATTATTCTGAAAGTTCAGTGTTGTGTTTCTGTGGAATAAAGGAGCTTTACGCAATAATTACTGTATATCATAGGAATGAAAATGGCATTCATCTCCTTTCCCAAAATCCTTTGCTGTTACAGTATAACATTGGCATTTATGGTATTATGACATTTACATAAGAAGAAACAGTGACTTCATTGTATATACAAGTATTTACCTAACCTCCTTAGCTAATTCCATAATTAGCTTGCCTGATCTTTTTAAATCGTTCAATAGAAGCCTTTCTTTGGTGCTGTACTATGAGGAAAACACTCTGCCTACAGGTTTTGTAATTAGAATCCCCATGCCATTTTTACTATTTAAACTTTAGATATATGTTAACATTTGAGACACTTCAGACATTAGGTAGATTTAGAGAAACTAGTGAACTGACTGAAGAGTACTGAGAAGCAGTTACCACCGGGGCAACTATGAGAACAGTTATAAGCAAAACTTATCACATTAGTACCTTTGTGTGGTATACATTCCTAACTTCAATACTTCTCTCTAAGGACCCTAAAGAACTGCCCCAAGGACTTTTTGTATACGGTGGACCATGGAAATATCTGACTTTCCTAAATTTGGTGAGCATTTTCCTTTTATTCTATTAATTCTATAATGTACAGAATAACATTCTCGTGAGAGTTTAAATATGCACATTTATAATTTAAATCAGATTAGTGTAGTGCTGTGTCATTTCTTTAGTTTTCCCTTAAAAAGGTTAATTTAATAGTTTTTGTTTGAGTTTTTTGCTTGATGCTGACTAAAGAATTATCAAAAGCTAAACACAGAAACTGTCATTTGAAGCTGATTTTTGACATTTTTTGTAATTTCTTCAATAATTATGAAAAATAGGAAACAACTTGTCTTACTATTTATATTAGGCAAAAGCCTGTCTTGAACACTTACTGTGAAAGTGTACAGAAAAAATATTATGTCATGTTCTTGTATTGGTTTATTTTTCTATAAAATAAAAGACATGCTCCTAAAAAACTGAAATTACTAATAATATAACTGAAATTATTTAATACATTAATTGACAGCTGTTGATATCATTTTGCTGTCAGTAAGCCTAGCTCTTTAGCTGCTTTCATCTAAGACTACCTAATGATTATATGATGTATACAACAGACTGTTAAGAGAGTAAAACAGTAAACATGAGGAGTGTTAAACAAAACAAAAGAATTTTAGTAAACATAATCTAATTTCCTTGGAAATAAACCAAACACTACTCAGTAATATTTGGATGCTGTTACATTTCAGGCAACAAATAACAGGAGTGAACAACTCCAGTCCCCATACAATCATAAATAACCAAATTGTGCTTGTTAATTTCTTAATTAGTTTTGCTAATTGAGAAGTACATGCAAAACCTGCAGGACCTGAGAGATTGGAGCTGCCCTTCTCTATTTTATAGTATACCTATAACAAATACTAAGACTTTGTTTTTCTTAGTACATCCTTAGTTTTAAAGGATGTGCATCGTTAACTGGGATGGTTCACACATCCATTTAAAAAGAACTGAAGGGACCCCCCTTCCCATGCAATAAAAGCAATATTTCCCTTTCCCATTGGGTGAATCCCCATACTTATAACTCCAAGTAAATATCCATTTTAAAATTAACAGATGTGAATGACTAATGATGTCACTAGAGAGCTAGTGGCCAAAGAGGAAAAGTGTATTAACCCCATGGTGAACTAGTGAGGTAGGATGTCATTTTGTGCGGTCATACTGTAGACACAACTCCAGCAGCAGTAATCTTCGGGTCACTTCCAGTCTTGAACTACTGGCTGAGACTTTGCAGCCCAGAGCAAAATTGACATCATGATTATGATTATGCCTTCTTAGCAGCAACAATGTTATTTCAATTTCATTTCTTGCGATAGACACATAGGTCTATGCATAAATCATTAATATTTGATCCTTGGCACAAAATATTTGGCCAAGTGAAAGCCAATATGTAAAAATAAATAAGCTTATAGGAGAAAATTGATATGTATTATAATAAATTATTTGAGAGGTGCAGCATTATGGATTATGACTGCTATTTCTATTCTGGATTCGCAATAAAATCAGCAGACAAGAATGCCTGACAGCTGATGTCTGAAAAGACACCCCTGAGTGCCTTTGATCTAGATCAGTGCTGGATGCAGTAGTCAGATTGTATGAATAACAATTGGCAATTATAATAGAGTGGTATCAAAGGGTGAAAAGGCCAATAGACTACACTACAAAGCAGGAAATGAATGAGGAAAACCATTTCCGCTTCATTTTTTAAATCAGGTTTCATGGTGAAAATCTTACCCCCATACGGTATCTGTAACATGGCCAGCAGCACCGTGGTTAAACCAACTTATAAAAGAGAGAGTAATCCATTTCTAAATAAACAGACACAAAGTAAAAAATCTCAAACTGTGTTTCAGATCAAAGTACGGTTTGGCAGGGCCCAAGCTGCTTGTTCATGCAGTTGCATATTGAGTTACATAACTGAGGCTGTTGCCATAACAACATTCAGCTTCTCAAACCCTGTGCAAAAGGACTCACATTGACATTCTCATGTTTGGTCTTCATGACTGACTGGCTGCTTTATTTGAAGTCAGAAATAAGACTGTTCTATTTGTGTCAGAAATCATTTTGTGCATGCCGCAAGTCAGTTCTCCCTTGTATTGGTATAGCTACCATGATAAAATTTGTGGCATAAACAAAAGTTGCAGCATGACCAATTAGACTACAACATAATAAGATTAGAATGTGATTGTCTTATGAATACCTTTAACATGTCTTCTTTCTTATTTATTATCTAATACATGTGAATTTCCAGAATAATTGAGTATATATACAGTACATCATATTATATAAGCATTATGTAAGCGGAACAGCAGCAATACCAGAAATTATGTGTTCTTCAGAACGAGTGTGCATATGTGCATACCTCAAAATGGAAATACAAAGTTTTCTGCTGAAGATGGAAGAAAACACAGCATTGAAATTTCATTCTATAAAATATTAGCCCACTACTCTACATCCCTAATTATGTTTAATAGCTTATTAAAGTTACAGTTACTATTAAGATTGTAATAACAGCTCTGTTAAATAGTAGTTCAGATCTGATGAAAAGGAATATTGTTTCCATCCCTTTATTTGTGGTTGAAAATGTCATTTTTTGTTCAAGAGCATGTGTTCAAACTATTTTGGAATTTCTACCCATTTGCCATTGCAAGAGCTGACTGTATTCCAGTAACAAGGATAAATATCTAGATAAATGCCTACAGAAGCCTCCAGGCTCATGGATTGAATGGTGACCAGGAGGATGGTAAGGCAAATGCTATATATCTTAGCATTAAAATGAGTTAATTCTGAAGAATTTAGGATCATGTGGAATATTAATACTTCGTAAGTAAGAAGACAATAGCTTCAATTTAATTAATCAATTTTGAGCCCTTCATTGTAAGTAACTCCATTTTTATTAATAGAATCACATATATTCACATTCCTGTTCCGTCAGACAACAAACAAATTTGCTTTCTCAAATTCAATGATTGCACTCTTGTATTCATTTGTAAGCTTGAAGCTACAACGAGCCTGAGTTCTAAAAATGATGTAGTGGAGTATGGCAGTGAAGTATGTTTCCAAATAAACGTATCATCATAATTTATTCAGTTATATTATTGCATTATTCAGTTTTTTAGAAATCTTTACTATGTTACAATGTTCATATTGACTCTTAATGTTGTTGATTTGTTCTTGAAATTTTCATAACATGTAAATGGTCACAGTGATTCATAGCTACTGTTGCCACCTGGATATATTCAAAGCATTTTATGATCCTTTGTGATCTACACATACTCATTGTGTTATGCAGTCAAGCATGAATAAAGAATATTTCTTGTCTGTCTGCACAATGTTAAGTAATAAAGTTAGCATATCAGGACCTGCCAGACTTAGGCAGATCAAAACTGAAAGAGTCCACTACAGACAAGTGTGTTCATGAACATGCTACCTCCTGTGTCTGCCACCTAGCAAGTTTCTTTTCTCATTTCTCATTTCCCGACGCATGAGCAAATAAGATCTGCAAATCTTGAATAATACAGTTAAAATAGTTTGTAATGCAAAATAAAAATGACAAATGAGGAGGAAAAACATAAGGAGCATATGTCAAATTCAGTTCCTGTAGATATATATTTTTATACAGTATGATAGGGGTGGGTTGATTGCAGTGTTCCAGGGTCGTGTGATGCTTGTAGCTCTCCCTGCTGCTGCCAGGATTCGATTCTGGGTCACTTGCAGGTTCCATGATGCTAAAACACTGTGTTGTCTTCTTTGGCAGCATTTCATACTGTCTAAATTTTGGGAAGGTGGGGGGGAGGGGGGGGGTGACATCACTTCTGTAACTCACCCTGTGCACTGAGCCCTGTTACAGTAGATGCTCACAGCTCATGGAGTTACTTGCTCTTTCCTTTTCAACTCTTGATTGAGCCATGGTCTACCATAGCTCAGTCACAATGTTTTTTTTAAGCCAGTTATCTGAATTTAGTGTGGTGTTTGTCCTACTGCCAAGCAAGAGGCTAGGACCAATTATGAAAAAATGATTGCATTTCAGGTTTTACAGATGGTGTTCTTTGGCTTGGCAGCCCTGAGTGATTTTCAGCTTCCATATATGAAAGGCAAAGCAAAAAAACTTCACCTTTGGAAAGACCTCCTATTCTCTGTGCTGGCATTCCCTGTGGGCTCAGTAAGTATACTGACTTTCCTCTTACTCTTTTTAAAGAATTTTGTATATTTAACAACTGAAACTGAGTATTGCCAAAACAACTACCTATGAATTTGTTTTTTTTGAGAGGCCCCTTACGTCACCCCGTGCACACACTACTAAAACAATAATCCCCTTTTTAGTGGTAAGCTTACTTAAAACAGGACCATGGAGTAGGGGTCTACAGCTGTGCTTTCTGTTGAAGCACACCCTGGAGAGGTGTAATCATATAGACTAGCTTTACAGGTGATTTTGACTTTGAAGAATGCTCTTTTGGTTGGATTCAAAATTCCTTGGCTTTGGTGGTTTTGTGGATATTGCTTCATCTGCAGGTATTCTTGAGAGCCAGTTGTCATAATGAAGCATATAAAAAAGCAATCATTCCAGCAGTTGTCATCATCTTCTTTTATTACTTTGATGATGTTAGCATCTTCATTATCCTTCATTATCATTTACAGACAATGAAATTAATCATGTGCAAGTGCTGGAACTGTAGACATTGCCAGAATGTTCTGAACATATTTTTTGGTGAAACAAGGTGTTAGCAATGATGAATCCATGCTCTGAGTAATTAAAGAAAAATGTCATGGAAATTTACATTTCTAACTCCTTCCTCGCTAATGGTTCCATTCCAGAGCTATTTTCCAACTTTAAAATTGAAGTCTCCAAGAATAAATCTGTAGTCCTTCTAGTATCCAAAAATATTCTGGAAGAATTTCATAGATAGTTTCCTTGGTTTTGCCTTCTGAATCTAGAGTAGTGACAAACAAAGGAATTTATTCATTGCAGCTGGAAAATCAAGAAGGTTGTTGATTATATCTTTCTTGATGGTAAATCCAACTCCATAAATCCAATGTTGTTCCTTTGATTTTTCCCTTTCAGAAGTGAAAACAGTATAGCATTTTCCATGTTCCTGGAATATCTCACATGTACAATAATAAAACCAAGATGTTGGTCTTTTGTCTCTCTTTTTTATGAAGAGGTGCTATATTAACTGTATTCAAGTTAATTGCTCTGTTTTGATTGATTGCTGGAAGAGCTTCTTTAATGGCCTCTGAATAACATATCTTGTTTTCTTAAGTAGAATTGGTTGACGACCATTATACTTTGAAGATCTGTTTGTCTTATATTACTATATCTTCAACCAGACTAAAAGCTTTATCCAGCTATTGGTACAGTATCTGAGAGTTGCTTGGGATGCTATCTACCATTTTTTCACTGCTGTCCAACTGATTTTGTGTTTCACACTTGTGGAAGAGACCTCAATCATTTTGGTAAAATAAAATGTATTTTGTGGTTTGGAACAAACAGGTCATCTTAGTTGTCCTCAAATGAACTGAACATCTTCAACTTAAATTATAATAACAGGATTTTGAAACGTGTCTGTACAAGATGGAGCCAAGATATTCTGGAAAGAAATGTCCTTTCTGTTTATTGTTGTCCACTCAGCAGCTGCATTGCAGAAACATTACAGTAGCTATGCACTGTTTCCACTGTGCTTCAGCTGTTTTGGTGCATTCATCAAAGACAAACACATAAGCATTTTACTTCAACAGTTCCCTGCAGACTGTGGGCTTAATAGTTTTGGAAATGCTTGGCTCTGTGGAAATGAAAAAAAACTACCTAAATATTTATGTCTGGACTCCTTCCACAACACATCCATTTTTTTCCAAATGTCTTGCGCAGTTCACCGGCAACATACTCAAGAAGGAAGAAGGGTATTGGCAAGTAATAAAAAGGAAAAAAAAATTGCTCAGGAAGAAATGTTTTTGTCCCAAGAGTGAAAGTAAAAGTGTGACAAAAACCCTGCTAGTTTTGGAAATCTGTAAAAACAAAGTGTATGGAAGGTTGATTCTGTACACAAGGTTTGATAAATGAAATAACCTCGTACAGCAGCAACACAACAAAAATTGTTTTGTGCTACACTCACTACATCACTTTTTCCGTATAGCAGAGAATGTTCTATTACTGATACAGGATTGATTTGTCCCTGTAAACTTTAACCCTTATATTGTTTTGTAACTGCATAAAATAATAAAAATAAAGGGAAGCAAAAATAATTGTATTTGCTGATTGATGTTTACTCTTGGTTACACGTGTGTGAGAGAACAGTGTACAGCCTTTGTGGATATACTGGCTCTACTGTGGAAGATTCAGAGCCTTAGTATTGTGGCATCGTACTGAAATATGCTCAATTTCTCAGGGTCTATCTCTTTGTTGCAAGTTCTCTTATTCTATTTAATAAAGGATCCCTTGCAGGATCAGCCAAGGCAAAGGGCTGACTTTCTTGCTCCTGACCTTATAAAGGTAATTTGCTCTTGTAAATTTGGTTTATTGTGTCTTGCACTAAAGTACACAAGCTCTACCCACACTTACAGTACATCACTCTGCATGGATTCAAAAAACATATAGAGAGTCCTGCCTCCCGTTCTTTTTCAGATGTAATTAACCTACGAGACTGCTAATTTCCCTCTAGAGTTCCAGACAGCCCTGCAACACTCTTTGCACACTCTGCCTGCGACCTCTAGTGCCTGACTCATTGTAACTGCTTCTGTACCTCAATAGCTTTTACCCTTCCTTGCTGGGGCAATCTGCCACAGCACTCACTGATAATGCATGTACCTGTAATTGGTTGATGCTAGCTATGCGATTTGTATATACAGTAAAAAATGATACATTTCCTAGGCTTTTGTAACAGGGGGACCAAGCTCAAGTATAAAATGACATTGCAGTGTTTGTTGCTTTCAAAGACTTGCTTTGCAGTCACCTACAACCATTTGAGTAGTTATGTGTTTTTTAATAAGGGTTTAAAGCAGGGGATTCCAGTTCTGGTCCTATAGGGTCAGTGTGTATGGAGCAGGAAAGTCCAGTCCTGGAGGATCAGTGTGTCTGGAGCAGGAGAGTCCAGTCCTGGAGGATCAGTGTGTCTAGCGCAGGAGAGTCTAGTCCTGGTCCTGGAGGATCAGTATGTCTAGAGCAGGGGAGTCAGTCCTGGTCCTGGAGGATCAGTTTGTCTGCAGGCTTTCATTCCGTCTCAGCCCTTATCGAAGTTAATCAGCTGGTTAGTGGCTTAACTGGACACATTCAACTGTCTCACCCAGTTCTTCAGCTGCTGCTGCTTTAAAAGACCATGAAAATATGAAGAAAGACCAGCTCTCAGGAGCTCAGCTTGGACATGCCTTCTTGTTAATGTTTAACAGTCATCAAAGGACTATCATTTTACAGATGTAAACAGGCAAAAATGACTTAGGAACCATATACAGGCTGTTATTAACATTTGCATTTTATGTCCTTTTCAGTTTGTGGTCATGGTTTTTTGGGGAATGTTTATGTATGATCGGCAACTGGTGTACCCCGATAACCTCGACGGTTTTTTTCCTCCCTGGATTAACCATGCTATGGTAAGTCAACCTAATTTTTATTTTTTATATTCACACAATAACAGCATTTTAAAAAGCGCGGCCAAAATATAATTTTCTCTCCTGCTGGTTTTTAATCATTCAATGACCTAAACTTTAATTTTCCTTTTAGTGTTGTCTGTCTGTTTTGCCCTCTACGTTAAATTGAAATAAAATGATTATTAAAAATGTCTGCAGATGAAAAATTAGGAGAAGGTGCAGCACTCAATTTCAGTCAGATCAGTCATCTATTCTGTGAAGATTAAAAATAAATGGTAAGGTTGTTCATCATAGATCAATCTTTCTGAATTAGACATGCAAGCCACATTAATCATCATATATTACTAAATGCATTAATTTGTCTGAATCTATTGTGTGTACTGAGAAACAAGATATGCATTTCAATTTGAAAAATGCCATAACATTTTATAACTCCAGGAGAAAGAAATAAAAAATTCAATATTGGAATAATATTGTCTAAATGCCGATCAGTGTATAAAACTGATTTTTTTATTGTGTCTTGAACTGTTAGACAGCACACATAGGACATGATTTATGATCGAGATCACACAACAGCCTAACTCTAATTTCTAGAACAGGTCCAGCTTAAATACTGTAGTTCTCCTAATCTTGAGTTTCTGAGGTAGTGTTTGTGCAATACTTTATGCACAGGTACAGTATGTGCTGTATGAACCACTATACTTACAAGTGTACTATCACAACCTAAGCAACTTAAAAACACAAATTAAGCTGTACGAACGGAGCTGACGAGTAAACAGATAATTAATTTATACACCATCCTCTAATAGTTAGGGACAATTGAGGACACTTCTTAATTAATGTGCTCAGAGGTTCATCTGAACAACAGCAGACAACAGGTACAGTAAATATTTAATTACACAACGCTTAAACACTGTGGAATATCTTATACTACATAGTGTAGTATATACACTCTGTATATGTTTTGGTTAACAAGCAGATTTTAGCAGTGAGAGAAATCAATGCCCAAAACACAGTAATTTTTCATCTGCTATTTTATAGTGAAGTAATTCAAAATTAGCAGTAGTGAATGTATGTTTAATGTATGGCTGGCATGAGGTATGTGAGGTATTCTCTGTTCACTGTCCCAGATAGCATTTCTAATAAAAACTGCTGGAATCAGTGAATCATGCAGTACACTGGGATTTCTAATATTTTAGCTTGTGAGTGAAATATAGATTAAAGAAATGTCCAACGTCACTGATGATGGATTTGTTTGTTCTATCAATAATTATTAAGTTCTATCAATAATTACTTTCTAAAGCATCTTACATTTTGCACACACAACTTTCTAGTTATAAGCCCAGAACCCCAACCACTCTTGCATACTGCTCACCTGGTCTAAGTTCATGTGCTCATGGTGTGTTTATTTTCTTTACATCACTTTTCATATTCTTAGAATATCTAGACTCAGGACAAAGAAAATTAAATTCACTAACTGAGCTCTGAATCCATGAACATTGCAACTGAAAGTAAAATACATTTTAGTGACAGTAATGGCCAACAAAGCTGACAAAGACATCCTTGTCAGGACAAGACCTTCAGGAACCCACAGGAACAAGTGGCACCACCTGCTGGGTGGTGGCTTAATATCAGCTGTTGTTTGCAGTCCTCTACCAACTGTCCCACTTCTCTCAAAAACATTTTGAGAAAATGGATCAGGAACTAGCTCTGAACATAAGGCAGATGTGTGTAATATGAAACAAATTATCATCTAAATACAGAAATGAGTGGTAAAGGCAAATGTGAGTTTTGAAATGATTCTGATTTTTTCCCCACAGTGCAGATCCATTTCATAATAATTTATATGCCTATTGCAAAGGTTTTAATATAGACATATACACAGTCCATGCATGGACTATATTCTCTTATCAAAAAAGGATTTCTCCCATTTTATCAATACAGACCAAGGATATTCATAGCATCCTAAAAGACTATTGTGATATTTTCATTTGCAGAAATGTCTCCTGATAAAGGGTTTAGTGCAAGATCTTATTTAAGAATAGTAAAACTGTATTTCTTACTCACCTATTTGCCACATATGAGAAATATTGTTTAAGTAGTCACTTTACAAAAAATGGATTACACTGAACAATAAGGTTCAATACCTTCTGGAGTGTTCAAGGCAAAATAACAAAAATCATATTGCATATCAGTAAGATAATATCTATGATATACAAGATCTAGCTGTACAACTAGTAAATAAAGTCAAGTACAGCTATGTTTATACTCTGGAGTTTTTACAGATTTCGAGGTTATATACAGTACAGCTAACAGACTTAGAAAACTTTGAAGTTACCAAAAGGTTAAATTAGAGATTAAGGAAATAGCTCTTTACCAAAAGGTTAAATTAGAGGGTTTCTAGTCTGCAATGAGGCATGCTCTCTTTTAAAAAACATGTTTCATTTCCTGACTGCTGATTATCTTATCACTTTGCACTCTTACTGCAGTACTGTCCTGTGTGTTTGAACAGATATCAACTGTATTGAAATGTAATTTTCTCTACAACTTAGCATTTGAAAATTGGCGTCACTTTTTAGCCACAATTTACCACATACAATAATTGCTATGGAGAAAGTTTCAGGAACTGTTATGAAATTACTGTAAGAATTAAAAGACGTTCAGGGGCAGTGTCATGGCACAGATGTAAGCACTGCTGCCTCGCAGTGCTGTGGTCCTTTGTTAAAGTCCCAGGATGCTATCTATGGAGTTTGTATGTTCTCGCTGTGTTTGCCTGGGTTTCTTTCGGGTGCTCCAGTTTCCACTCTCAGTCCAAAGCCGGACTGTTGGGTTAATTGGCTTCTGGGAAAATTGGCCTTGGTGTGAGTGTATGTATTTGTGCTTTGTGCCCATTGCTTGCTGGGATACGTTCCTGCTCCCTCACGACCCTGTATTGGATAAAGCGGTTAGAAAATTGATAGATAAAACATTACATAATCCTACCTCATTCTGCTTTCAAATCCTGTACCAAAATACAAGGATTCTAATACATATTTCTGCTAACAGTAAAAAAAATGGACACATACATAGAATAAAACCATCTGTATTTACAGCAGAAATAAAAGATTGCATTTGATTTGGACTGCAGTAAGCATCTGTCTGACACCCACATTTCGCAATTTGTTTCAGTAATATTTGCAGGTTCCTAGAATTTAACATCAGCCTCCTTCCGCTCACGGGGTTTGTGATTTTTCATGTCAGATCTTTTGTAATCAGACTGTAGCCGGGCTGCAAAAAATCTGTTTGTGGGCTCTGTCAGTCACACCACAGGAGGGTCCTGCTTTAATATCAGAAAATCTCGATGCCATGATCCTGTTACATCTCCTATGTTTCTAGATTTACCATTTAGATTTCTTCTATGCCTTTCTGCAGCAGTGCTTTGCATTTTTTGTGTCATATTCTTCAAAATGTGCATTTCACTAGGAATAACAACAACCAAGAATAAAGTGTCCTGAAAGGATTATGGAGCGTTTAGTGAAAATTTGGCTTAACCCACTTGGTTGAGGGCTAAACTCCAGGCTGTAGGATGAGGAGGCTTGAACTACCATGTAGATTGAGGAGTGACTAAGGGGCAGCTGCAAAGGTGGAGATGGGGTGAAGGTGGGTTGCAAAAGATGTATGCAAGGAAGTGAAGGGGATCATGTAAGTCTTTATAGTGTTTTAGGAGAGGAAATCACATCAGGAGCGATTGCTAATTACTACCAGCCAAGTCTGATTGAACATGGTTGTTGTTATCCCTCCTGAACGTTCGTTACAAACTCTATCTTGGAGAGGATACTCCATGAACTGCCTATCAAGGGGAGTGGTGTGGAGTACTGGTTAGGGCTGTAAATGCTTACCTGGAAGGTTACAAGTTTCAGTCACGTGTGGGACACTGATGTTATACCCTTGAACAAGGTACTGTATAGTTTCGTAAAACACTTTAAATGAAAGTTTATTCTAATTAATTGCTGTGCAACATGTTTTTTGCTGGGAGATTTTTTTGGGATTGTATAATATGTTTTGTGGGACCAGCGGGGGGCACCCACCCTGCGGTCTGTGTGGGTCTAATGCCCCAGTATAGTGGCAGGGACACTATACTGTAGGGAACACTGTCTTTTGGATGAGATGTTAAACCGAGGTCCTGACTCTCAGTGGTCATTAAAGATCCCTGGGCGTTTCATGATAAAAGAAGGGAGTTATCTCGGTGTCCGGGCCAAATTTCCCCCCTCAGCCTTTGTGACCGTTGCGGTTCCACACGGGCTCGTGCCCTCCGCTGCTCCACCCTGCCCGTTTCGTCCCGCAACACCTGGGGCACGAACCCGGGTCTCCGGCGTAACGCAACAGGGAACCAGCCGCATGAGCTAAAGGAGACCTCCCCCAGCCCAGGCGGCTGAGGTCCCTGCTATGCGCAGGGAGGGCAACTATGTCACCGTATCCAAACTAGCTCCGCTACACCTTTACCGTGGCCTCCAAATTGTCCCCGTGTATGATTGGCTTGCACTTGCCCTTCGATTAACTGGAGCACTGTCCAGGGTGTACCCTGCCTTGAGCTCATTGCTTGCTGGGTAGGCTCCAGCTTCCCGCGACACTGTATGGTATAAAGCGGTTTGGCAAATGACATGACATGATATAATATGTTTTGTTTTTATGGAAGCAAATTTGATGATGACACCACTATGCTGACATCTTGTTTTCTTGTGTTCTCCATGCCATTATGGACCCATCACATGATATTTATTTGTTGTTCAGGGTAAATATCTTAAAATTGTTTATTTATTTAGTTTTATTCTCTACATACAGTAATAGTCAAATCCTGATTTCATAGTTTTGGCATGTCTACAGAGTTCTATTCCACTTCAACCCTTAATGTCCTAAATTGGCTCTTCATTGGCTCAATTGGTTCTTCAGGCTCTGCAGGTGCTGCTGCTTTAAAGAGACTTAGAAAACCTAAATGCATATTGACCTCTAGGACTGAAACTGGAGCGCACTGCACAAAATCAAATACAGTACATCCTTTAACAGCCATCAGATATAAAGGACATTCAGAAATACATCTGAGTGAGCCAAGTATAGTGAATTGAGAACTTAATCTAGGACAAATACAAGAGAACAGTAAGGCTGTCCCGAAACAGAGTCTTTTCTTTAAGTGCTGCTTAATGAAAATTTGTCTCCTGTAAAGTCATTGGGACCCATGGTTTTCTCTATGTGTTTTTTTAGCACACAGCTGTTCTGCCTCTGTTAGCAGTTGAAATTGTTCTCCATCCTCATGCTTATCCGAAGAAACAGAATGGACTAGCTACTCTTGGAATTATTGGGGTGGGCTACTTGACCTGGTAAGAAATAAGGAGATGTTCAGTAAATGTTATGAACACTGTATCGCTTTTCAGTGGGGTCATTAGTAAATACGTTGCTGAACACCCCATCTTCAAAGAAATCGCCTCTTCTGTTAAGCAGCAACCAAAACTTTGCTGATGTGAGCTTTGTTTCTTCTTGGAAACACTAGTGGTACAACCATTACATTCGGCAGATGGTCAGACAGATGTCATGACCTTGAGTGATCAAGAGCCAGTGAGTAGACCTCTGTCCTCCAGGACGTGGTCTGTCACTCACAGAGCCAGTAATCGAGTTTCTCTGGGCTAGTCAGCTGGCTAACAGTTAAGGTGTTTTGTTTCATGCTCTTGTCAGCTTCTCTCACATACAAACAAACATCAATAGCTACCAGGTGAAGGTAAAATGTAAATAACTATATTTATACCCTATGAGGTGTAATGGAAAACATTAAACTGCTGCAATTTCTGTGTGAATGCTGTAATGCTGTGAATGCGTTTATGTATTTTGAGCTCAGTTTCTATAGTGTTTGCACTCTTTTTGAAGTTTTAAGATTTTTTGAGTAAATGTTAATATATTTCATGCACATATTAATAAAATACAGTTTAATAATCAAGAATGGTGGCACTGTGGCTATGGATGTTCTCCTTGTGTTCGTATGGGTTTCTTCCAGATGCTTCAGTTTCCTCCCACAGTCCAAAAACATACTGGTGGGTTGATTAACTTCTTGTAAAAATAGCCCTGGTGTGAGTGTCTGTCTATTTAGAAGTATGTCTGTGTGTCTGCACTGTGACGGACTAGCACCCCATCTGGGGTGTACCCCACTTTATGCCTGTTCCTCGTCAGAATAGGCTCTGTCTCCCCCACAACCCTGAATTGGAAGAAAAAGTAAGGGAAAGAATGGATGGAATAATCAAGAACAGTAATATTGCAGTTTAGGTTTACAAAATTCTCCAAAGAATAATTGCAATGACAATCAATAACAAGAAGTTGTGAACCTGTTTCTGCTCTTTCCAGCCATTGTCATGGTAAGACAGCTTCCCTCCTGACTTCCTTCACAGGGTCATTTGGATATACCTCACTGTTGGGGTTTGGGTGTACCCAGTCCTTGGTAAGTTCACCCCGGCTGGCCTTGCCTACTTCTTCCTTTTCAACATGAGCGTTGTGGAAGCTCTGTATCTATTTGGAGAAACACTAAACTGCTACATCTGGGGTAAGTTCCAGTTGTAATTGTGTTCCACATATAGTAGATATAAGTAGTTTAATCTCATAAAGGGAAGGTTAATTTTTGTTTTTTCTTGTGCACTAAATTGTAATAATGAAATCATATTTTATGTGGTATTAGGAGGTGACCAATAATTTGGCAAACTGTTATTGGTATAGCAATGGATTTCCTTGAACACCAAACTCACAAAAACATTTTAAGGTCTACATCCTGCCAATATGATGGCTCTGTGTTCTGTGTTTCAAATCTTATTGTTTATAGCCTGACCTTAAATTACTCACAGGCCTTGTCATTTAAAATGACCTCTGTATATGCTTTGCAATCACAATTCTGGCTTTGAATTCTCCTTCTGTGTGGCATTTCAGAAGACAGGAGGCACACCTCCAGCATACCTGTTTTGTCATATCTTTCATCTGAAAGACTATTTTATGTACGGAATAATGACAGTGACTCAAACTTCCTTGATAACTCAAGGGCTTTTAGCATATCTAAAGTAGGCGTTTGTACTCACTAGCTATGAATGAAAATGAATGGAAAATAAGGTGTTGTTCACTCCTCACCCTGTCACAGAGAGTAAGCCCAGCAGCCCCATGAGAAACCTCATTTCCGCTGCTTGTACCCATCATCTCATTCTTTCAGTCACTTCTGAAAGCTCGTGACCAATTATGAAGGGACATACAGTAGATCGACAGGAAAACTGAGAGCTTCGTCTGAGAGCTCTGCTACCGCTTCACCACCATGTTTCAATACACTGTCAGCATGCACCAATCCACTGGTCAGTCTCGTGAAATACTCTACCCCCAATTATGAGCAAAACCCCAGGGGTACTTCAAGTCCACCACATGGGGCAGCAGTGCCCCCCTCACCTGGACAGGACAAGCCACTCTTTTCCAAAAGAGATCCACGACCTCAGATTTGGAGGTGCTGACCCTCAACCAGACTGCGTCACACTCAGATGAGGCAAAGTAGACAACATTTAATAAAGAGGACCATAATTAATAAAGATTATATATTCTTTAAGTGCATAATTTTGCTTGTTTGCATCAAAGGGGATGGCCTTTCCCTTTTAACTGTACCTAGCAATAGCCATCACCAGAAAAAAGAAGGATTTAAGTATCAAAGTATCAAATACTATTTCAAGATGAGTTTGTTTATTAAAACATCCCATTTGTATAATACTGTATATAATCATATAATATTCTCATACAACCAACAGACGGTTACTTGATTAGTTTGATTACTTCATTTTGCTGTTCAATATTTCATGAATAAATGGCCCAAATATTTGATGACAAACTTATTGCAATCTTTTAAAAATGTGAAAATTGGACCATATGCAGATCAGTTTTTTATTACTGGAGTTTGTGTTTGCCTTCACTTAAGAAAACAACTTTCATTTAAATTACACTGCAATATAGTTTACAATATAGTAAAAGAAACTCAGTTTGTGTTGTGGCTTATATTTTGCAATTCCAATAGTATATCAATAGCTTTGTTTCCTCCTACGTTAAAATCCCGATACATAAAAAAACATCTGTTGTAAGGCAGTCCTACTAGTGATTCAGACCAGTTTGAGAAGTTTGATACTGTTAGCATGTTTTACTCTGTTTCTCCTCAGATGCTTGTCATTTACCATTTTTATCCAGGATACAAATGTGTTATCAAAGAGATATTGTAATATTAGATAAAAATCATGAAGATGGAGGATGCCGAGGGCATTGCAAGACAGAGGAAAATTCCTTGAGAATCTAGTTTTTCTTGAGAGCATTTATTTTTTTGGGTCAGGTACATGTTCAACACTTAAGAAATCAAGACTCAGAAGCTGCTCTCTTCCAAGTATGGGTCCCTGTTTAGCTGAACACACTAAATAAATGCACCAAACTATTGCTGAGCATTCTGCCATCACTAAGAAGAAATGGAATCCAGAACCTCTGATCCACATATCTAAACTGAGACTCCATTAAGGAGCCAGGTCATACTGATAAGTAACATCTAACAGATTTGTATAGCACAAATTATTGACAGTCCAGCTTTTAAGTGTTCAGGAGTGTAAACTTCCATGATTGGCACCAATCTGTGCATTTATCGGATAAGCTACTGTTATTTTTTTTTCTTCCTTAGCTTCTGACCTTCTGACTAAAAGAAATCTAAATATTGTCATCCGTATTCCACACAAAAGAAGGCCATATTGTAACTGTCAATCAGCTTTTCAGCCATTGCAGCCTTTATTCAGTTCAATCTCTGCTTCATTAAGTTATGAAAAATCAAAGATAAGATCTAATGGATGAGATTTCTATGAAAAACAGACAATGTATGCATTCAACCCTCCACTAGGAAATGCTCATACAATGGTCAAAAAGTAAAAGCAAATTGATTAACAACTGGTTCTTCCAAACTGCAGGTTGAAAGTAAAGTGCAAAGAATGCATCCATCACATGATCATTTAAACGAGTTAGACTTATGAAAATTTACAGCAGATGTCAATTACTAGCTGAATAATGCACTATACCACCCTTAGACAGTGATGGCAGTCATTACTGTGCCAGGCCTAGAATTACAAAGCCCAGTATTGCTGCAACTGGTGTTGACCAGAAATAACAGAAAGACCCCAAAAAATGTCAACTCGATGAGGTTAAATATCTTAAAATCACTCATTAGAAGATTTTAAGAAATCTTTTTTTTAGAAAGAGGAAAGAAAAATTCAAAGAAAACTTACTGGTTATAAGGCAACAGTGGTCTGTAAGTCTTATCCTCTCCTTTACACGATTTACAAGAAAACCTAACAGAACTAACTCAGTGTTGTTATGGCAACTTGCCATACTTTATGGAAAATGACTATAGGAAAGTTTAAAAAGAATGTTAAAGTTATGTTGTGTGGACATACTGTATGTTCCTAGCAAATTAAAGAAAGCTGCATTTGCTCTCACCTCCTTATTGCGATTATTGGGATTGAACAAATAAGTTTTCCACAAGAGAATATAACAAACGTTATGCCTGATGGGTGTGATCTTCTAATTCTTCATACCAGATACAAAAGCAAGTTGGTACAAACCACAGCTCGCAAGCTTTTTTATTCACGTTTCAAGTCAGGGTCAAGACCTATGGTATCCTCTATTTGGTAACATTATCTGCTGCAGAATTTGCCATCTAACTCAACTGTCATAATTTCACCTGCAAGAGTGGTGTTTGAAGTATCACAAGCAAAAACCTTCAGAGCTAAGAAAACTAGTTCAGTAACAACTGAACAAAAGGCAAAAGAAAGATGCTGGTGTCATCCATGTGATGTAATTTAACACAGTGTGGACTTTCTCAATAATAGTGTTCTCTCATGCTTAGTCTTATGCTCAGGACCTATATTACTGAATGACAAATGGCTCTTTAAAAATGCAGTTAATTCTTCTGGTAGATGATTCTAAAAAATTAAGGATCCATTACTTGTTCAAGGCTAGGCACTCACTGATTGCTGTGGGTTTAATTTGAAGCCAAACAGGTTGATAGTACTTCTTTCTTTGTTCCAGTAATGAGGGCTCCTTTATGAAATTTGATTTATGCTCCAAATATGCAACTAAAAAGAATTCCTGGCAATTATCACATAACTTCTTAGCAGTAATTCACAATGACAGATTCACACGTGAAAGGTCCTCTCCACATTTTATTTCAGATGAGAGAGGTCTCACATTCTCTATACACTAGTTGTGAGATGGAACTGACTCAAGGTAATTTGCTTTGTATTTCAAACATCCATTAAAAAAGTAGGTGGGTCTACTCTCTTAAACAGCACACTTTTAAAGCCAAGGAATTGGTCTCCAAAGCCATCTTGCTCGTTAATGGTGTCGTTTCATGAAAAGAACCTCATTTGCACAAGGCAAATTACAAAAGAATTGCAGATACAATAAATAATAATGAACAATTGAACTCTCATGTTCTCTGTATTAATGTTTTTAATCTTTTGTTGTTGTTGTAAACATTTCTAAGGAGACACTTGCAATGTTGGTCAGCAAGGAAAAGCTCTCAGTGGCTGTGTAAGATGATTACTACAGACTGGAGGCTGTGCTTCCTCATAGCTATGGCCATTGCTAGCGGGTTTTGTTTTTGTATTTTACCAACAGAGTAAATTTAATTAATAAACACTAAGCTGTATTTTTGGACATTTTGTTTTGTGGACAGGCCAACCCCATTACAAGGTGAAAAGGACATGAATGCTTCCTCCACACTTTCTGAGAGAGCCCCGTGAAGTCACTGGTACAGACTGAGAGGCCTGTGTACTGCCAAGGGAGCCATGATCATTCCAAAAGACCTGGTGCATTGTACCACAAACACTTTATGTGTCCTTCATCAGTTCTCATTGGTTCTACTAAATGCAAAGATCAAGCTGCAACACTGGAACATTGCTTATAAAGCGGGTTATTTACAGTAATGATCAAACACATTGGTACTAATAAGATTTGTTACATTTCTCCACATTTCCAGGCTCTGTGTTCTCTGTGGTCCAAACATCGTACTGTACTGTATATTGGAATTAGTTTCATTTTTGTTTTTTGAGAATCCTAGCCTATAAAAATGAGAAATAAACTCCCTTTACATACCAGGCATGCTGTCCCACATTCCTCCTTGTATAAATGAAAAGATGCAAGTCGTCCAAATTGGAATACTATTTGTAAAACTGGATTAGCTAATCGACATATGATATAGAGTGAAACACCAAAGATTACTGTAATTAGTATGTCCTTTGAGATTCTGTTAAGTGTAATAGGGTTTCCAAATCTCTGCTTTTCGAAAAGTAATTTCTCATATTAAATGTATCAGTGGGAGAAAGACTTTTTATACTCATCTTGCATAAGAGTAAAAGCAAAAATATAAAAAAACTTCTATTTGTTCTCCACTCACCTCTATTTCTTCATATGTGTAACTATGTATTTGTATATTTGTGTGTGAAACTGTGTTACAGTATGTGTGTGCTCAGAGAGCATAAACTACAGGGCTGTACCAAAAAAAAAAATCAACCAAATACTCCATATAATATTAAAATTCCTAACAAACACAGGTAAAGTCTGTCGTATCAGTTTAGTGTAACAGTCTAGTGTAATCAGTCGAGTGTAATCTGATTACAGTCTAGTGTAATCAGAGAAATTTTATTCCATAATGTTCAGGAGAAAAAAAAGAAAAAAGTTAAACACTTTGGCGCCACCTGTTGATACAAAATAAGTTGCTTCTAACTGCTCACACTGTGAATTGATCTCTAAAATGTAGCTTAAATAACACAGCAGGGCCCTAACGTGACCACTTTCAGCATGGCTCCACTGGCACTCTATTAATTCTTAACTGTCTTAATTACAGTACCCAACAATGTAAGTCTACATTTGTTAAGCACAATGTGAAATAAAATATCCAGTCTATAGTTGTCAGATGCTGTCTGTGACATTGGATATCACTAAATATTTGCATTATATACATTAAATGTGATTGGGAATAAAATTAGTTTGTGATACAAGAGACAATTGAAACACCAAGTTATGCAGATAGATACCAATAGTCTTCTATGTAATCAAAAAGTTTCAAAGAAGGGTTTCAGTCACGTCTCCTGCAGGTATGCGTCTATACAGTATGTCTGGATCTATATATTTTAATGTGCCAGGAATGTGAGAGTAATGTGAGAGTACTGAACATCTTAGCAACTCATTCACAGCTTATTTATCCTTTCATGTCATGAAAGTAACAGTCAAAGGAGAAGTGCAAAAAAGGCATTGTAATCATGGACGTGCTACAGCAACTATTTAAGAATAACATTAAAAAACAATATCTGATTAATATTACAAAGACATGCCTTCCACTTTGTGTTATGTAATTCAAAGGGCCTATAAATAGCAAGATGTTCGCCTATAGATATTTATATCTACAGTGGCAAGGATGACTCACTCTGAACTCCTACTTTATTTTTTTTTTGCTTCCCAACAAGCCTCTCAGACTGGTCTCCTCAAAATCATTTAGAAAGGTATCTTGGTATATGAGATGTCACTAGTATTTTTATCTATGTTAATTTCAGAGAGATCTAATTTTCTGTATACTTTGATAGGAAGACCCCACTAAATGTAAATTGTCTTTGAAAAGAACATAATTTAATAAAGAATTTAGACAGGTAACACTGTAATTACAGTGTTACCTGTATATATAGGCAATATTCAAGGACTTAACTGAGTCAAAGACTCTTGTGGAATTATTGTTTTTAAAATATACAAATTCCTACATATACCTGTTTTTTTCCTACCTCTCAGAGCCCACCATACTGTACATCCCAAACCTGACGTGAAAACAGGACAAATTCTTTTTGGTGTCCAGAACACAACCTACAGTACCACATTTTCAAAGCTGGTTTCTTGGCCTCCTTCAAGAAGAAACAGGAAGGGATTCTTGGATCAGTAAGCTACCTCCAACCAAATGGTGCAAATGAGGATTTCCTTGCATTTGTAACTTTTTAAAAAACTCTTTATATACAGACAGATATCTAGAAAGGAATAGCTTCTAGGAAACATAAGGTTTTGCATTGAAGGTTCATGAATTGAAAGCTGGAGGAATGTGAGATCATGTAAGACATGGACTGGTTAGTGGACAGGAGTTACTGAACTCTAACTTGGATGGGTTGGGCTAGTCAGCTACTGTATATACCACAGTTTGCAATGGCTCATGGCTCAGTCCAAGGTGACAAGGTCCTTGCAATGTGAAAAAGATGAGGATAATGACAGGAAACTATTCAGAGCATGAATGCTCCTTGCCAATGCTTCTCTTGTGACCAGGGTTGCAGAGATGACATGAGCTGATTAGATAATTAATAAATTAATAGATAATTAAGGGTGGGTTGTTGGGTAACAATAAAAAAATGGTGATTCTAATTCTTTACCCAGAAGAGAACAATACATGTTAATTGAGAAGTCGTGACACCACATTGATTAAATTCATAGAAACTGCTTTTATCAACAGTAGCAGTTCGGATTCCATCCAAAAAGTGGAACAAGGCCAGTGAACCACTGAATAGTACTATGTTTCTGAGTAAGATGAATCTAGATATAAATTACTGCTAAATTTAGGCACCGTATCTGAAATAACTGAAAATAAATTTTAAAAAATGGGCAGTGGCAACAACAAAAAGTAATAATTGCACTCTTAAAGTGCTATCTTTCAAGAACTGATTAATTATATTCAATAGAAAATTTTCCTGTAAAGCACTTAGAAAAGATAGTTTTAAAGGCATTATATAAAATAATAATAACATACCAAGTAAACAAAGGTTTAATACTGCCTTTGTTGGTGCATACATTTCAATGGGGGGAGGAAGTTCTCTTTTTTTAAAAGATTTCCAGAATCATATGGTCAGACAACAACACATTTCCCAACCCTGGCATTTTGGGTACCATTCAGTCTGCTTTTCCTGATCCAGGACCCTTAAATTCCACTTTATTTTTAACTAAATTTTCTTCTATCACATTGGGAAGCAAGCATCAGGGAAATCAGTTTACATGTTTTGAAGGCAAATCCGACGGCACTGCTGAAAACCAGCATTCCCTACAGAAACGTGACAATTCCAACTTTAACTTGTACTAACAAGGCTCCGTGTTTTACAGGACATCAGGTTCTGGCATCAGACCCTCCCTCTGTCTAGTACTCTGCACACAGAGTCATATTTTTCTTTCTTATTATAATTCAAATAATCAAAGTTATCCAAACACAAAGGGGACTGTGCGGTCATAACTCATTAAATGTAGAGAGGCACTTCCAGAAGACAGCCTCTCAGCAGTGGAGAGTTCCTGTTATTGTTATCAGCCTCGGTCTACAGCTCTGTCCAAATGGATTTGACCTCGCCGCTCGCCACCTTGGGTAGAAGGTTCCTGTGTAGAGTGAAAACATGACCTAGCTTGGTGGAAGTGATAATGCACCATTATGTTTCAGTCTGTCTGGCCTGGAATTTTCAATAACAATGATGTGATACTCTGGTCTGCATGAGATCTGCCAGTGTGACGATAATAAGGGAAACATCCTTGTCTATTGCTTTTGTGCGCGTGTGTGCACAGTGTCACGTGACAGAAAACAGAGCCCCAGTCCCTGCAATAACAAACCAAGCAGGATTAGTGACCCCCAGTGCTTCTCCACATGATGGCCAGCTTTCTCTTATCTAGGAATGCACTCCTGGAATGTGGCCGTCAGACCGAGCTGAATTTGACTGATCAAATGTATTTCTAACCTCAGAAGGCTTGAAAGGGAATATCATGTTTTTCAAAATTTCAAAGGGAGTTTCAGCATATTGACAACATTTTTCATAATCAGAGTCATGAAATTTTCACCTAGTGTTGAATCACCGGAACACAGCAAGAGTTCAGATGCTAATATGAAAGGTAGCATCAGGGGTCAAGCAAGCTACAGCAACACATACTGAGTGCATTGAAAACTATGTTATGACTTTGACAGGGAGACCACAGTAGATACTAGAAGTAAAAAAAACAAGCACAGGGCTGTCATCTTCTCTGCATAGAATACTTTCAGCTTTAGTCTTTACACTGCTTATTATTCAGTCTTCTCTGTTGTCTCCAAATTTGACATTCTGATGTTTAATTAAAAAAGTTACCATAGCCTGGTATCTGGTAAGGTCCCATAGAAACCAGAACAACTCAGTCCCTGACCACCCTTTAGTGCTTCCTCAAGACACATTTGGCAACTGTGATCTCTTAGCTACATTTAATATCTTACTCTCTATTGCTTCCACTGTTTGCAAAGCTCACAACTGCAATATAACTTGCCAAGTGCCCTTATCCCCTGCAAACATGGAATATGTACCAAACGTGTGTCTCCATTACTGCCCTGTATCAACATTTTCTGCATGCTCTTTTACCATATACAGTTTTCTTGCATTTTATTTGCATGGCACTTGCACTGTGATTGTGTTTATTTTTACTTGCATGATATGAAATTCAATGCGATCAACCAGGGCTGCTTCTTACTAAACCAGGAATCCACAGGAGAACTGAATATGTGATAATGTGATGTGATTGTACTTCACTGCAGCTGCCATTAAGATATGACATCACTCTTAGTGCTGTGTTGTTGCCCTCGCTATGTGTCGGTGTGATAAAATGGGTTAGTCTGTTTGCATACTGGGCTGGTGTTCTTCACTGAATTAGTAAATAAGAGAAAACAAATAGGTTTAATGCAATTTATCCTCTGAGGTTCAGACATCAGACTTGATTTGATTTCTTGGGTTATATTACTCTTCTAAGAAGGCCAAAGGCTTCTGTTTTCAGAATAAGTTATTTTCTTTCTTATCTGGATTGCTTTCAGGAGATTTGGTGTGCCACTTTTTAAAGTGGCTGTTTGTACTGCTCTAATTATTATCATATGACCAACAGGTTGCAATGCTGGTAATGTTATAACAGATCTTTCACGTGTTCAGATTAAAGCAACATACGGTAGATTGTTTTTATTAAATACATACTGTAAATGAAGCACAGACATCAGATCAATACAGAATGATTCCAGCTGTGCATTACTGCTTCAGAAGATAGACTAGTATACAGTATGGATGGGACTAATACAAAAAAACATCAGCATCATTGAGCAACAGTACTGTGCATGCACCATAAAGCACTGACACCACAGGGCATTTTATATGTGATTGAGCAAATTAACAAAGCTAATTTCAAAAGAAAGAGCAGAGCAACAGAAGGCCCTAGAGCCAAAACACTTATGCTAGTTTCAAGTAAGTTCTTTCAGTCAAGCACAGCCTGAACAGTTATGAAAACAATGATGGTATTGGTATCAGATAGTGATACTAAAATACCCATGTGAAAAAAAACTCTCGAAATTCTAGTTGTTTACATTTTTGTATGAAAATACATTGCTTAAAGTTTCTCGGCCTGCAAAAACAGCTTAATCATGAGAACTGTATACAGAGCAGAAGTGATACTTGGACGACACAGATGGGGCAAAATGGAAACTAAGTTCCATTGGGAAACAACAGTACAATAGTAGAAACATCATTTTTCTTTCTCTGTGCCTTGCACATCAGATCCAGGGAAAGTTTGCTGATCTCTGCTCCTCTTGCACTTAATTCAAAAGCAAGTGCTTTTATCAACATTGAACTGCTCGTAACAACTCCTGTGCTGTCAATAATAAACTTAAAAGCCTTTTCCTCTCTGGCCTTCTGTACCTGCCATCTGCCCTAGACAGCTAATCGACTGATTGGTAAGCCAATCAATAATTGCATTCCCCATGTTCTTGGTCCAGACAGTCCTACAGGAATACAAAAGAAAGGTTAATAACAAGGGGAGGCCATCCAACCCTTGTAGCTTATTTGGGCTGAAAGTATATTGATTTAAGAAGCTCATCAAACTGTGACTTGAAGGAAGCCATTGATGTGACTTCTAAAGTATGACTTGGATATATATTTTAAATGATTCTCTTTACAGTCATGAGTTGGATTTGAATTTTATTTTCCATTTGTGTTCTTTGTGTTCCCTGGTCTCAGTTTCTCTATGACATTTGAATTATTTATTAGAATCAACTTTGTAAGTCTTCTTCAAGATTATGATTACTTCAAAATACCTGATTGGGCACATAGTAATCCGGTTTACATTTTAAATAGAAACGAAGTTTGTTGATTGTTTGAATAGTATCAGTTGGGAAACATGACATTCAAAACCACATGATTTTAATTAAATAAAGAAAGTCAAAAGGTATAATCATGTACATCTTGATAATTAAGATCACATGGTACTGTAGCTATTGATATTACTTGAACGCAGCCTACCTGCGGGAGAAGTTTCCTGATAATTGAGTTGCTCTGCTTCAGCAATCAGAAAACGAATCCAGAGAAACTAGGAAAACTAGGAAACTGGCTCTGTGAACCACAGGCCATGTCCGTACTGGCCCAGGGCTGTCACATTGTCTGATCCACATACAGTGTGTTATCATTTCAGACAGTGGTGGCTACAGCACAATAAATTCTAATTCAAACCAACCCACGCGGATCAGCAGAATGACTCAGCTTGCTTTCTGCAAGAAAATCACCTGAATGTTCCGAGGCCATTCATAGGTAGCACTGACAGCTGAGAGACATAATTATCACCTCCTGTGGTGATAGTGGTAGTGTTCTATGCACAGATATCAACCAGTTTGCTCTTTTTAAGAGGTGTGAAAAACATCCTCATTGTGAGTAGTTTGGAAGACTGTGGTTGGTATTGTTCAAGCCAATTGGCAGGGTTGTGGAAATGTTGTAAGGTGGTGGATATGGGAAGGAGTCACATTTAAAACACATCATAACAACACATTGAAAAAGGCAACAGCTTTTTCTGACAGACCAATGCAAAATCGAGAATGCCGAAACATGACTTCAAGAAAACAATGGTGAGATCTTGCCATCACCAGCTTTTTCTCCTGACCTAAAAGCACTTCCATTGCCTTCAACAGGAAATAAGTACGGATGGCCAACCTTTTCAAGCTAGCTGCTTCAAAGGAGGTATGGTGGAACATCCCACAGCAGTATGTTCAGAGGCAGATCAGGCCTGTGTGTCAACATTGCCTGAGTTGTGTTAATGTTCAGAGAGATCATACCTGATACAAATAGTTACATTTTGACTGTGTTATGTTTTATGCTTAAAATGTATCATGAGTTGTATTTGATTTAATTAACAACTCCAACTGTTGTTTTTCTTTTGGGCATCAGCACATAACAAAATGTTCTGAACCAGTTGTATTGCTTTTGTAGTTGTCATGACAAACGCTGGTCACAGTGACCTCAGTGAAAGTGAAGTCAATCCAATGCACTGTGAATTTAAACCTAACTTAATCAAGTGATTATACTTCCACATAGATTGTTATTTAACCAGGTGTCTTGTTGAGTTACATAAATTTCTTGTCAAACGTTTTCTCCTAAAATAGAATATATCCAAACTGATTTTATGGTCTTTGACTCCTTTATACACAATAAACACCCATAAAGATTTAAGTTGTTATTTAAAAATAGGTTTCAGTGAAGCACACAACATTTTGTTTGAAGCAATTTTACAAACGTAGAGCAATAGATGACAACATACAGACAACATTTTCAATTAGGTATTTTTTCTAAACCTCTGTCCTACAGTCTGGGTACTCCTAATCACTAGAAAAAAGCTTTGGCTATCATGGTAGAAAAACAGACTGGTCAACTGTACAGTATCTGAAACTGTGAATATCCACAAAAAACAGTGATATGCTAGTCTATACAAAGGCACTACAGTGTTCATTATGAAACGTAACAATTTTGCGTTAATACTTGAGGGGACATTGCTACTCCATTTGTTTAAAAAGTAAGTTACTGTATATACAGTACACAAACTAAATCATTTTGAACTTGAACTTAATATACATTTAAAGGAGACAAGATCCTTCTTTAATATTTTCAGATTTAGAAAATTTGAAGAACAATCAGGCTTTTTGTTCAGTATGTGTTACAGTGTGTTAACTACAATTAGTTTTATGCAACTTTTTGTGGGGGTTGTGCTTGTAAGAAATCTCTGTAATACTCTTCTGAATGAAAGAGACGAGCTTTGCTGCCCTCAAGTGGAAAGTGTGGAAAGTAATAGGAAAACAAGCAGGTTTCATGATGTTTCTACCAATTTCTTCGGCAAACACCACTTACTGTATTTTTTGCTCTTTAAAAAAATGTGTGCAATTCCCATTACCGCAATTAATATTATTATTCTTTTGATTTTTAGCTGAAGTAGTCTGAATTATTAGTATTCTTGGTATTATTAGAGTTGGACAATCTAGTACATAATTCAAGTGTAGTACTGTAGTTGTTTTAGTTCACTCAGACTCAGACTGCTCGATTGGAAGTGCCTGCAGAATATAACCTTGTATTTATTGTGTTTTTCCTTTTGTTCTCAAGTGGTTCTTTGCTTATATCTGGTATACAGGTATTACTGCATCCTTATCTGAAAAGACAGTAGGAATGCTTTATTTCTAAGTTCTAATGTTTCCAGCAATGTTTACACTTACATTTCCATTTGGGAGCTAGAATGATTTCTGGATGATATAAAAATAAAGTTACATTAAAAATTAAAAGTTACATCGTTCAGGTCACAGCAGCAGAGAAACTGTGGAATGATGAAGCACAGAATGAAAAATTGTTGTTTTTCTGAATGTGGCAGGGTGCAGACATCTGATGTTAAAAATACTCTTCTGCCAAGATATGATACAGTCTTCAGAAATGCCCTCTGTGACAGGACAAGTCCAACTGCAGGACACAAGGCAAAGCAGAGAATTTTGTTTGGCCCCTGTAATGGAATCCTTTTCCACCACCTTAGATGTTGGGTCAAATGAAATCTTCATAAATAATCAAGGTTTTTTTTGGAAGCTTTCAGATTTCATTACTTATAAAAATCAGTCCGTATTAATCTGTGGGGGAATTAGCTCATCCCATCATGCTCTAATTATTCATTGTTTTAACTAACAATGTTATCTTGTAACACACTTTGGCAGGGGTACATAGATCTAACAAAGGGGAGGACACGCGATACAGTTTTTAACAAGGGAAAGATTTCCCAGTAGTGTAAAACCAAAGAGCCAGAAGAGCAGTAGACAGTGACTTCAGCCAGATGTCACTTTTGGGAGCACACTAACAATGTACATGCCCAAAGAGTCCCTCATCCTGTTGTCTAAAAATAAAAAGAGACAGTAGACAATGTAAGCCAAGTGTACAATCATTGTGCAGTGGTCTTGAGGCCAGTCCAACACTTTGGAGACTTGCTTATGAGACTTCAGACTAAACAGTTTTTATCACTTCTTTTAAATTACAAAAACACTGGACACATTCTACTGATAGCTTCAGTCCTATGGGGAAATAATATTTGAATAGGGGTATGGTAAGAAAAATCATATTCTCTCCTAACCACTTCCACTTTCCTTTACATTTCTGATTTATTGCCTAATTTAGAAGAT